>NC_046155.1:183526151-183826151 GCF_011064425.1 Rattus rattus
GAGTCTGGACTCAACTTTAGTGGTCAAGGCCAGTTGTTTTTCCTGGACAAGACTTTGAGAATGTGGTCACACACAGTGTTAGTGACACATTGCATGCCCATGACTGGCCTTCATTGTAGCCCTGAGTGACCATTCCCGCCTGCACCCAGGGATTCAGATCAGCATTGGCCAGATCAGGCTCTTTGCTACCTGGTCCTATAGCTCACCTCCACTGTAGTTCCATGTGTCCTGGCTGCTGCAGCTGCTCCAGAAGCTACCAGATGTCTTCCCACAGAATCCTGTAGTCCCTGTGGGCTCATCCACAGACATCTCACACTCTCCCTGCTGGGAGTTAGGCTGGATGCCTGCTGTGTGGGAGCTGCCTTGGCTTGTGGAGCAGAGTCAGAAGCAGTGGAGGAGATGTTGTCTGCTGCTCTTATTGTCCTCAGTGCCCAGGGCATCCCTGTGGTCTGGGTCCAGGTCCAGCTCCAGGTCACTGATATAGGATTCCCTATAGCTCTTCTTCTCTGTGTGGAAAACAACACAAGATCTGGTGTTGGAGGAATATGAAGTACCCCTGCATTCCTGGAGCAGCGTTGGTCAGAGTCCTGCCAACCTAGAGATATGCCGAGGCTAGGCACTTGGAGCAAAGCATCATCGTTGGAGAATGAGCTCTGCTTCCCATGAGAGTTAAGGTACCATGATTGGACTTTGTCTTCAGCAGCCTCCTAGAATTTCCTTCTGATGGTTCTTTGGGCTGTGACACCTTTTGGAACCTTCCTGAGCAGCCCTGGTGCCCAGGATAGGACCAGGTGAAAACAGAGTTCATCAGTTGCTGGCTTCTGAGGATACACAGTTTTTGCATTTGCACCCAGCATCCTTGAGGACCTGCCTTATAACATGGGCACAGAGGTCCTACTTGTTAATGCATCACAGGTACACCTCTCTCTCTCTCTCTCTCTCTCTCTCTCTCTCTCTCTCTCTCTCTCTCTCACACACACACACACACATTCATGAACATACAAATAGCAGACACACACACATGCATGTACACACACACATGCACATGCATGCACAGACACTGCACACACTCCTGCCAGTGCCCTGTGGCTTCAGTGTGCAGCAAGTCAGGTCCTCTCTCAGTGGAGATTTTTAAAAGTGGAGAGAAGAGTGGGTCTTTCGGCAGCACAAAGGCTATCGCCCCCCTTCCAAGTTGCATCTCTGGCTCTTTGCATAGCTAAGGATGTAAGGAATCCTTACCCTGTAGAATCATAGGCATCTTGGAGTGAAGGAAAGATCGTTCCCACCTTTCATCCTAACCTCCGTAGGGAGGAAGAGGAGCTGATCACCACCAGCCATGATGATTGGCAACAGAAGGTATGGCCCTGTATGCCCAGCACAGCACAGCCAGTCAGTCACAGGAGTGGTTCCTCAAAGGTTGATATGCTACATCCTCAGACCCTAGAGAGGGTGTGTGTGACCATCAGCTAGGTGCCCAGGCCCAGGTGGATCTAATACCCACTTTCTGCCTCCTCCAGCTGCTGCAGCCACTGCAGCACAGGCTTCAAGCTGAGGTGGAGCTGGTGGGTGGAACGAAGCAATTGCAGCAGGTAGCGAGAACGCCAGGCATGACCTGTGTAGAGCAGCAGCTTCTGTGTTGCCAACAGCCCTTCTGGCTGGATTTCCAGCTTCTTCCCCTGGATAGATGGGAAGGAAAATGTGATTTTCCAGTCCAGAAAACTGTCCCAGCAGCAGGAGAGGACTACCTTAATGTCAGCCATAAGCCCCAACTAGGCCCCTGGGCCACACTTCCAGTTTAGAGAACTGGTGTCCTCGTGGAAACAGGTCTGTGGTCAGTGTGAGTACCATCTGTCTGCAGCCTTAAGAAGGCAGAAGAAACCTGGGGCAGCCCTCCTATGTAGGACACCCACCCCCATGCCTGTGACTATAGACAAGTCTTGCATGCAGGATTTATAGTGAACCCTCATCACTGTCTAGAGCCAGTAATTCCCATTGTCATGGCTTTGGGAATAAAGAAGAGAGACAGAGGCTAACAGGTGTATTTCTAAAGCACCGTGGGTTTTTTTTTTCCTTTTGTTGCTGAGTGGTACATTGGTGGCAGCCAGAGCTGTACATCTCTCAGAGAGCTCAATACCACTATGGCTGTGCCACCAGACATGGCTGTGATGACCACCAGGAGTGGGAGATGCCTGGGGGTGTGGAGAAGCCACAGGGAGCTCTTGAACGCATCCTGAGGAAGAGTTTGTTGGGTCCAAAGTTCTTAGGACCCCTGAGCTTTATGGATGCCTTTCCCCTGTCAGACACCCACCAGAAATGTCACCTTCGAAATCCGTGACCAGGGAAAGTCGCAGAGCAGCTGTGGAGTGTAGTCTACCTCCTGAAAGACAGAGGTAATGTGGGATGTGGAAACTAGAGCATGGGGCTGGGTCAGCAGGAGATGGGAGAGAAAGAGGAAAAGTCCTTACCTGATAGATGGTCACTCCCTTCAGAGTGAGTCCCAGGAGAACAGTAGATTCATCCTCTTTCTTTTCCTAAAAGAACACAGGTAAGAAGTTTAGACTTTCGCCCAGAGCAAGTGGAAGGAGGTCCATCTAACAGGCTAGAGACTCCGCAAACCAAGAACTCTGTCTAAGCCCCTCTTGTTGACCTACATATGCCTGGGGCACATGTGTATGTGGTATGCTCCTGTAGATATCTGAGTTCTGTGAACCTCTTAGACCAAAGTTCCAACCTTAGTGCCCTCTGTGGGAGGCTATCACCCAGGAACAGAGGCCATGTTGTGCTCAGGCATTGAATGTGGGACAGCCAGAGAGGCCAGTCATAACAGCCCAATCAATGTTAGACCAAACCAGTTACAGCAGAGACTGAGGAAAGGTTTAACAAAACTCAGACACCAGAGAAACTCAGCACGCCGCCTCCAGGACAGCCACCAACATACCACATGCCAACCAGGCCCTAAGGACTGGAGTCTTAGTCACTTTGTCAGCCATGGCAGAGATTGTCCTTGGTTCCTCCCACCCCCAACACCTCGGGGTCAACCTTGTACATCCTGAAGAAGTGGGCAGGAACATCCTCAAGTCGGCAAGCATCCCTGATGAAGCGTCGTATTGCCTCCTTTGCAGTGAGACCCTGATGTTCACGGTGCATGGCAGGCACGTGCCTTAGGACATAATCAATTCCTCTCTTGTTGATAATCTGAGGATAGAGACACTAACTAGCTCAGACCCCACCCTGCCCCTTTCTCCGTGCCGACCTCCCTCCCCGTTTCCTTTAGAATCAGAACCAACTCCCTAGCTAGAGACAATGTCCAGCAGAGTGAGTTAGGCCTTCCGCCTTAGCCTTAGGCCCAAAAGTAGGGATGTGATGCTTCTATTTGGTTCCACTCCCCTCTCAGGTCACCTGGGTGTCCACAAGGGCCACAGAAGCAGCCCTCCTGAGAGGTCTGTGGAGCTCATTTCCCAATGAGGGGTTGTGTGAGTGTGGACTGAGGGAAGCCTTGAGAAAGCCTGCCTGGCCTCCAGCCTGGCACCAGAGATAACTCTGCAAGGCAGATGTGTGAGGCCTAAGGCACAGAGGACAGTAAGTGAGAGTGTGGTTGGAGACCCTGGAATCATTGGCTCCGCATGGCAATCAACCTGGGATTCTGCAAGGAGAATTAGCTATCGCTCACCATCTCTCTTTCCTGGATACAGGTGAGGAAACAGGCACACAGAGCCTGAGCTACCTGGGTTTGTTTGTATTTACAGAGGATAGATGGGTAACACTCTAAAGCTGGGCAGGCCAAGGTACTCAGAGAGATGTCAAGCTATCCGGCTTATCCAGGAGCCAAAGGCATGCCCTACTCTGGTCATAGCTGTTACACAACACTGCCAGCCTTTTCAGTATTGGTGTTGGGGGTTGGTGAGCAACCTTGGGCTTGAGTCCTTCTGTCTCCATGCCCTTGTCCCTCCCTAGCTCCTCATCCTCCCCTCATTCATGGACTCCAGAGTTTGCTCTTGGTGAGCAGACATCAGACACCCCAGCCCGCCAGAGCCTTACCCACTGTGGGAAATAGGCGTGTGGCTCGAAGTACCTGCCCACGTGGACTGACTCCTGGTGGTTGCCCAGGTCAGCCTGTAGCCCATAGGCAGCCAGCAGAAAGTAGGCCTCCTCTCTGTGCATGCACCTGGACCTCAGCACCTGTTCCTTCAGGTGGCAGTAGTACAGGTGTAGGGCTGTCTTGTCACTAGAAGGCAGCAGGGCAGAGGGTCAGGAAAAGTGACTCCCCCGTGGCAGCTAGCATGGCACCCTCCTTCTATCTAGGTCTGGCTTCCTGGTCCACAGGCCTCTGAGCACTCTTGGTGGCTACTCCCTACTCTGTTCATACACATGGCATCTCTTGTTACAGAGTCCTTAGTGATGAAGTCCAGGGGCTGTAAGCAACACAAGGGCTGTGCTTGTGGGTATAGCCCTCTAGCAGCTGAGATCCCAGGAACAAGTGGTTTCACTGGAGAGAGCTCCTTAATAAGGAAACTTGGAACTCCTAGGAACAGGGCCAAACCCATGCCACGGACTTGCCTCCCAGTCTACTATCCAATGTCATTAGCTAGCCAAAAGCAGTGCATCCTTCCTGACAACCTCTCCTGGATCTTTTAATATAGTCACCTGGCTGGCCACCGGTACAGGGAGCCATGTCCATCAGCCTCCATCTGGTTGTCCCTGCTGATATGTCTCTAGAATTTTCCACGTAGCTACACATCCTCACTCTCCAGAAACTTCTTCACTTATTCCCAGAAGTCCTCATTCTCTAGAGCCTTCTATAGTCACATATCTCTGACTCCAAAACCATCCATACCCTCATATTTTCTGGGCATCAGCAGAAAAAGACCGGCACTTGCCAAAGGACATCCTAAGGACACTAATGCCCCACTGACACCTCCTCAGAGCTATTGTTGGAGAGCATCCAGTTCTTCCTTAATAGTTCCTTAAGAGCTCACTGTGTGTTAGGATCCGAAGTGGCACACCAATGGCAGCAGATCTACCTCTTGGAGAGCATCCGACCTATTCTCTCTTCAACCTTCCCAGGGCCCTCCCTACCCAAACAGACTTAATGACTTAACACACCCAGAAGGAAAAGCTGGAAAGAACCCAGATGTCCTTCAACAGAGGAATGAATACAGAAACTGGTACATTTACACAATGGAGTACCACTCAGCTATTAAAAACAATGACTTCATGAAATTCTTAGGCAAATGGATGGCACTAGAAAATATCCTGAGTGAGGTAACCTAGTCACAAAAGAACACACATGGTATGAATTCATTGATAAATAGATATTAGCCCACAAGCTCAGAATAACCAATATATAATTTACAGACCACAGGAAGCACAAGAAGAAGGAAGACCAAAATGTGGATGCTTCAGTCCTTCTTAGAAAGGAGAACAAAATACTCACAGGAGGAAATATGGAGACGAAGAGTGGAGCAGAGACTGAAGGAAAGAGACTGCCACACCTAGGGATCCATCTCATATGCAGCCATCAAACCCAGTCACTATTGGGGATGCCAAGAAGTGCATGCGACAGGAGCCTGATATAGCTGTCTCTTGAGAGACTCTGTTAGAGCCTGGCAAATACAGAGGTGGATGCTTGCAGCCAACCATTGGACTGAGATCATGGTTCCCAGTGGAGGAGTTAGAGAAAGGACTGAAGGAGCTGAAGGGGTGTGCAACCCCATAGGAAGAACAACAATTCCAACCAACCAGAACCCCCAGAGCTCCCAGGGACTAAACCACCAACCAAAGAGTACCCATGGCTCCAGCTGCATATGTAGCAAAGGATGGCCTTATCAGATATCAATGGGAGGGGAGGCCCTTGGTCCTGTGAAGGCTCAATGCCTTAGTATAAGGGAATGCCAGGGCTGGGAGGTGGGAGGGAGTGGGTGCATGTGTGGGTGGGTGGGGAAGCACACTTATAGAAGCAGGAGGGGGAGGGAATAGGATAGGGGATTTCTGGAGGGGAAGCCGGGAAAGGGGATAACGTTTGAAATGCAAATAAAGAAATTATCTAATAAGAAAGAAGAGAGAGAGAGAGAGAGAGAGAGAGAGAGAGAGAGAGAGAGAGAGAGAGAGAGAGAGAGAGAAAGAGAAAAGAGTAAACTCCGAGGATCACCTACAGCCAGCAGATAGAGTCACCTGCCTGGGTTTGAAAAGATAACATGCTTACACTAGGACCTTTCTTTTTCAGAGCACCCTGGAAGGTATTTCACTCTCTCTGTCTTTGACATCAGTGTAGTTACCGTATTGCCTTCCCGTTTTCCACGTAGAACTGCACTCTGAAGAAGGCGATAAAGGGTGCCCTGGGTCTCTTATCCCCCTGCCAGGTAGAAGAGGAAAGAAAGAGGCAGGAGCTTGGAGACGAGCCCACATGAGGCATGTACAGCTGGGCAGCTGCTGCAGGCCTGCCTGGGGGACATCCCACACTCAGGCCTCAACAATTGTGACTGTTAATTGTATCCTTTTATCTTGTTTTTCTTTAAAGGGCAAAAACCCAAATGGGATGTTGTCAATTTTAAAAACATCAAATTTTGAAAGTATCAAGTAGAGGATATGGGGGTGGTGACCCACCCACCCTCATTCTTAGGTCTTGGGGGCACTGTGAGGACAACTTATCATACAGATGACCAATGAGGACTGGTGAACCTGACCCACAACCTGCTGGTCTCAAAGCCAAGGGAACACTTCTGGTGGTGACAGCCATGACTGTCAGACTCTTCCCCCCCACCCCGACCCACACTTACTTTGTGTATGTCTGTCTTCCAGTCCCCCCGACCCACACTTACTTTGTGTATGTCTGTCTTCCAGTCCCCCCCCCCCCACACTTACTTTGTGTATGTCTGTCTTCCAGTCCCCCCCACCCACACTTACTTTGTGTATGTCTGTCTTCCAGTCCCCCCCGACCCACACTTACTTTGTGTATGTCTGTCTTCCAGTCCCCCCCCCCCACACTTACTTTGTGTATGTCTGTCTTCCAGTCCCCCCGACCCACACTTGCTTTGTGTATGTCTGTCTTCCAGTCCCCCCACACTTACTCTGTGTATGTCTGTCTTCCAGTCCCCCCCCCACACTTACTTTGTGTATGTCTGTCTTCCAGTCCCCCCGACCCCCACTTACTTTGTGTATGTCTGTCTTCCAGTCCCCCGCGACCCACACTTACTTTGTGTATGTCTGTCTTCCAGTCCCCCCCCCCCACACTTCCAGTCCCCACCCTTTGTGTATGTCTGTCTTCCAGTCCCCCCGGCCCACACCTGCTTTGTGTATGTCTGTCTTCCAGTCCCCCCCCACCCACACTTACTTTGTGTATGTCTGTCTTCCAGTCCCCCCCGGCCCACACTTACTTTGTGTATGTCTGTCTTCCAGTCCCCCCCACCCATGTCTGTCTTCAGTCCCCACACTTACTTTGTGTATGTCTGTCTTCCAGTCCCCCCCACACTTACTTTGTGTATGTCTGTCTTCCAGTCCCCCACCCCACTTACTTTGTGTATGTCTGTCTTCCAGTCCCCCCCACCCACACTTACTTTGTGTATGTCTGTCTTCCAGTCCCCCCACCCACACTTCATTTTGTGTATGTCTGTCTTCCAGTCCCCCCCACACTTACTTTGTGTATGTCTGTCTTCCAGTCCCCCCACACTTACTTTGTGTATGTCTGTCTTCCAGTCCCCCCACCCACACTTACTTTGTGTATGTCTGTCTTCCAGTCCCCCGACCCACACTTACTTTGTGTATGTCTGTCTTCCAGTCCCCCCACCCACACTTTCTTTTGTGTCTGTCTTCCAGTCCCCCCCACACACTTGCTTTGTGTATGTCTGTCTTCCAGTCCCCCCACACCACTTACTTTGTGTATGTCTGTCTTCCAGTCCCCCCCCCACACTTACTTTGTGTATGTCTGTCTTCCAGTCCCCCCCCCCACCCACTTACTTTGTGTATGTCTGTCTTCCAGTCCCCCCCCCCCCACACTTCCTTTGTGTATGTCTGTCTTCCAGTCCCCCCCACCCACACTTACTTTGTGTATGTCTGTCCTCCAGTCCCCCCCGACCCACACTTACTTTGTGTATGTCTGTCTTCCAGTCCCCCCCCCCCACACTTACTTTGTGTATGTCTGTCTTCCAGTCCCCCCGACCCACACTTACTTTGTGTATGTCTGTCTTCCAGTCCCCCCGACCCACACTTACTTTGTGTATGTCTGTCTTCCAGTCCCCCGCGACCCACACTTACTTTGTGTATGTCTGTCTTCCAGTCCCCCCACACTTACTCTGTGTATGTCTGTCTTCCAGTCCCCCGACCCACACTTACTTTGTGTATGTCTGTCTTCCAGTCCCCGACCCACACTTACTTTGTGTATGTCTGTCTTCCAGTCCCCCCACCCACACTTACTTTGTGTATGTCTGTCTTCCAGTCCCCCCCCCCCACACTTACTTTGTGTATGTCTGTCTTCCAGTCCCCCCCGACCCACACTTACTTTGTGTATGTCTGTCTTCCAGTCCCCCCGACCCACACTTACTTTGTGTATGTCTGTCTTCCAGTCCCCCCCCACCCACACTTACTTTGTGTATGTCTGTCTTCCAGTCCCCCCCACACTTACTTTGTGTATGTCTGTCTTCCAGTCCTTCGAGAAGTACTTGCTGAGCTTTTGCTTCAAGTCCACAAACACGTACTCGTTTTCTAGAAAAGGGAGACCCAGGTCAGAGAAGACATTCCCATTGTTCCAAGAACTGGGCCAGAGGAAGTCCATCTGATGGATTAGCTAGTGTGGCACAGCTGTCTCCACAGAGGTTGAGCACTCAGACAAGCACTGACACACACACACACACACACATACACACATACACACACACTCACACACATACACACACATACACACACACACACACTCACACACTCATATACACATACTCTTTAACACACACACACTCATACACACACTCTCTCATACACACACATATGTACACCCTCACACATGTACCTTCACACACACACACACATACACTCACACACACACACACACATACACTCACACACACTGCAGGTAAGACTTGGTCATCTCAGACTGTTGCCATGGCAATCATCTTCCCAGGGTAGACCCACCACAGGCTGCTTTTCACTGTAGGGATAGCATGCTGACAGTGTCTACAGACCTAACCTGCAGGCTTGAGCCCTGGACACCTGTAATCTGTCACCAAACTGACCACTCTCCGTGACACACTCCACTCTTGAGGGCCACCTGGGTAGGTGTACCTTGGCACAGAGCAAAGGCCGACTGACTGGGTAAAGTGTCCAGGTCTCTTGCATTCTCCTCAGTCTCTATACCTAGAATGAAGGGAAGCCCAGCTGAAGACCACTTCCAAGGAGATGGAGACCCAGACATAAGACTGACCTCAGAAGTTCCGAGTGCTACAAACCAGGTCCAGGTAGAACGCACCAGATCTCCAACTTTCTCCTGCTTACTCTGTCTCAACTCCTCAGAATTGGAGGGCAAGCTCACACCTTGCTTGTGTGTGCGTGTGTGTGTGTGTGTGTGTGTGCGTGCATGCGTGCGCATGCGTGCATGCACATATGTGTGTGTTTCAAGGCAGGATTTCACACCTCAGGGTGGTTTGCAGCTATCCATGAATCCCAGGACTCCCCCAATCTCATGGCCCTTCTGCCTCATCCTCACAGGTGCTGGGGTCACATGCCTGCACCACCAGATCTGTCACCCTCCGCTGCTGGGCACTCAAATTGATCTCTGAAGGGTGAAACTATAGACCATTAAATAACTAAAGCAGGGACCCCAAGGTCATGCTAAGAGTCCAGGTCTCCATAGGAAGGGCTCTGGGCACACGTCAATACAGAGCTCAGTTGGATGGACTAGCATGCTAGCCTCAGTTGGCAGCCTTCTGCTCTCTTCTGGTCCCCAAGTGAGCTCTAAACGTGTCACCCTTGCTCAGAGAATTCTCAGTTCAGTGTGGAAGATGGGAACCCTGGTCTCATTCCTTGCTTGTACCCTGACCATTTGTTCCCTGAGTTGTGAAGACCTCTCTCTGGTGTGGAGGGAGATGTGTGGTAAAGCTGGTGGGTAGGAATTGAACCCTTCCCACGAGGAGTGTCCCCACACTGGGAGATGACACAGTCTGAGCAAACATTTACTCCCTGCTACAGCAAGGCCCACTTTGTGCTACCTGGCTTTCTCAGCTGGTACCCATCTGGGGCCATGCCACCTTAGACCCCTCTGCCTTTCAGGCTCTTATAGGCCCCTCAACTAGGGTAGATCTGGCCTTGCTACCAGTGGCCTCCTGTGACTACTCCCTGATTATCCATTTCCTAGGTGTGGCTGCCCAGATGTCAAAGTCCTAATGGGTGGACAGCTCCTCCTTGTATGGATGTTGAGCCTCAGCTAAGAAGACAAAGGTCACAGAGCACATGGCTTTGGTCTTGCAGATTAGACACCAGTTACTTGAGCTGGGCACCACATGATCCCAGAAGACTAATTCACCCATGGCTTTAAAGTGAGTGCACCCATGTTTTAATGTGTGGACTTGCACTATGCAAGTACGGATGTGTGTCTGAACGTGTATGGTGAAGGCACAAAATGAGCATGTAAGAGAGTACATGGTTTAACTGTATGTATATGAGAATATATGTCATGTATACCTACAATGAATGGTGGGTGTTTGTGTTATTTTGTGTGGTCTATATTTATGTGCACGTATGTGTGGTGTGTGATTGTGTGTATGCATGTATGTGCCCATGTACTCTGTAACGCGTGTGAGTAGTATGATCATTTGGGGTGCATGTGTATAAGTGTGTGTGCACAGATGGCCAGCTGCCTGTTAGCCTTACTGGTTCAACTGTGGGCAGGATCTGTGACAAGACACATCTAAATTCCAAGGACCCAAGTCCCTTGCCCTAGGGAAGTCTAGGTTGGAGATGTCGAGCGATGCTTACCTCTGAGCACACTGAGGCCAAAGAAATGAGCTTCTCTGATGTGTGCCATATCACACACCTGCTGAAAGAGGTCTTGTCCTGTGGCTGCGACCTGGAATAGAGGAAAGAAAGGCTTTAACCATATGCAGAACTTCCTCATAAGAGCTGTGGACGAGCAGAGACATTAGGTCAGGAAGGGAGCAGTGTTACCTGATCAGGCAGGGCCAGAGCCTAGGACCAGGACCTAGGCAATCAATTTGTTTCCAAAGCACAAATGTAAACATTGCTCCCCAAAAAGAACATCCTTGGGAGTGGAGAGGATGTGTTCCAACCCAGAGAGAAGATGCCCTCTTTCTTCAGGTACTCCCTGTAGCCAAGGGAATTTCACTACACAGCTGAATTTGATTTTATAAAAAAATTTCTATTGAAAGGATCTGTAGAGGCCTGAGTTGTGGGGGAAAGGGCAGCAGCTAGCAGGTGTCCACCTTGGTAATCCATGGTCACCTTCTGGGGTGTCAGTATACCCCTCAGTATTTGCTCAGTGCTGCCACCAGATGTTAGAGGGAACCCCACAACACTAGTGACCTCAGCATAGCATTTGCTGGCTTCCAGGTAGAGACGAGGGGTCCTTACTACAGCTAGCAAGCCCCTGTCACAGGGATGGCCTGAAACACACAGGGTGACCCAAAGTTAAGAGTGAAGGTAAGGCAGGAATGTGTGGCCTGGGAAAGGGTGTGCCCCATGACAGTTGCATCCTTGATGACAGGACAGTGAGGAAGATGACAGAGAGTGAAGACCAAGAAGATAGAAACTAGAGATCTGTCAGAGTCCAGGTTGTGGCAGGGGCAAAGGGCAAGAGGATGAAAGAAGTCCTCTAGCGAAGCCAAGTTCTGTCATCTACAGTCAATCTCTGGATAATGGGGACACAGTGTATTTTTCCTAGAGATCACACAGGTCCCACATAGCAAACCCAGCCCATGTTCTCTAACTCATATACAGGCCTTCTTCTTCTTAGAGATCATATAGGTCCCATGTAGCAAATTCAGCCCATAGAAGTTCCAGACACCACAAGGGACAGGGAAGCCCATGCCTGAGGGGGAACTAAGCAATCCAGGACCCTGTGGTGATTAGGGAAGCCAAGATGCTAGATTCCAGGTGACTGGTAAGGTTGGTGCTTACTACGCCACATGAAGCACTTTGTAGAAAAGTGGAGGCCCCAAGTCCCCCTGGAACTGGATTCCCCTCCTACACGCAATTCCTGCTGTCACCTTTTCCTACCCTCCCCATGTGTCCTCCCTGTCCCTCTGATTGCGAACCCCGGCTGTCACCCTACCTACCTGCACTGACAGCCGCAGTTGTTCCCAGGTAGGCAGTAGTACCAGGATGTCTCTAAGCTCCGAGCTCATCTCCGGGTCCCGGCTGTTGTTTCTGTTGAACACCATACAAGGGCTCTCCCAAAGGCAAGCTTTGTCTGCTGCCTCCTGCAGAAGACAGCGAATCAAGACTAGAAAGTCCAGAGTCTCTCACTCAGGTGACGTCACTATGCTAATTCTCTGATATCCTTTCTATTTATCGGTGCAGGGGAGGAGCTCCCATAGGCAGCTACACTGTCTATGTTGGCCCTGCCCAGAGAGTGGCTGGGAAAGGCCAGGAACTCAGTCACTGAGAAAAGAGCAAGGGTCGGGGCCATAGTGCAAGGTGTGTGAAGACTACTAGAACGCAGGCGAGTGATGCCACCACTCTCAGGCAGGATGCAGGCCAGGACACTGTGACAGCAGGGGATGGGGCCCTAACTCCCTTGAAATGCTCCTTCAGAGGGTGGAGGGGCCCCACAGAGGCCAGAACCATGGTGCCCTTCCTTTCCCTCTTTCAGCAAGTGGCTAAGGCCAGGAAATGGGCCATGCAACTCAGAAGTGACAGCTGTGTGACTAACTGAGACTCTGAGTGTCATCTCTCACTAGCCAGGATGAACAGACACCACCTGGAAGTCCTAAGGATCAGCATAGAGCAGGGAGCAGGTCTTGAAAGCCACTGGTCTCACAACATTTTGACTCAGGTTTTCCTGTCCTCCTTGGGACAGCATTGAAGAAGCCCTGGTTCAGAATCCAAGAGCAATTGTTTGATACACAGCAGGCTCTGAATGGGCAAGGGCCAGTTCTGGGAACGTGAAGTCCAGCTGGGAGAGGCTGGCACAGTTAGGGGGTCACTCAGACAGCCCTCCTGGGTCAAACTGATGTCTTGCTTTGTGCTATACCAGGTCATGCAGATTTCCTGGGTGCTTGTGGCCAGCCCTCTTCCTCATCGGGTAGAGTCACTATCCATCATGCAAGATAATTGAAAACATCCCCAGGACACAGATCTAAGGGACCTATACCAGGATTCCCTGGTGTTCCCAGAACTTGTTCCTGGTCTGAAAAGAGTCACCCCAAAAAGGCAGTCGACAGCTTCAACGTGGCAGTGGGTACAGACATCTATTCTTCCAGCTGTGTCTTCAGCCAGGAGAAGAGCATTGGCAGCACCTCTACACTGTGCAGCATCAGAGGTCATCCTGGAGCCAGCGCTGGACTGCTCAGCGGTCAGGGACCCTGCGCCTGATGCCTTACAGATAACACTCGGCACAGGCACCTCCAGACTCAGGTTCTTTTGTTTTCTTTGCCTCTCTCTCTCTCTCTCTCTCTCTCTCTCTCTCTCTCTCTCTCTCCCTCCCTCCCCCCCCCCTCTCTCTCCCCTCACCCTCTCTCTGTCCCCCTCCCCTTTCTTCATTCTTTCCTTCTTTCTATTTGTTTTTTTTTATTTTTTTAATGTATGTGAGTACACTGTAGCTGTCTTCAGACACACCAGAAGAGGGCATCAGATCCCATTACAAATGGTTGCCGGGAATTGATCTGAGGACCTCTGGAGGAACAGACAGCGCTCTTAACTGCTGAGTCATCTCTCCAGCCCCCAGGGTCACGTCCTTACTGATAGATGTGACAGATTTTCTAAAACTGGAAGGCTCTTGTAGCTCAGAACCCTGGACTCACAGGCTACCCAGTGTCAAGGGCCATGACTCATTCACAAAGAATACACCAGTTCCCGAAAATGCCTCATATCACCCAGCCAAGCAGCTACATGTCCCATGGCTACTTGGACACCCTGAAGACCACAGTCAGTGGCTGTGGTCCTCTGGCTCCTCAAAGCCAGCAGCTCCACGTCTTTTGAGAAGACAGAAATGTGGCTAAGCCCCGGTTGAGTACCAGTCCGCAGCATCACCGCTTAGTCTCCACGGAGATTTGGATCCATGCCCCAGAACACTAAGACCTAGGGATGCTGATACCCATTAGATGAAATCATAGCTTGCCTGTGATGTACCTGCTTCTGTGAACTCCCCTCTGGGTGGCTGTTACATCAAATGCAGAGTACGTGCTGTGATCATACATGTCTCGCTGCACAGTTGGGGGAACAGTGATGCACAGACATGTATGTTCCACCCCAATATTTTTCTCCAAATATCTTCCATGTGCATCTGTTTACATGTGTGGGATGTGTATATTGGGGTGGAACATACGTGTCCACGCATTTGCATGTATGTGGAAGGTTAACATTGAATGTCTTCCATCACTCTCTGCCACACTGTGTGAGGCAAGGCCTCTTCACCGAACCCAGACGTCCCAGATCTAGGTAGAATGGCTAACCAATAAGCTCCAGAAATGCTCCCATCCCTGTCCCCAAACCCAGTGCTGGGACAGCAGGCACACGTTGCACCAAGCTTTTTATGTAAATTCCGGGGCATTAAACTCAAGTCCTGTTTGAGTATCAAGCACTTTCCTGACTCACCCACTTCCTCAGCTCCAAATATTTTTTTTAGCTGATATTTGTTTGGTCGAAGCTGTCATTGTAATGCCTGTAAGTGTGGACGCCAGCCCCATGTGGCTGATCAAGGTGGAGGTACCTGCATGGCTGAGGCTGTGACTTTACAGGGTAGGAGACGGCACAAGGAAGAAGTGAGGCTGTGTACTCAGGGTCTCCCAGAACCCTGGCTCCCTTCGGCCTAGTCCTTCCTCCTCCTGGACACTTGATTTCCATCTCCTACCAAGATGGACCTGCTGAGAATGTTCCAGAACTAAAGCTTTGGAGATACACATCAAAAGGAGGCAGTCTTCAAAGCCACGACAGGAGGAACCTTCAAGAATAAAGAAGTATGGAGTGAGTGCCTGACAAGGTGAAAACTGTGGTGCTAAAAGCAAGACGCCCCCTGCTGACTTTTCCCCGTGAGATGTCCAGGCAAGGTGAGGTCCCTGGAGCAGGGTGGGTGTGGGCTGAGGTGGGCAGGCTCAGTCTGCTTCGGGCACAAGTCACCTGACAGGTGGTGATACAACTCTTAAAGTTACTAAGATTTGTTAAACTGTTGGTCTCGAAGGAAAGCAAGTTTACATCGTGCAAATTATACTTCATAAAGTGATTAAAACGCAAGATAAGCTGTGAAATAGGAAAATAACATAGGCTGACCCAGTCTGTGCCTCTGTGCCTCTATGCACATGTGTATATATGTGAAAGCCATGAGCTTGCACTAATTGGAAATGTATGTGCACACACTAGTCCTCTCTGGCCTCTTGGTGGGAGGGCTGCAGGGCTCAGGTCAATTCGCCTAGTACAAAAAGTGGCTCACATGAGGACGTACGAATACTCATCCAAGGGAAGAGCATCCACAGGGGTCATTCTGTGCCAGTGCCATAGTGCATGTGTCTACCTCCCTCTCACCTCTTGCTTGTAGCCTCTCACCACAAGGCCTGACTCCACAAGGCCAGGGCAGAGGAAGTTTCCTCAAGCTCAAGCCGGCCATCTCCCTCTGGCATGGGCTAACCTCTTCCTAAATGCCTTTTGTAGCTGGTGCTGGATGGAGATATGGACTGGGTTTGGGATGGCTCATGGGGGTCTGTGGGAAAGGAGTAGAGATTAAGCTGACTTGTGTTGAGGACATAGTACAGGGTGCTGTGCGGGTCTCTGGAGATCCACTCCGCTGCCTCTTTGATCACTCCCCTAGAGAGTACACCCTTGGGCCATCTAGCAGAGGAGTGGAGGTGTTTGAAGCAGGAAACTTTCATGTCCTATTCAGGAGTACCATGCAGTCCCCCAGATACTCTTGAACTGACCACCAAAGCACAGGTACAGACAGCCAGCTTAGGGGGACGAGTGTCTGCAACAGGCTCTCAGGCCCAATGCACTCCAATAGTCCCAACAATCCTTCAAGTGATGGAGCAGGACCTGTGGGGGGGAAAGTCCAGGCTCAGAGCTGGGTCAGGGATGGTCAGCTTTACTCTGCTGCTGGGCTCAGATTGCTTGAACTCTGGAGCCTGCAATGCCACCTCCTGTCATTATTGACAGCTCTCCTGCTTTGGACACAGACGACCCTGGGATGCACCAGGTCAGTTCTGTGCACTGCTCCCCAACGTGCCTCATCACTTGTAAAGAAGCCAGAGTTGGGGGAGGAATGCAGACCAGGGAGCACGGAGAAGCTCATGCCTGCTTGGCACCAGTTGTGTCCTTGAGTGCCCTTCTCAGCTCTGGACTTTACTCTGTCAACCCGGAGGGCAGATTCTTAGCATTCTCTGCATCTTGCTATGGGTGTGACCATTCCTGGCCTTGAGCCTCAGCCGCTGTGCTCCCCAAGCAGAAGAGATAGCACACCGTGAGCTAGCTGCTCTTGTGGCGCCCTGCCTTTGATGACCAGAGGACAGAGGTCCAGGAGCTTGCCGATAGACAGATCCCTGAGTGACCCCACATTAGCCTCCTACAACTCTGTCAAACCTCAGTTTCCAGACACCATTTATTTTGAGATAATGTGACCATAGGCCATGCTTTCAAATACATGTGCTACCTATACAGACATCCACCTGTCCACCATGTCCCCTTAGATAAGGCTTCTTGCTATTCTGTCTGCATTTCCTCCTGAGAATTTGAGGTTATGGTTTAGGGGAAAAGATATATTTTATGTAGTAAACAAATCTGGGGCCAAGGCTGGCCAACTCCTGGGTTGCACATGGAGGTAGTGGGTTTCCAGCCTAAAGGCTGGTGCTACGTGGTGTGGGTCCTTAAGGGTGGCGAGGTCCTTAAGTCATATGCACTTGTCTCTCAGCCATAGACTTGAGGAATTCAGCATAGACCCCAGTCCTGAGACACAGCCATTGTGAGCCCCATTGCTGTTTTTAGAAAAATCCTTTAGGTTCCTCCTGGGTAACTCCTGAAGGACAAGCCTCAGGCAGACAGCTGAGGAGGTATCTCCTGGCGACCATCTGAGTGTTTGTCATGGGAATGCTTGGCGTGACATCAGGACTGGCATCAGTTACGCTGGGCAGACTAATGCTCATGCGTTATGAAGATGTCACAAGTTGTGAGGATGGCCTGAAGCCTCTCTCAGGGGAGAGAGGGTGTTTTAGGAAAGAGAAGCTCAGGATCATTGAAAGAAGCTTAAGGCCCCAGAGGAGCCTAAAACCTCTGGCTGAGATGGAAAGGACTATGAACAAGAGACACTCACCCTGTTGAGTCTGAAGTCTAGGGTTGGCAGAATGGTTCTAGGAAGCCAAGGGAGCACCTGCTCTGGCCTCCTCCAGCCTCTCAGCCTCTCAGGCACACCGGCCGATCCCTGTTCCTGGCTCATACCTGTAGCACTCCACCATCACACACAGTCTCCCTGAGTAGAGACGGCTCCCGTTTCCCCCCTCACATCACCACATGTTACCCTGAATCTGTTCACTGAAGTATGTCCTCAGCGATGCCGTTGACCCTAAGTCTAAACAAACCCACATTCTGAGGTGCCCAGTGAACTCCAACATTTGAATTTGGGGGAGCCCAGTTCGAACCATAATAGTGGTTTATCTGGAACCAGTCTCTGGAAGAGGAGCTTGAGAAATGAATACAGATGTCTAACTTCAAAAGTTCTCGCTTGCCTGAGATTTTCTCTGAAATCAGCTCTGGGGCAAATCTGTGGTAGTTTCTTCATGCCTTTCTGTGATGAAAACCCACAGCCCTGTGTGTATCTACCTTTTTAAAAAGGAAAAAAAAAGTGTTCTGTGTACCTGGGTTATGCAAAGTCTAGAGCCCTGGCTGGGAGCTTAGGGTCATCTCTGCACAGAATGGAAGGGGGCAGGAGAGCAAAGGGTATACACTTCAGGACACCTCTCCCCTCCCCCAGGGCTTGCCCTCGTTAGCCAATTTCCCATTACATCACCTGCCAAGCTTGCTGCTCCAGGCTGCACCTGACTAAATCTACTGTTGCTATGGGGACCCTGCATTCCTGGTCCATGGCTCCAGGGCAGAGCCCAGCCTGGGAAGGGAGTGTGGGAAATACTTGAAAGCTCCAGGACATAGAAAGGAACCCTTTCCCACAGGAAAGGGGAGAGAGAGCCTCCATCATGTGGATTTCACTTCCTCGATATACTTAGGCTGGCTAAGAAATCTATTGGATATAATATATTCTGATATTTCTATCACACTACACTCTGTTTAAGTTTCGTTATGTGGCCCTTACCTTTTAGGTAGTGCCTAAAATGTGTGCCATTATTTCTTGGGCTGTATTCCTAGAGATTGATTCTTGAGACAACTAGTTATCCTTGGTATTTTCGCATCATCTTCCTAAATGTACCAGCATGCATTTCCCTACCACCTATCCTGGTAGGGTTTCGTCATCTTGACAAAACACTGGGAAGAGGAATCTTGACTGAGAAAATGCCTCCATCTGCACTGTAGGCAAATCTGTAGGACATTTTCTTGATTAATGACATGGGAGGGCCCAGCCCACTGAGGTAGGTACCACCACTGTGCAGATGAACCTGGATGGTATAATAGGCCAAGCGATCTGTGGAGAGCAAGCAGGTAAGCAGCACCCCTTCCTAGTCTCTGCTTCAGTTTCTACCTTCATGTTCCTAGCCTGATGTTCCTCTGTGATGGACTAAAACTATAAGCTGAAATAAACACTTTTTTGTCCAAGTTGCTTTTGGACATGGTGTTTATCTGGAATAGAACCTAACCAGGACAACATGTGTGTATGTGAAATTTTTACACATAAACATTAGTCATATTACAAATAATTTTATTTATGAGCTAACAACAGCTATTGCCTGATCCTGGTGCCTGGCATTCCCACCTTGATGGCATTTCCCCTTCAACTGCCATCCATTCTGGGAAGCTTCTCACTGTGATCCCTCAACATGGACTGTCTTCCCCCTCCAACATCTGAAGGGAATCATTGTTCTGTGGATCCGAGGTCACAGCCTGAAGTGAGGCCTTTGTCTAGAACCTTGCTTCTGCCTGGTAGGCAAGTGATGCTTGAGGTTCTTGTCAGGAACACTCGGGGTGACCAACACAAGGACAGAACCAGAAGAGGGAGTGTCTTCTGCCTATAAATATGCACATCTAAGAGAGGCCTAGTAGTGTATGTCCCATGTGTGTCTCCTGTGGTTCCCTCATAGCCCTGTCTTTGAGGAATTGTTCACTTTAGCCACATTGTGGATTTCATATTCACCAACATGAGTGACGGCTACAATAGGAATCTGCTCTTGAGGAGCAGATCTATCCTCAAGATGCTGAAGTGGGTGTGTTTGCAAGAAATACCTGGTCAGGAGAAGTTCACCACCCGGGGGTGGCCTGGCTGCATGGTCCCTCCTGTGACAACCCTTTCCACCATATGTGTGTGTGTACATATATATACATATATATACACATATACATACATATATATACATATATAATTATATATATATATGCAGACATACATATATACATTTGATGGATGGGGATGAGCCCCCCAGGTCACCTTTTATTTCATTTCTTCTGTCAGCATTCTTATACATTCTTAGACAAAAGTTGTTTATATAATTACCTCATAGTAAGATGTTACACAAATGGGGAGTTATAGTAGGATGCTGACACTGAGCTCAGAGCAGTGGTTCATTCTATAAGCTCCTCATTACAAGTTCAAAACAACAGTTTACACGGCCTTGCTGTATCATAGTGCATACCTATGGCCTCATCCTTGGACCTGATCTAGAATAAATGTTTTCCTTGATCACGAATTTATTCCAAGGCTGTTTATCCTTTTAGTGTAATTGTGAAAGCTCATTGTATACCTTATTATGCAGCCTTTACTTACTATTCTATGGGTATGGAACATATTCTATTCTTGATTCTAATCTTACTACATTTTTCTGGAAAAACAAATAAACCATCTATTAAAACTTTCTTCCGATAATTATTTGAATCAAATCAGGCATTCCACAAAATCATTAATTCTTCGAAACAGCATTAATTCATGAAAGTTCATCTTTATGTTGATCTATAGGAAATTTGCTTCAAAAGGTGGGCTGATGCCCAAGAATCATTAGGCTATGTAATAGTGACAGGAAAAGACATATCAGCAGCTAGATGCAATCCTGGGACAGTCTCTTGGGACTTTGCATCTCAGAGTTTACCCATTGTAGGCCATGCAAAATGGTGGGTGGTACATCTCAAGGAAAGTCGCATGCTAGCCTTAGCCTCTCCTAGATGGCTTCTGACATGGGTATAGTAGTCTAGGTTGATATCTGTGGTTTTGTAGAGGCTACAAGACATCTATCCAGGCCCTTCTAGGTTTAATATCTCTGTTGAGAATGTGGGTGTAATTCTGATAGATCTGCCTTTATGTGTTACCTGACATTTTTCCCTTATAGCTTTTAATATTTTCCTGTTTTCAGTAGTTAGTGTTTTGATTATCATGTGGTGTATTTGATTATTATGTGATTATTATGTGGCAGGAGAATTTTCTTTCCTGGTCTAATCTATTTGTTGTTCTGTAAGCTTCTTGTATGTTCATAGGCATCTCTTTCTTTGGGTTGTGAAAATTTTTCCTCTATGAGTTTGTTGAAAATATTTTCTGGTCCTTGGAGTTTCTTTATTTTTTCTATTCCTATTGTTCTTGGGTTTAATTTTTTTCTTAATGATATCCTAGGTTATCCTGGATGTTTTGTGTCGGGAAGTTTTTAGTTTTAACATTTTCTTTGACTGGTGTATCAATTTCTTCTACATTATTTTCTGTGCCTGAGATTCTCTCTTCCATCTCCTGGATTCTCTTGGTGATGTTTGTGTCTGTAGCTTGGGTTCTCTTTTCTAGGTTTTCCATCTCCAGGATTCCCTCAGTTTGTGTTTCCTTTATTGGTTAAATTTCCACGTTCAGGTCTAACAGTTTTATTTATTTCCTTCACCGGTTAATTTTCTTTAATTGTATTTTCCTGTATTTCCTTAAGGATTTTTTTTAGTTTCCCTCTTTAAAGGCCTCTATCATCCTTATAAGATTGGATTTAAGGTCATTTTCTTGTATTTTGTTTATGTTAGAACACCTAGGGCTTGCTGTAGTAGGTAGCTGGGCCCTGGAGGTGTCATGTTGCCCTGGCTTTAGTCATCTTGTTGTTCCTGGATTTTCCTGATATAGTAGGTATTGGGAGCTGGACTAACCTCATTGTTTCTAGGGCACCAGGCCTCTCTGGTGGGAAGCCTTGTGCTAAACAATGGAACTTAGGAGGAAATGAAGTCTCCCAGCAGTTGGGTGTGCCACAGGGACAAGGCTAGAAAGAGCATTTAGAGGGTGGGAATGGTAGGTCTAAAGGTGGCAGGACAGTGGAGCCAAGGTGGGGGCTGGACACGCCCTTAGTCCCAGAGGACTTGAAGGTGGGCACAGGGAAATGGGTACGGGGAGGGAATCTAGCATGTATGCTTCCAGATCAGCCAGTCTGATGAAGGTGAACAGAGAAATGGAGGTGAAAAGGAGGTCTGGGTCAATAACAGGACATTCCAGGCATCTGCGTGTGCTTTAGAGAACTAGGAAGGCAGGGGGATGGACCAGGTCAACTTTTAACTAAACCCACAAAGTACTTGAGGGAAGCAGAAGGAAGGTTCCGGAGCCTGTAGAGGAACAGGGCTGCTGTTCACAGGAGAAGTTTTAGTAATTGGAACAAGACGCTATCTTATACCTTACATGATGCTGGGGGTCACTGTGTATTCCTGCAGCACAAGTCAATGACCCACAGTGGTGGCATTTCCTCAGTAAAGACGCTGGCACAGAAACCCATGCAATTATTCTGCTGACTTATGTCCAGGTTTCCAGCAGGGGGCACTCCACACCTACAAATATGCTGCCAGTCGCTCAGCATCTTCTCACAGAGGCGTCCTGGACAAAGGCAGTTTCCGGACATGGCCCTGGTGGGTGTCTTCAGCAGATTGGCATGCTGACTGAGTTTCTAAATTACAGAAAAATACAATACAATAGCAAATATGCATCTTCCCCTTCTACGTCATGTCCTCCCAAGCACCCTCTCTCTCCTTGCTTCTCTTCCCCATCCAACCTCATCCCTATCCTTTCTTCTTTATACGGCCAAAGATATGGGAAGATTTGAATACAGTCAGATTTGAATTCAGTCTCAGCATATGCCAATCCTTGCACTAAGACCAGCTGGACAACAGTCAACCTTTTGCAGTAAAACCAAGAAATACTAGAAAACATTAATGATTTTTAATAGAGAAGACATGAACAGAATCCCAAGGCAAATAAAGGGGGGGTCATTAATATTTATTATACAAGTGGGAGTACACGGGCAAGGAAAAAGTCAATCACACACAGCAGACTAGCAAGAAGGGTTTATAATACAGATAACAAAAAATACAGCTTTGACATAGCAGTCAGCAGGGCAGATGGGACAAAAATGCAAAGGGATATTTCTGGACATCACTGGAATGAGGGGTCAGCCAGTGGGTATTGAAAATGGGAGTGTGCTTGGCCTTGCTGCATTAGAATTTCTGTTCCATGCTATCCACGCTCACCCAGCAGTTCATAATGATTGATAATGATTGAAGTCTGCCGTGTATCACAAGTGCAGGTTTAGGTGTTATGCCCTAGTCCTCTGGGTAGAAGGAGTTGCCTTTTTTTTTTTTAATGATGATCAGTCAATACAACAGCAAACGCTGACTGTCGGCATGGGTAGATGAAGAACAGCCTAGGAAACTAGTGAAATGCATGTCTGAGCCTGTATTCGAGGGCATAAGAGTCATGACTTTATCAGTCATATAATGACATTCCAGTCATATCTACTTGGTAGCCCACAGGCCACCTCAGGCTGAGGAGAGCTAATAAATGGGATCCAGAAAAACAAACAAACAAAAAACTTCCCGAAAATGACCTGATTGTCCAGTTCTTGAGTGTGAAATTTGTAAATGACGATGTCATGTCACAATGTCAAAATGTTGACTGTGCCTGGATCCACTGACGAATTCTAATTTTACATGAACTCTTGAAAGGGGTGTCCTGGAGGAAGAAGTGGGAGGCTAGAAGCTTAACCTTGAAGCCTCTCTCTCTCGCCACGCTTTACCCCATTTCTTCACCATGCTGGCAGGAGAAGGTTGAGCCCCACTGCTTTAAATCCCACCTTGCCTTAGGCACGCAGAAATGAGTCGGTCTCACCTGGGCTGAAATCACAAACCAAGATAACCCCTCCTTTCTGGAGCTGATCCTCTCAGGTGTCTGTCCCAGTGACAGAGCTGACTCACACACTTGGCAGTCAATGCTAAACTTATACCACATTTGCCCTTTGACCTGGCAGCTGTAGCCTTGGTGCAGCGCCCATCCTGCTGCATTTTTTTCTTGAATATTTTTTATTTATATTTCACACATTATCCCCTTTCCCAGTTTCCTGTCCATAACCCCCCAATCTAATTCCCCCTCCCCAGCCTTCTATGAGGGTGTTCCCCTAGTCATCCACCCACCCCTTCCCACCTCTCCACCCTGATATTCCCCTATACTGGGGGGGGGGGGTCCAGCCTTGGCAGGACCAAGGGTTTCTCTTTCCATTGGTGCCAAACAAGGCCATCCTCTGCTACATATACAGCTGGAGCTATGGGTCTGTTCACGTGTACTCTTTGGGTGGTGGTTTAGTCACTGAGAGCTCTGGTTGGTTGGTATTATTGTTCTCATGGGGTTGCAAGCCCCTTCAGCTCCTTCAACCCTTTCTCTAAATGCTCCAGTGGGGACCCTGTTCTCAGTTCAATGGTTGACTGCAAGCATCCGCCTCTGTATTTGTCATAATCTGGCAGAGCCTCTCAGGAGACAGCTATATCAGGCTCCTGTCGGCATGCACTTCTTGGCATCCTCAATATTGTCTGGGTTTGGTAGCTATGTGTATGGGCTGGATCCCCAGGTGGGACAGTCTCTGGATGGCCTTTCCTTCAGTCTCTGCTCCAAACTTTATCTCCATATTTCCTACTATTAATATTTTTGATCCCCCTTCTAGGAGGGACTAAAGCATCTGCACTTTGATCTTCTGTCTTCTTGAGCTTCATGTGGTCTGTGAATTGTATCATTGGGTAATCTGAGCTTTTGGGTTAATATCCACTTATCAGTGAGTGTGTACCATGTGTGAGGGTTTTTTTTTCTGGGATTGGGTTACTTCACTTGGATGATATTTTCTAGTTTCATCCATTTGCCTATGAATTTCATGAAGTCATTGTTTTTAATAACTGAGTAGTACTCCATTGTGTAAATGTACCACATTTTCTGTGTTGAGGGACATCTAACTTCTTTCTAGCTTCTGGCTATTGGAGCATGTGTTCTTGTTATATGTTGGAGCATCTTTTAGGTATATGTCCAGGAGTGGTATAGCTGGGTCCTCAAGTAGTTCAATGTCCAATTTTCTGAGGAACCTCCAGACTGATTTCCAGAGTGGTTGTACCAGTCTGCAATCCCACCAGCAATGGAGGAGCCTGCTGAAGTGGTTTAAGTGGCAAGAAAAGACATGGAATCTACGAGCAGTGGGCCCTGTGCCAAGCTGGAGCCACTTCTAGTGCATGTGGTTCAGCACTAGAGATTGAGAGAGGAAAGAGAAACCTGCCCTCTTTCTAAACTTACATGTGGTGACAGCACAACAATTCCAGAGACAGAGAGACGGGGAAGATTCTAATGTGCTTCTGGGAGTGAGGGTCTCTCATCTCCACAGTTGCCTCAGAGGCTGCTTTTTTCTATTTAAATTCACATACACACACATGAACACACACACACAATACACACATGGAACACACATACAAGCCCATGTAACACACACACACACTCACCAATGCAGACCCATAGTCACCTGTGCACACATATCCATGCAGACACATAAAAACATGTCTATGCAGACACATAGATACATGCACACACACATGCATGCACCACACACACAGATACACACCCATACATGCCCATGCACCACACACACACACACACACACACACACACACACACACACACACACACACACATGCAACCCACATGAGCAGCAGTAGCAGCAGCACACTAGGGCAGCCTCAGGGCAGAGCTGTGTCCACCATTTTTCTCAGCAAATACAGTTGGTCCACATGATCATGGATGTTATATCTTACAATTTAGGTACTTGATCTGGTGTGTCTGTAACCATGAACTGGCAATTGCTGAGCTTCCCAGTAAAGGTGGGCATTGTGCAGAGCACTGGTATGTCTCTTGTCAATAAGACTCCCCAAACCAAGAGGAAGACGACCAGTTCTATTTAGTGTCCCATTCTTGAAAGTTTGCCACTATGGCTATCATTTTGGTGCTGTTTAGAATGCTTAGGCTGTGCTTAAACTGGGTCCCATGATCCCAAGTGCACATAGAAGTACACACGTGGATGAAGCACTCATGTTGGGAAGGTCTGACCCAGGCCTGGGTTTTTTGGTTTTGGCTGTAAACATGGTATCCTATGAGCAATGCTCACTAACAGGGTTTTAAAGAGAAACACAAGGAGGACATGCCTGTCCTGATTGATTGATGGACATTTTATGGGCAGAAGAACAACAAAGTCTAGCCCTGTATTTCATCTGAGGACAAGCTGAAGTCGCTGATGATTCTTGATCAGGCCAATTCCACAGGAAGGAGCTCCGTGTATCCACCTGACTGCTGGAGTGGGAAACATTTACCAGTACACAGGGCTGAACAGATTCCAACAACAGTTTGCTCTAACGTCCCAAGCTGACTATCCAGGCCTGGTCCAGGTCCTGTGCCTCTCCTCGCCCTGGGCTGCTCACATGACAGGGAAGAAAGTTCATACACCTTATATAAAAAGGAACATGCTTTTGTTAAACACACATTTCTGCCCAGGAATGGAATCCCAAAAGTAGGGTTTCCTGTTGGCCATGAACTTCTTTAGCTTTTAATAATTTGCCAAAAATATTGTGGTAATGGGATAATTTTTATGTTATAAGAATGAAAAACACATTTGTTATCATCCTGTGTAAAGTAACTCGATCTGGGGATGGATTGGATGACAAAATACCCATTAATCTATATTGCTAGGCACTGTGGGTACAAGCAAGGGCTTTTGTGGGAAGGGTAGGTGAGCCTGACAGTAGCATTCTATCTTCCTTTTCCACAGACCAGTGTGTGGCTTTCTGTGCCCTTCCCTCTAAGGGTTAAATCCTGTGGAATCCAAACCTTTACTCCACAGTCCTGGGCATTGGGATCAGATTGAGCTGACTCTTCCATCGCTTCCTTTCTAGCCCTGAAGATCGGTGTGGTCACTAGGACCATCATTCAGATTTGGGGGGCTCCCCTGGGCTCTACCTTCTGTTCCGATCTCAGGAGCAGGGGGGGCTCTGTTACCACACCCACAGTGTAGATTCCAGGCAAGGAGGACTGTTCCCCACGGGTCATGAAATGTCAGATCTCTCTGTTCATTTTCCTCTTCTACCATCTCCATCATGGTGACAGATCCCTGCCTTCATTCCACCATCCTCATCATGGGCCTTTTAGCCTGCAAGAAATTGTTTATACCAGGGCTCTTACCCCTGATTTGGGGCTATTTACTTCACAGTTGGTGAATTTTCCATGGCACCCTTCCTCCCCACTGAGCCTTCCTGCTTGTTGTTATTTAAGAAGTTGTTTATGCCCCTGACTCCCACCACATAGTTTTCCTGTTTTCCTGGTTGGGGATTTTCACCTGCCTTGTTGTTTTCCTCGGCTTTTTGCCTGGGGTATATAAGGCAAACTGCCTTCATGACCTTATTGATTTATTTCAATAACCCCCGATATTCTGTTGACCCAGGATCACCCACATGATCCTATTTGTCCTGTGGTATGAGCAAACTGCCTTCACTTATACTAACCCCTGCTTTTCTGTTGACGGAAGATATTTCGAACAAGTAAAAAAAAATCCCAATGGGGTATCATGACGAGTTCCCACAGAGATGGCTGCCTCTTGGTCTCTGGCAATGCATTCACTCAGGTGGGACAGGGAGAATCAGGTCGAAGCAACTCTTTGTCTGCTTTAGTTTTCTTTGAAGAAAATCGATTGTGAGCCAACGGAAGCCTCTGAAACTCAGTTCTCATTTATCGGAAGAGGGCCTCTGAGCATGTTGGCAAACCATGCCTGGCTCTGTGATGGAGTCCCTGAAAAGGCTGCCCAGGTTCCCTCGGACTCCTTAGGTGATGCCATACTTCCTGTGTGTTGGCGTCTGCAGGTCCAGGGAATGTAGGAGCTGGATTGGAGAGTGAAGGGCTTATATGTTCTCTCTCTAGCTCTCCTATCTGAGGATGTGGCACAGTGAAGTCTGGATATAGTTCCCACTCATTGTGGAAACGGGCGTGTACTGCTCGAGAGCCCCTGCCATTCCTAACTGAACAAACGTGTGCTCTCATTCCTGCCTCTGTGATAGGGAGCAGTCAGGTCTACTCCGTTCCCATAGTTCCATAATCAAGAAGACACACCAAAGGAGTTGTGGAGAGGGAGGGAAGCAGTGCGCCCCTAAGGGGACTGCACAGTCAAAAGGAAGAGGGTGGGGTTCTTTCAGGAAAGTAGGGGTACTCTAGTTGAGCAAAGAGCTAACTAGGGGAGCCCTATACACATGGGGCTACTTTTGAGCGGAATGGTTTCAGGTGTTTCTCAAAGATGGGTTAGGGAGAATTCCAGGCAGAGGGAAAGCAAGGCTGTAGTACTTAGGTAGGACATAGTGTTCTGGGCCACCACAGAAACCTAATTAGAATGTAGCATGCGGCACAGACAGGCAGTACGCAGGCTGCAGCTGAAGTGCTCAGCAGGCACAGGTAGCTCACATTAGATACTTAGTATACCTCTTGTTCAGATGTTACAATCTAAGGTTGGGAGTGTCTAGCTATGACCTTGTGTTGCTGAGTTTTATACCTTTAAAGTGGACTGTTTTTTATATTGTGGTATTAACATGAGATCTTGGGGATAAACAGGAAATGAAAGGTTAAGGTTAAATAGTGACATATTTGTGTATCAAACTGATAAGGGACCAACTCTGCTGACTGAAGACCATGGAGATGCTGTGATGAGCTTTGTCTCAAAGAGATGGATGAACTCATGCTTGAATATCATCTTTATTTATCATTATTTGTCATTCAAAGGAAACATTCAGGTAAGGCATGAAACCTCTTTTTGAGTTTCCACTTTTTAAGCCAAGAAATCCAGGTAGGACGGGGCTAAATTTAAGATCAAAAAAGTATTCCACAAGGATAAATGTGCTTGCGGATACTGTACCTTTCCCCTGCAGCATGGCAGCTGGGTATTGTCTTGGAGAACCGCTTTAGAGCAGGTCAGTGTCCTTGGGGCTATGTGCGATTTGGGAAAGATGTGATTTAATGGTTAAGGGCAGGTCCTGGAGCAGCATTGCTAGAAATGGGATCCTGTGCTTGCAGTCTTAGAGAACAGGGCTGCCAGCCTACTGGGTAGAGCTTCCCTGGGGTGAGGAGTAAGAGGCAGCAGCCCATCTACTGCCAGGTCCATCAGTATCTTCATTGCCTCTTAAGGGAAAGCCTCCGGCCTCCAATGCTGCATTCTGTTTTATTTTAACCAGTTTGGAGATTCATTTGAACACTTTAATCTGTCAGTCAGGACATGGATCTGACCATTCAGTCAGAAACTCACTACTTCTAAAAGCTCCCTGCAGATACAGTGCTTGGGGATTGTCTACAGACACTGCCTCCAATCACAAGACATGAAGGTCATGACACCTTTCCCTCAAGTAATACAAATTGGGGGTTCTATTCACAGGAGAAATTAACATCGTTTCATGAGCCAGTTCAGGCTAACCTGAAGGCAAAAGTGTACCAACTGCTCATGTGTGGATCTCGCGGAACACGTGTCCAATGGGACACATTTACTTAGTGAGGCATGTGTGTCAAGTGGGACATATGTTTAATGGAACACTTCTATCTAGTAGGGCACACATCCAATTGGACATGCTTATCTAGAGGGTCACATCTACCCAAGGGGACATCTTTATCCAGTAGGGATGTTTTTATGTCATCGATATATGTGTCTGTAGGATAACCCAGGTCCAGTGGGATAACTGTATCTAGTGGATGTTTCTCCCGAGTGGGGCAGGCCCTCACTCTGTAGTCCAGGCTATTCCAGAGATTACCTTGTAACTCAGACTGGCCTTCATCCTCTGGTAATTCTCATATGTCAGTCAGCTGGGTGCTGATGGAACAGGTATAAACCATCACGCCCATGTTTGGAAATTGGTTTGAGAGCATTTCCTTTTCCTAATTAAATATACCCAGGCTCATTCCTTACCTTTCCTTTTCATTCTAGATTTTCTGTTGAATGCCATAGTTCCAGTGAACATCATGCAATAGGTCACAATGATGGAAAAACATTACATGTGTATAGGGAATGATTGATGGTGGTAGTAGTTACAACAGGAATTTATCAAGTATTTCCCACAGGGCCCCATGTGTATGGACTTGTTCACCTCCACAATGAGCCTTGAAGGAGGGGGCTTCTACCCTCCCATCTCAGTCATGAAGCTGATAACTGAGGAAGTGTGGAACTGGGACTGCATCTAGTGGAGTTGAATGAAAGCCAGGGTGGAATCTGTCATGTGGCCATCCTGGTTCCTCTAGGAAATACTAGCAGTTACCAGACTCAATAGCACCATGAGTGTGGTCTCCTCTGATTCTCAGCTTCCTGTTCCTAGGCTGAGTACACAGACTGGTACATAGAGGTTACAGGAACGGAGTGAACACTGCTGTACCTGACACAGGGAATCTGCACAACACAGAAGCTAGACAAGCTTTGGGTATTCAGCCTCCTCTCAGGGTGTAACTTAAAAAACTAAGAGAAAGCTGTGCTTTAGGGATGAGGTGGCATGGGAGTATCTTAAGTAGGTAGTTACAATGGGTATATGTGTACCCTTAGTTTATCATCCTGAAGGAGAGATCACTGACTCCTGCCCCTCCTTTGAAGATTGGGTCTCAATCTCTATCTCTATCCACAAATAATCTTCGCTGTTGGAAGCTCCTAGTGGGTCAGCCTGGAAGCCCTGACTCCCCACGAAACACATGCCCCTCTCACTCACCCCCAGACTTCCTGTAAGCTCACCTCCTCCATATAGCTTGTTCAAGAGACGGGCTGAGAAAGAAGGCCTTGGCCTTGGGTCTCTGTAAGCCCTGAAACAGTTTTGGAAATAGTTTATCTTCCTTCAGCCATCAGATGTGGGTGTTTCATAATTTCACTTGCAGTTTTTAGAGAATGTTTTTATCTCTAGCATGAGACTATTAAATGCCTCCCAACCCCTCAGGAGAAGGGCTTGTCCAGGAGTTGATCTCACTATTACCATTGCCACCTCCCTGGGCGGGATGTGCATACCGCTACCACAACACCATGCTTGGAAAGGAACGCTTCAGTTACTCTCGGGAGTTATCTTGCTTGGGAAACTGCCTTGTTTCAAGTTCCCTGATCTTTGGAAGGCTCTAGAAGTGCTGTAGAGGCTTCTAAAAAGAAAGTGTACGTAGCAGGAGATTCTTAAGAGAAGATAAGAGATGAAAGTTCAATTCAGTGACCCTTGTGTGACCATAATGTCCCTTGGATCACATGCTCTTTCTTTGTCCTCAAACCTCAGCATCTGTAGCTAAACACCCACAGAGTACTGCAGGACAAGTGGGCTTGGCAGTCTCCCACCTGCCATCAGCCAGATGTGGCTATATCTCTCTGCAACCTGTCTCCTTTGAAAGCAGAGAACAAGGGGAAGACCATGTTGTTCAAGTCCCTCTCTTCATTATAAGAACTTCTATCTCCTGCCATTTGGTGCACAGGAGACCTGGAGACTCCATTCTGAGGAAGGTGCAACCCTGTGCAAGGAATGGTTAGATAAATGACTCTCCAGTCCCAGAAAGGAAAGGCTATAAGAACAGCTTTAGATGCTTCTCATCAGGGTCACAGAACCCAGTTCAGTAACCCATGAGGTCCAGGTACCCATGCTTCAACCCTGACTCTCCCTCAGTGTATCCCCATACCAGAGAGTGCCAAGAGGTTATATGCAGCAGTTACATATCTCACAAAGAAAGGACCTCACCTGTGTCAGTCACTATGATTTCCCTTTCAAATCCCCACATCTTCAGTATATGAAGGATGCACCATGATGTTAAAGGGCAGGTCTCGGATTCTGTCAATAACTGGTATCAAAGTTATAGGTCACAGTTCCAGAGCCACAGAAACCTGAAGCTGCATTCATCATGTGGAAAGAGCACAGTGTGCCTGAGAAATATGGCAGTGTCTTGATGGTCCTGTAAAAGCCTGGACATTTCCATCTAGATCTTGGTAGGTGACTATTTCCCCTGCTCTCTTTTCCTCAGTACCACAGAAATGAAATAAATGACCTGTTGCAATGTGTGTTTCCCTGTTTAGGAGTAGACCCAGCATACTTGTGAGAGTACAAAATTGTTGGCCAGCTGAGATCTGGTCAGCTTTCTTTCCTACCTGGGTCCTGTGATGCTTGTGCAACCATGACCTTTGAGAGCCCTGGTGAGTTATCTAATGTAATGCAAGGCACTGCTTTCATACTGATGACTCTCTCCTTAAACTTGGAAAAGGATATAATTATTCCCACCTTACATGGGTAAAATGAGGCAGAGAATATGATTGTGTGCATCTGCGTGTGCATGCATGTGTAAGTACGTGTGTATATATCTGTGTGTGTATCTGTGTATGTCCGTGTCTCTGTGTGAATGGGTGCACGTGTAGGTGTGTGTGCATGTGTGCATTTATAAGTGTGCGAATCTGTGTGTGTGTGCCTGTGTGTGTGTCTGTGTCTGTGTATATCTGTGTCTGTGTGTAAATGAGGCTCTGTGTGTGTGTGTGTGTGTGTCTGTGTCTGTCTGTGTGAGTGTGTGTGTGTGTGTGTGTGTGTGTGTGTGTGTGCGTGTGTGTGTGTAAAACCCAGTCCTTCTTCACTGGTCTATTAACCTTGAGGTGGAACAGAATATTGCAAACCCAATGTATTTATTGACTCTAATCAGGTTGAACTAGAATTGGAAGGTCAGGGCTTCACAGGGAGTAAGGTCACAATGAGACTTTTTTTAATTGGTTATTTTGTTTATTTACAAGAGCTCCCAGGGACTAAACCACCCAACCAAAGTGTATACATGGAGGGATCCATGGCTTCAACCACAGTTAGATTCTTACGGAGATCTCTAATGCAGAAACAATGGGTGCTCTACACAAAGGAGCACGTGGACACAGGTACAGAGAAAGAATGGTTTGAAGGGACACATGGAGAGGCAGCTCATCTACAGGCTGAGAGACCCAGGCAGACCCTGTGCAGCTTTGCAGGCAGCTGCATACAACTTTGTCCTCAGGTATTATCCTCCAGGTTGCCTGTTTGGAGTGTCACACCCTCCCTCATGGACTTGGGACCACACTTTTCCTTTCCTGGGAAGGAAAGAAAGTAGCTCTTTAGAGCTCCAGTTACCATAAAAAAGGGAGAAGCTTCAGGACTCCGTTGAGGTCCATTAAGAAAATCTTATTCCTTCTGATAAAACAATAAAAACTAGAATCTGAGCTGTACACCCAGCGCAGGGTGCAGATCTGACATTTCATGCTACATAACCAGGATGGGAGGTGGGAGGAATAATTACTCTCTTAATGAGATGCTGTGCTTTTCTTTCCCAGAAGCCCCTCTTCTTTTGCAGAAGCTTGCAGAAAGCACTGTACCTCCAGCCCATCTGCCCCCCCCCCATTTCATTCAGATCAAAGGATGTGCTCTCTCTGAAATTCTGAGTCTTCTTATCTTGTTACTACTGTAGGGTTGGAGTCTTATTAAGGAAGAGTTGTTGCTGCCTACCCAAAGAATGGGATCTACCTCTGGGAAGAGACAAATGACTGTCTCCAAAGAGTTCAGTTAGGCAGATCAATTACCTGGCCAAGGAATATCCCTTAGGTCTGTCTTAAGCCAAGCTCGGGAAATGGGAGGAATAATTAACCCTTTAATGGGATAAGGTACTTCTTGCTTCCAGGATTCCCACACTCTAGAAAAGTCACTATGGGCTTGCTGCAAGATTCATTGGCTCTGTCTGCCTTTTGGGAGTAACTTTCCCCTTTCTCCTTCTGTTCTTTCTCTTCTGTTTTGTTGTTTTGGATGCTTGCCAGAACCTAACTTCCCTTTCTCTGGTACTTTGAACCTGTATTTTTTTTTTTACATAGTCTTTTGCTCACCACATGGCTGCCTGTCTGCCACATGTCTGATCTCCATGCCTAACTCAAACAGCATGGTCTTTTCTTATCTCCCTCCTATGGGCAGTTACAGAGATTTCCTTCTTGCCTACCTTGGCATTTCCCTCTTTTAATACTAATAAAAGGTTCCCAAGTAACAATATCATCCTGGTCAACGAACACAACCTCTTTCCCAAGATCTCCACAGGGGATGAGTATCCTTCTGGAGGGAGAACACAGAGAGTACAAGAGTTTAGAAAGCTTAACAAAACTCTAGAAATTCAATTTTTTTAAAAAATGGCCCATGTCTGGGTGGTGGTGGACATGCCTTTAATCCCAATACTTGGGAAGGAGAAGCAGACAGATCTCTGAGTTCAAGGTCATTCTGGTCTACAGAGTGAGTTCCAGGACAGCCAGGGCTGCACAGAGAAACCCTCTTTCAAAAAACCAAACCAAACAAATGAGAAAATCAAAATGGTGATGTGAATACAGTGTTTTAAAGAGGTGACTTACAAGATGCCAGTGAACATTGGGAAAATTGCTCAATGTCCTTAGTCTTTGTGGAGATAGAAATGGAATTCTTAGAATCTATCTAACTTGCAGTAAAATGTCTGCTATAAAAATATCAAACGCTGCTGAGGATGAGGAGGAAGGAGAGTTCTTGCATACTGCTGATGTAAGAGCATCAGTTGGATTGCCAATTAGAGCATCAATAGGTGAACAGACAAATAGATGATCTACACAATGGGTTGCTTCTAGGCACAAAAAAAGAGAGCTGATCATCCTTAAAGAAAGAAGAAAGCAGTGACTCTGTATAAAGGAGAGAGAGCCAGACATAAGAAGACTAGCATTATGTGTGCAGTCACCCCCAAAAGTGAAACATGGACCTGGCTGTGTTTGGGCCTCTAAATAATGGGAGGGTGTCAGGTTGGTATGATCTCATGGAGGTTGATGTGACCAGCACAGGCTGAAATACATACAGAAACATCACAAGCGACCATAAAACGAAATATTTAAAAAAGAATTGTGTGCCTAGGGGAGATGGCTCCATGCATAAGAAAGCTTGGTGTTCAGTTTGAAGAAGGGCCATTTTGAATCTCCAGAACCCACGTGCTAATTAGGTGCAATGGCATCCCAACTATAATTTCAGTGTTTCTACAGAGAGATAAGAGATGGAGAAGAGAGATTCCCATCAGGGAGTAACCTAGGGAAAAGGCAGAGAGACATCATCTCAGATAAGGGAGAGACAGAGACTGACATCTGATGTTGTCCTCTGAACATCACGTGGCACATGTAATGCTGTGGCACATGCATCACCATATTCACACGTGAAATATTAAAGTGTGCATGAACACATGTTCCTCAACTGTGAAGTGATGTTTCTATTAGTTAAAGATCATAATCAAACAGAAATGTATTTAAAATCATTATTAATATTACAAGTATAGATAAGAACTTTTATATATAGGCATTAAATTCATCATAAAATATAAACACAAATACACAAATGTGGGGGGGGGCGCATGTATGCGAACCTGAAGAGAGAATGTCTTCTGCCTATAAATACGCACGTCTAGGAGACGCCTAGTACTGTAGGTCCCGTGTGCACATCCTGTTGCCCCTCACAGCCCTGTCTGTGAGGAAATGCTCACTTCTGCGTCATTGAAGATGCGTTGTAGAGTCAGTATTCACCAACATGAGTGGTAGGTACAACAGGAATCTGCCCTTAAAGGGCAGATCTATCCTCAAGACGCCAAAGTCAGTGTGTCTGCAAGAAATACCTGACCAAGGGAAGTTCACCACCTGGGGGGTGGCCTGGTTGCATGGCCCCTCCTGTGACAACCCTTTCCAGCATCTCCAGCAATAGGGTTGAGTGCCGTCTCAGCACCTCCACTGTCTGAGCATCATCTCCACTGTCTCAAGACTTCCACTGTCACAGCAACTCCACTGTCCCATCAACTCCATTGTCGCAGGACCTCTACTGTCCACTGTCTCAAACATCTCCACCACAAGGGTTGATGCTATCATATCATCTGAGCATGTGCTGTGGTAAGAACTATTACATCACCATCTCAAAGATGGTGTTCCTCATTAAGAACATTCCACACTGCTTGCCTCTGCCTTCTAGCTCTATCTTCCAGGGGTGAACCTCCTCAGGAATATGGTTGTGTCTTCTATGAATGTTAATATTCAGTTCAATCATTTTCATAATCAGTTGTCAGCATGGTATCTGGTTCCAGAAGTAGTCAATCAGCAATTCTCACAGGGACAGGGAAGCCAGGGGGTTAGGTACTTCTAAATCTCCGCCTCCGCCTCCGCCTCCGCCTCCGCCTCCGCCTCCGCCTCCGCCTCCGCCTCCGCCTCCGCCTCCGCCTCCACATGTGCTAGGACCAGTAGCCCATGGAGGAGTCCATGATCCCATGACCCTCTAGTCCTCACCCTGTGGGAGCTATTGGCCTAAGGGGGAGCTGGAGTCCATCTGAAGGGATGGGTCAACAAGACAACTCTGTAGAGTGGGGAACTCATCAATCCTATTGGGTCCCTGCTGGGAAGAGGAGAAATCAAGAAGAGGCAGGAAGGCTTGGTGTTAGGGAAACCTCATAAAGAACTTAGAGAAGACACAAGGTAAGAATTGTAGGGAAAATGAAAACCAGAGAGAGAGGAAGGACCAGCATAGAGCAAACTGAAAAGGACAAAGCACAAAGGTACCTGGGCCCTGCCTGCTGTTTGTTCTCTGGACTTCCTGTGCCTCATCTCAGTGTTGAGACTTGGTTCTGCCCCAGGCGAGCTTTCTTTTTGGTGGAAAGCAGCAACACAGCTTCTTCATGGCATTTCCTATATTCCTGGTCCACCCCTTAAAACCTCTGTGCCGGACCCTGCTGGGGATGGGCTTATCCTCTACTGGGGCTCTGTGGGGGAGTAGATTATCTTCTGTGTCCTCATTGTTGTTATTCTCACTGAGGCTGCTTGTTGAGTGAATGCCGGGAACACTCTGAAGTGGCCTGAGGAGAAGAAGACCAGGCCCAGTGGATCTTCTGCCTCCTCTTTGACTAGGATGCTGACCATAGGCAGATACTTGGTTGGAGGATGACACCAGCAAAGTGCCAAAGGCTGGTGCACTTCCATTCTTCCTTAGTTCTAATCTAAAAGCAGCAGCAGGATCAAGGCTAGGGAATGGGGCTGCAGCGGGACTCACTTGCTGTGCCTGGGCTGTGCAGCCATCCCCCTGGAGAGCCTGCTGTTGTAGGAAGCAATAGGATGTCATGGCCTCATTATATTCTTTTTATTTAAGATTCTTTAATATCTTGGGCTTGGAACCCAATATATTCCATAGCTTCCACAATTGCAAAGTCTGGCCCAAGGAACAGTTCCTCATAGAGATTGGGAAACCCTTCCAGTCATCCTTGAACCAGTGGTGCATCCTCACCTCTGTGACTGTCATCCCATATCTGGGGTTAACTGTCATTAAGAGGCTAAGCAGGTCCCCCAGCTCTTCTGATACCCCATCAGCAAAGTCCATAAGCTCAGCATCCCTGGGGTGGGAGTGGGGAAAGGGAAGGGGAGACAGGAGAGTCCCAGAGCCTCGTGGGACAGGTGTTGTGGTGTGCAAGCCTCTCACAAGAGCTCTTATGTGAATGGAAAAGCTGAGGACCAGTTTTCAGGATGGCTTCTGACCATGTGTATGTGTTTGGGGGATGGCGTGAGTGTATACAGGCATACAAATAGTGTGTGGACACACACACACACACACACACACACACACACACACCTTTAAACAGGAGGAGCGTATTTAAACTCCTAGATATGAACACTAATAGTGGATTCCATCAGTACAGTCCTCTGGGTTCAGGATTTCTAGGTGAGTGATTCCTTTTACTTCTCATGCTTCCTCCACATTTTCCTTCGTTTCTATGGTACATCCATTACACCCTCTGTGAATTTGCTACCTAAGTATTATGGGCTGCTGAAGGTAGAAGGTGTGTTTCCTGTCTGTCATTCTTCTATGTTGAACTTAGACGTGGGCTTTTCCTCCCCAGTAATCAACAATAACAGCCTTTCTTACCTAAGGCGTCATGGGAAGGCTGGCTTGCCAGAGATGGCAGGCTACTGTTTGAAGGGAATCCTGGAGGACGTCATTACTTGAGGTGTCAAGTTATATAAACAATAATGCATACTATAGATTTCTATAACTAAAAATATCACCCAAAATGGCAGGCCCTCATTATGACAAGGTTCTTGATTGCCATATGCCCACAGTTCAGTCAGCCTAAGGTCAGCTCTGACAGAGCTTTAATCTGAGGTTATGTAATCCTGAGGACTGGGGACGCTTCGCTTTAACAGTGGCATATATTTGCCCTGTGCCTGTCAGTTCTATAAGTCACTGGGTCTTGCAGCACATCTAAGAGCTGACACCTCAGTGGTTGGCTGGTTGGTTTTCCTCTCTCTAAAACCCTTTGGCTAGGACAGGGCAGTCTTCCCATCCATGGTGCTCCTGCCCCTCAGCCTCGGAAGTCTCTAACACTCAGAACAGCACTGCTTGATTTTACCCCATTGAGAGGGAGCCCTTGATTAGCTGTGCTCAGATGTTCATCCGACTGTAAATTTGTTTTAAAGTGGTTGAGCCTGTAAACTCGAGTTTCTTGCAGCTGGGAGCATTACCCTCTAGCAGTTTTAATCACAGACTGCATGGAAAAATCAACACGATAACATCAGTTTCTCTCTGAGAAGATCAGAGTTAGTTTCCTCAAGCTGAGACATACTGGTAAATTGGCATTAAAATGTCCGGATGGAGTTTCGGTCTGCCCCATGGGACGAGCTCTCTCTTCCTAGACACCACGGGTGTTCGTCACTACTCCTCTTCCTGATTCACAGAAGCCTGGGAAGGCGCTAGGGTCCTGAGTGGGACTGGACAGAAGACTTTATAATTTGGTGTTAATTTTAAAAATTATACTGCATACTATTCACCCATTTCTCAAGCTAATTGACATGTCACTAAATGTTTAAAAATCTGTAGGGGATTTGAACAGGTAGAAATGTGTGGGGCCTTCCTAATAAAACATGCTAGTGCTGGAGCAGGAGCAGGGGCAAGTTGTGGGGCATAAACAGCAAGGAGAATGTCTCGTGTGTGTGTGAGTCTGTGTGTGTGTGTGTGTGTGTGTGTGTGTGTTGTGGCTTACAGCAGAAGCGGGACTCCAGAGGGCAACTAAGATGGGTCTGGGCAAAGGGTTTGTTGAATAGAAGGATATCAACGAGGGGGTGGTCTTGATCAGTTTGGGCAGAGGCTGAGATGGCCCGAGGTTAGCAACAAGGATAAGTAAGCAGTGACTGAATGATGGGACATGTAACGATGGACCCACTGACAGGTCTCAGGAATGGGTCAAAGAGGAACACTGAGATAACTTTTGGTGTTAAGGAGTTTATTAGAAGAGTTAGTAATAGCACAGACAGACAGACAGCTTGGTAAGGGCTCTGAGGAAGGGAAAAAGTCTAGGTCCACAAGGCAGAATTGGAGGTCTCAGACCTATCTGAAGGTTGGGGCAGTTTCACAGCACAGACCTACAGCCCAGGTCTCTGATTCTCAAGTAGGAAGGAGGGGAATGGGTGGGGAGCAGAGTGTGTGGTCACCAATACCTCCTCTGATGTAAACTCACTTCCCCAGGTGAAAAATCCTGACACCTGGAAATCTCTTTCCAGTGGGGAGCCTCTGGGTATCTGCGAGAGGGGAAGGGTTGCTGTAGATATTTGGACCTGAGCAGGGGCTGGACTCCAGTATTTCATCCTTACACCCACACTGTAGAGGTCCTTCAATGTATGTCAAGGAGCACAGGTCTCATTCAACAGAAACACAGGAGCCTCTCACCATTGTTCAGCAAGGCAGGCACAGGGCCAGACTGGAACTCTGCACCTTCTTACAGATGGGCTAGAAAGAGGACCTCAGCAGAAGCTGATACTGCTGTGACATGAGGTGAGGATGGAGGACCAGCCGTCATCAGAGAAGAGATCCTGAACCAACACCTCAGAGCTTTGAGGGCTCTGAAGCCCCAGGTTAGGCTGAGCTACCCGTGGGCAATCAAGAGAAGAAAAAGGACCAGGGCAGGCCATGGTATAGAATGGCCACTGGTACCAATTATAAATAGAGTTGTGGGAGAAGTGACCCAGTGTGGGAGCTGGAACATCTAATTCTCCCACAAGGGCACTGTTGTCTGACAGGCAAGGAAAGCCAGACCTCAGGAGACAGAGCATTTCCCACAAAGTTGAGGTTAGCACAAGTTGTTATGTGTCCTGAACCCCTGGAATACATACCCCATGCTTTTGTATCTGTTAAGAGTCCAGAGGACCAGGCATAGAGATGAGAGACCACACTTCCATCGTCTCTGGGATGAAAAAGAGACCAATGCTGAGAGCTGGAATCCAGGACTGGAGTACTGGTTCAGTGGGAAGGGACCCTCTGGTATGGGGTGCATGGTCTAGGGCCCAGAGGCCCACAGAAGGTTCCTGTGTGAGTGGGTTTTGCTCAACCCTGGGCAGCTAGGAGCAGGACAAGTTAGACTGTATCTGGGCTGGGATCTGCTACCTCAGTCCACTTGCATAGCCATTCCTGAGATTGGGTAAAGAACAGTCTTTGTGTCTTATGATTCTGCAGGCTGAGATGCTGGGCTGAGAGCGTCTTGCTGCATTCCCATACTGCAGAGGGTGGTAGAGAAAGGTGACAAGGTGGCTACTTCCTGCCGGTGCCTTCTCAGTGAGGAATGACCCCTGCGGTAGTTAGAATGAGATGCTGCCCATAATGTTTGTACTCAGTTGGTGGAGTTGTTTGGGAGGTGTGACCAAGCTGGAGGAAGTATGTCACCGAGGAGCAGCGGGCTTTAAGATCTGAAAAGCCATGTATGAGCTTCTCTCAATTTGCTCTCTCTGTTTCCTACTTGAGGTTTAAGATGTGAGCTCTCAGCTGTAAAAGCCACCATGCCTGCTGCCTGCTGCCTGCTGCCTGCTGCCTGCTGCCTTGCCTGCTGCCACCCTGGCCTGCTAACCCTGCTGCCCCCCTGCTGTTCCCCAACCCCAACCCCCTGCTGTCCCCCCATACACCCATGTTGTCCCCCCCACCCCATGTTGTCCTCCCACCTTCATGCTGCCCTGACCCCCATGCTGTCTCTCTAACCCCATGCTGTCCCCCCCCCCCATGTTATCCCCCACCCCATGCTGTCTTCCCACCCCCAGGCTGTCCTCCCACCCCCATACTGTTCCCCCCCCAGCCCCATACTGTCTCACCTTCAGCCCTAAATGCCAAGGGGCTCAGGGAACCTCAACAGTGGGATCTATCACCTTCATATGCTCCTGCTGAGACCTCAGCGTCAGAGCAGTTTCCAAACCACCTCTTGGTCTTTCAGTGCCCGCTGCCTCCTGCTCTCCTCTCACAGTGCCTGTTACTCTGATTTCTCACCTGTCCCTTCTTCTCCTGCTCATTGCTTCCCTCAGAGTGGCCATCCCTGACCCATACTGCAGTCTTGCATGATATTGGAACACTGGGACTGTAGGCACTGGAGGCAGGGATGTGTCCTGCTCTCTCTTCTTCCTGAGGCCCTGGGTGGGCTGCTGTATACATTCGTTGCTCAAGGGACAGGCCAATTCTGCACCTTGCAGTCTCAAATGCCCCTCAAAATTGCCTACTACACTGTCTTAGTTAGGGTTTCTGCTGCTTTGGTAAGAAACTATGGCCAAAGGCAACTTGGAGAGCAAAGGGTTAATTTTATTGCGTTTCTGTATAATAGTCCATCATGGAAGGAAGCCAGGGCAGGAATTCAAGATAGGAACCTCTGTCGAAATAAATGTTTAATAAACTCTGTCGGCACGTTCCTGCTACCCACCCCAATGTTTGACATTCCCGAATGAAAGAAACACACACACAGCCTTTATCTTTTGATAATTAAAACAACTCAACACCTGGGCCACTTCTTAACCTCCAAGTGGTTAATCCACTTCCTGCTGATAATCCCGAGTTACCACTTACTAAATTCTACATTCTATCTTGGTCGCTCTGACCCAGAGGGTGTCCAACTGGGCTGCACTCTCCCGGCTCCCCACATGCGGGTTAAGCCTCGTGTCTTCCACTAGTCTCAGGTGTGGAATCTCTCCTCTTCTCCATTCCTTCCTTTCTGTTCCAAGTCACGGATTCCTCAAAGTCCTGCCTCTGTCTGCCCTGCCCAGCCATTGGCTGCCGGCATCTTTACTTTCCAATCAGAACCAACTGGGGGCGGGGTCTCTCAGTGCAAATAATTTGGGAGACCCAAATTAACAAAAGAATGCAAACTGTATTAGGCCAAACCTGCCACACATCTGGATGCTGGAGCAGAGGCTATGGGGGAAGTGATGCTCACTGGCTTGTACTCAACAGCTTGCTCAGGCTGCTTTCTTAAGTACTCGAGGACCACTAGCCCGAGAGTGGCACCACCCATAGCGGGCTTGCCCTCTCACATGAATTTTAAAGAATGCGCTACAGGCCATTTTTATAAAGACATTTTCTCAACTAAGGTGGTTCTTCCAAGATGACCTTACCTTATGTGAAGCTGATGTAAAACCAGTTACTACAAGACTTTCCGGGGAGCTGGAGAGATGGCTCAGTGGTTAAGAGCCCCGACTGCTCTTCCAGAGGTCCTGAGTTTAATTCCCAGCAACCACATGGTGGCTCACAACCATCTGTAAAGAGATCCGATGCCCTCTTCTGGTGTATCTGAAGACAGCTATAGTGTACTTATATATAATAAATAAATCTTAAAAAAAAAAAAAACAAAAACAAAAAAACAAGACTTTCATTGGATCCCTGTACTTTCCTTGATGCCATTCATCATCAACTTTGACTTCTCTTATCGAGGTGCTCAGGATAGGGTGGGTGCCATGCTTGTCTGCCTGTGAGCTGCTCCATCAACGGTTCCAGCACACAGTCAGGCACTGCACCTGGCTTGGTGTGGACGGATATATGGGCTGTGCAAGGGCTCTGGGTAGTACTTGCTGAGTCCTCCCGGACTCCACTGGAAGGCCACAGCTTTTCCTTGGCCACTCTGTTATCGGCTGCTTTTCCTGGGACACTCTGTCATCTGCTTGTTTACCTTTTGACTTTTCTTGGGCCACTCGGTCACCCTCTTGGGTGCCTCCACCAACTATGCCTAGGAAGTCGGCTGCCAGGCTGTCATCTCCCTCTATCACAGACATTTCTCTCCCTACCCTCAGCAGGACTCTTCCTATGGGAACCTGTACTTAGAGGGTCAGAGCGACCTTTAAATGCTTTCTCTGAGTTCCCTGAGCTGGTGTGTGAGGGGTTCATAAAGCTGGCATGGCTCAGAGGAAGGGTCTAACATCCAAAGAAGCGAGTGTGCTGGTCCTGCACCACTCCTCTTTCGGTTCCTTAAGTTCCTTACGTGGGGAACAGTATCAGGTGCTGACATCAGATTTTCAGAGGGCTTGCTCCAAAAGAGATTGAGAAAATACTGTCTGAAGGTTTCCTTCCACCATGCCCTGAAAATAGTCACCATTTCCAAACTCATCTGTGGCCCTGGCTTCCATCTGCTAAATCCTTAAAATGCTCTGGAGCCCTTAGAGTGCCCTAGGAAGCGGGATCGTCAACCCACTTGACAGCATCGGGAAGGTCAGAGATGGCTTTGTCTCAGGCCCAGCTGATTCCCTCTGTGTCTAATTTTATGCTGCCCCGTCTACTGTGGGCATGTCAGTGGGGTGACTGGAACATTTCTATAAAAATATTACTGGTAAATCTCTAGTTAAGTACCATTCATTTAGTCCAGCTCTTTAGCCTAGTTTGCAAGTGGGCTACTCTCCTGATGTTACCCAACACCCTGTGATTGGTGACAGCCTCTACGTTTAAACAATGAGTGGCTTGTGAACCTTGGGTCTCCGAGGCTGTCTTTCTATTTGAACAAGATGTGTTACCAGAGAGATCGTGGATAATGCCCCATTCTGCTCAGGGGACCTCAAGGGGCTTTGTACACCTGGAGGGGTGACAGGTGAGGCTGAAGGTGCCAACATAAATAACTCAGCAGGAAGAAGTAGATGACTTCCTGGGGAGCCAGTCAGGGACTGGACCAAGGATCTTCTTACAGCATCTCAAGGCCCAGGGCTCTCCATTGTGTAGTGCAGTGACGAACAATACACACCCGCTCCCCAGAAGGCTTCCAGACTTGGAAGAAAGCCATCCACCACCCCTCAGGTTCATTCCCATGCCCGACTGAGTCCAGCTAAGCTCCCTTTGCCCCCGGCAAGCTGGTGTCCACACACTTGCTTGGGAGTTCTGAGTTGGGAAACAATAGGGAATTAGACCAGCGTGGAAGATGCAGTGTGCGAGGGGTGGAAGTGAGGTTGGGAGAGAGCAGAGCACAGACCTAACTGAGGCCCAAGCCAAGCTGGGGGATGGGGTGCACGGCCTCTCCAGGTACAACCTGAAGTGAGTTCACAGGGGAACATTTTGAAGGAGACCTGGAGCGTGGAGTATGGAGTCAGAGCCTCATGCATAGCCTCACTTCTCCTTCTCTTTTGTATTTAAAGGTGTGTGCATGTGTATACGTGTATGGTGTGTGTGTGAGTGTGTATGTGTGAGAGTATGTGTGAATGTGGTCTGTATGATATATGTATGTGAAATGTCTGTGTGATGTGTGGGTATGTGCTGTGTGTATGTATGGGATATGTGTATGTGTGTGTTATGTATGAGTGTGTGTATGGGATGTGTGGTGTGTGTGTATGTGTATGGTGCGTGAATGTGTGTGAGTGTGTATGAATGTGTCTAAGTGTGTGTGAGTGTGTATAAGTGTGTGTTATGTGTGAGTGTGTATAGGATGTGTGGTGTGTGTGTATATATGTGTATGGTGTGTATGTGTGTGTGCTTGAATGTGTCTAAGTGTGTGAGTGTGTCTAAGTGTGTGTGAGTATATCTAAGTGTGTGTGTGTACGTGTGTGTGTAATTGTATATGTACAACGTGTGTGAGTATGTGTGAATGTGGTCTGTCTGATATGTGTATATGATATGTCTGTGTGATGTGTGGTTATGTGCTGTGTGTGTGAGAGAGTATATATATATATATATATATAGAGAAAATATATATATATATATATATATATATATGTGTGTGTGTGTGTGTGTGTGTTCCTGCCTATAGAGCTGCCTATAGAGTCCAGGACAAGGTGACCGATTCCCTGGGGTTACAGACCATTCTGGTGACCTGATGTGGGTATGTGGGTCCTGGGAACCAAACTCCAGTCCTGTGAAAAAGCAGAAAGCTCTCAGTGCTGAGCTGTTTCTCCAGTCCCTGCTCTCCTTCACCTGTCAGCCTTGCTGCAGTAAGACAGGGAAGGAGATTGAACTAAGGTTATTTCTGCCCTTGTCCATTGGGGCTGCCAGATTTCTCTGTATCACTGGAAAAACATGGACAACCTGGGGTCTGTCACCCTCTCTGAGACCTTGCAGGGACTACATACTTGCCAACCTTGAGGTCAGCACAGTGGGACAGAGACAGCTCAGTGGAGACTTCAGACGGGGATGGGAATGGTGGAATCTCATGGCCAGAGTGTGAAATGTCCCTCCTATCTTATGGTTCTGTTTGGGGAGGTTGCTGACCATTTCTGTTAGGGGTTTTTAATCTGGCCGAAGTGAGGCTGTAGGGCCATAGGGATTTCTGTTACAGCGCTGTTTCTCTCTCTCTCTCTCTCTCTCTCTCTCTCATAATTAACACGTGAGTAAGCGACCCAGCAGATGGGGCTCCAGCCTCAGTTACTCGTCGCCAACACTGTCCAGGAACCCTGGCATCTGACTACTTGAGCGTGACCCTTTCTGAGCATGCCATGCATAGATGTTTCTCCGTTGGTTGAACGTTGTGCAGTACAGCCTGTAAGCCTGTCTGTCCAGCCGCCCTTGTTGGCATCCGCGCTTCCTTGAGCTTGGCTAGAGGTGCTTACACTGGCTGATGGGACATAGCTGCCAAGGGTCCATGACCACGAGCCGTCCAACAAGTTTCATGTGTGCATTTAGGACTATGACACGGCATCCTTGGAAAATATGGGAAGAGAACAAGGGTGTCTCGCCTCCTGAGTGGAGGCTTGAACTCCTATCCAGCATTCATCATTTCGTCTGAAGTGGGGAAGCAAGCTTCCGCAGGTGGCTTTGACTGGCTCTGAGAATTTCCATGGTCTTCTGAAAATCTTGCACAGGGAAATGAGAAGTCTTCAGATAATAGCAACTTTTCTATTCTGTGGTGAGAACGAAGCAAGGTGAGGAAGCTTAGAATCTTACAGTCACCTCATTGTGTCTAGTTAGAAGACCCCTGGGAAGACGGGACATCACGGGACAAGCACACTTGTTCCAGGATCCCCCATGGGAGGGCACCCTGCATCTCTCAACATAGATGCTGCAGCTGGAGCAGCCGCCTCCGCTTCTCCCTGTGTTTAAAGCTTAGACTTAGAGAACCACAAACAAGGGGTTGCAGAATTACGTATCTGTCAAAGATAAACGTAAGCCTCTCTGTGCACATGCCCTCCCTCCGTCCTGCCTGCGGTCAGCCACAGCAGGCCTGCACCTGCCCTGCTGGGTTAAATGACACTGGCTTCTGGCCACACTTTCACAATCTCCAGCTCCAGGGAAGCTGTTACTGCTGAATTCCAATCTAATCTAGAGTCTCCACCATTGCCCCTTTTCTCTTTGTTCTTAGCTTTAGATGGAATGTGTCGTCAGAGAACATTCTCCTGCTGGTCTTACAAAGGTACTGTGTACAAAGGAAATCTAGGTACAGGGGACCCACAGCCAAACACTGGATGGAGCTTGGAGAGTCTTTTTTTTTTTTTTTTTTTTCCGGAGCTGAGGACCGAACCCAGGGCCTTGTGCTTGCTAGGCAAGCGCTCTACCATTGAGCTAAATCCCCAACCCCGAGTCCGGAGAGTCTTATGGAAGAGTTGGGAGAAAAATCGAAGGCACTGAGGGGATAGGAACTCCACAGGAAGACCAACAGAGTCAAATAACCTGGACCCTTGGGGCTCTCAGAGATTGAATCACCAACCAAAGAACATTCATTGGCTAGGCCTCCGCGCGCGCGCGCACACACACACACACACACACACACACACACACACACACACACACCAGACATGCAGCTCAGTCTCCATGTGGGTCCCCCAGCAATGAACAGGGGCTGTCCCTAATGCTGTTGCCTGTCTGTGAACTCTATTCTCCAACACGGCTGCCTTGTCTGGCCTCAGTGGGAGAGAATGCACCTAACCCTGCAGAGAACTTATGTGCCAGGATGGAGGAATACTCGGGGGAGGGAGGCTACTCTCTCAGAGGAGAAGGGAAGGAAGGGGAAGAGAGATGGGGGAGGGCCTCTGTGAGGATGGGACCTGGAGGGGGGGCAGTGATCAGGATGTAAAATGAATAAGTAAATGCATTAATGGAGAAAGGGAAAAAAGGAACCCTAGGGTCCGATTGCTCACTAAAGGTTTGTGTATTTCAAAGCACACTTGCCTTTGTTGAGCACCGTGTGGCTTGTGTGGCTGTAACTGTTTCCACAGTTGATCTGGGTCAACGATACGGATACATCACAGTTTGTCAGCACACAGATGGGGATCGGGTTGTTTATTACTAGCAGTGATACCATAAGCTTGTGGAGCTTTCTGTTCAATGTAGGCACTCACTGCTTTTGGGGGGGGCTTATGGTGACCAATGGACCCGGTAGCTTGTGGAGTGTGTGATACTCTACTTCAGCACCAATTTCTGCCCTACAGCCTAACAACATCACTTAGGTTGCTTTGGTAAAACATCTGGACCAGAAGTGACACTGGAGGAAGGGTTTTACTCCACTGACAGTTCCATGTCACCATCCCCCCTGTCACCATCCCCACTGTCGCTGCCCAGGCTGTCTAGTTTTTATGCCAACTTGACACAAGCTAGGGTTGTCTGAGAAGAATTCTTATTTGAGAAACTATCCCCATGGAACTGACCTGTAGGTAAGTCTGTGTGGCATTTTCTTGATTGATGATTGATTGGGAGGACCCAGCCCATTTTGAATGGTTCCAGCCCTGGCCATGTGGTGTGCAAGCAAACAAACTATCAATCTGGGAAGAGCAGGCCAGTAAGCAGCACCCCTCCATGGCCTCTACATCAGTCTGACTCCAGGCTTCTGCCCTGCCTACTTGAGTTCCTGCCTGACCTCGCTCAGTAATAAACTACAAACTATGAGCTGAAATGAATCCTTTCCCCTGCCCCACACGTTGCTTTTAGACATGGTATTTTATCACAGCAATAGAAACCCTAATTAATATACCGTCTGTCTTTAGGGGAGTCAGAAACTTAAAGCAGTTAGTCATATCACACTCACAGTCAGGATTTCCATGTGCCTCTCCTGCCAATGGAACACATGAGGAGCTTCCTTAGTCCTCATGGATGGAGTCCCTCTGCAGGGACTCCATTATCTTAAAAGCAATGCTTAGATGCCCGCTCTCTAGGGACTTGATGGCTCCTTTTTAAACTCACTCCCTGTGGTACACGCAGGCTTCTCTGAGAGGTGAAGCTCATGCCTTTGATGCTATGTTTAAAAAGATAAACAGAGGCACAGCAAGCAGCATGAATTGGGCAGCTCCAGTCCGAAGTGGCTTGTGGCTGCCCTGAGGGATCATGAGAGGAAGGCCTTATGGGATGGCACAGATCTAGAGTTTTTCCGATAACACAGCCGCCTGGCTTGCCAGGACACTTTGGAAAGTCCCCAGTTGTGTCACTACAAAGGTTTGTGGGCTGCTTCTGAGCTTCAAGCTGGAAATGACTCCTGTCAATGGCAGACCGAGGCTCCCTGGCCTTGCTCAGGATTCTCCAGGCCTGGCTTCACTTTGACTTTCTCTAACACACTGAAGTCTGATTCCAAACACAAGCTAATCTGTGCACAAGCAAGATGACTGACTCTACAATTTACTGGAGGTCTCTGAGTCAGAATTCTCTCAAAATGGAAGGCAAATGCAAAAGGAGATACCAGTGCTGTAGGACCAAACACAAAACAAAAACAAAAACAGACCAACCATGTTTGTGCAGAAACTATGCTTGAACATACACAAGTGCACTGGTCATAACTGTCCAACAGATGGGAAGTCTGCAGACAAGAGGCCTGTAACATAGGACAGGGTCTCCCAGAGGAAGGATCAGACATTCAACCAGGGCAGGAGGGTTTAAGACCGGCTACGGTGCAACTGATTCTAGAACCTGTGCTGGACAGGCGTTCAGACACGCATGAGCGTATTGTTGATTCTAATAATTGACTGTGAGGCAAGGCAAGTCCAGGGGAAAGATTAACCCTGTGGTCCTCTGGAGAGGGTGGTAAAGTCACTGCTGACAGGTGTGGGTCTTCAGGATGAACATAACAAGACCCTGACTCGTGCATTTTAGGTGGTGAATTATTTTGTTGTTGTTTTTGAGATGAAAACCCAGTTTTTCTGAATTTGCAACGTTCAGCTTTGCAGCTGTGGACTCTGTGCTCTATGGTGTGGGGTCCTCCAGGGCCTGTGTGGCATGGGATCCTCCGGGATTCTCTGTTTTCACCCCATCATCACCTCCATCTCCACCAGCCTGGATGATGTTTCTAGACCTCACACCTTTCACCCATGAACCCATCTGTGTCCATCTCTAAGAGACTCCCCAGCAACAGAAGTCATGAGAGGAATTGCATTTAAACACAACGAGTTTATAATTCAGTTTCCTGGATTCTCTCATACAAAAAAAGGTGATACTTGTTTTTCTTTGATTGAAGATCAAAGGAAGGTCCCTAGTGGACATGTTCCAAGGTTCACATTGCTGTGAGTCTGAACCTTCAACTGTCATCAGGTTGGCTTTATTTATTCGATGTACTTTAGATGAAGTATAAAGTACTATGTTAAAAATGCTTCCCTTAGTGAGGCGTAGTGGCCAGATATAATGGACCACACCTTTAACCCCAGTGCTTGAGGAAGTAGAGGCATACAGATCTCTGTAAGTTTGAGGCCAGCCTAGTCTACATAGTGAGTTGCAAGACAGCAGAGCTTCGTAAGAGACCCTACCTCAAAACACACACATATATACATGCAACCACACCCCCCCACACACACACGCACGCACATTCGTGCATATATACACACACACACAGCTTCCCTTTACAAGAGGTAAGATTATTGCATAGTTACTGCTTCATGGGCTTGATAGATGTGTCAGACACATACAGTATTTAATAATGTTCTAATATCCCGTTTAATACATTTGGGAGAACACTCAGATAGCATTACTTAAAGCTCCAAGGGCTATTAGGTCAATGGGAAGTGTTGTGGGCAAGGTGTAGGTAGCACGGCTGTGGATGTGCTCAGCAGTGATTCATAAAAGCCTGTCAGGCCCACATGGCCATTGTTTTGTAATAATATTTTGATATGAGGGGAGGGAAATTCAGAGGAACAAGTGGGAGGAGGGACCAGAATGATTGCTCAACTGAGTCTGAGAGAGACATCAGGACAGTGAGGGATGGGAAGAGGGGCCTGAGCTCAGAGGAAGGCAATGACAGACGCATTCCACTAAAGGCGACTTTGCCATCAATTTTCTTTTTTTTTCTTTTTGCCTAAATTGTCTCATCATTTCTTTCAGATGACATCATTCATTTTAACTCTGGCTGATCCCAAATCTCACAGTCCTCTTGCCTCAGCCTGCAGCCTGCTAGGATTTCAGGAGCATGCCATCACACTTGGCTTCTATCAATTGTTACTGATAACCAGAGTATCACAGAACTCTCGATGAGGCCTACTGATTCACAGGCGAGACCGAATACAGATGGTCCTGGGGACGAGTCCTCAACTGTGTGACTTAAAGGTTGTCATTTAATGTGTTACTTTTCTACTTCTGTGATAAAATACCCTGACATAGGAAAGTAAAGAGGGAAGGTTTATTTCGGCTCACCATTCAGTGTAGCAACCTCATGGTGGGTAAGTTGAGGCAGTAAGGGCTTGGAGCAGTTGATCATGCTTCACCTTCTATCAGGAAGAGGAGAGCAGAGAATGTGTTGCCTAGCTCCTTCCTCCATGTATACAGTCCTGGATTCCACCCAGGTCTTCTCACTCCGGTTAAGGAAATCAAGAGACTTCCCATCCGGATGCCCACAGAGCTGTCTCCCAGGTGGTCTGGGAGCATCAGTGAAGGCTCCCAGTCACTGCCATCCACAGAGGGCAATGCTGGAGGGCTCAAATCAGACTCAGGCTGACAAAGGGCCGTCAGTCTCTGTGGCCACCATTCTCCTTGGGTTGCTGGGATGTGTTCCCACTTGGAGGTTCGCACACTGCAAGCCAGGCACTATCCTTAAGGCACTTAATCTCTGATTCTCATCTTTCCAGATGGCTGGCCTTCCCGCTTCCTCAGCCCTTTATTAACTTCTATTGCCCTAGAAGCCAGCCTAGAATCTCTCTGTGTCCTGTCAACTTTCACCACTACCCACCCCCCAGGATTATTCCCTTCGGCAGAGAGAAATCAGCTCAGCCTCAAGATTGAGGCCAAACAATGCCCCAAGGAAGAGTTTCATGACAAGAGACTGTCACTATCAACTATGCATGTGTATGTTATGGGTACAGTTACGCTAAAGGAGGCAAAGGCAGAAAAAGCCATCAAAACATCTCAAAGGCTTTTCTGCCCCAGCTTTTATAAATAATGACCACAGTCGAGCACAGCACTCACTAACCTTGCCCCAAAGGGAATGATGACCTGGGCTGGTCCTGTTCAGCACTGATCTGCTTGCTAAGCCAAGAAGTTCTCGGTGAAGACATCAGACACCCCTGTTGTCCTGGTGACAGCTTCCGAACCATGTGCTTCCAAACCATGCTGATCCCTGAAGTGTGTCTCACCCCCAGGCTGCTGTTGCACAGTGGCTCCTGGGCATCTCTTCCTGGTGTCCATTTAAATTTTGCCCTTGGTGCTTTAGTGAGGTGCCATTATCTTGAAGTCTTCCCTCCTTGACCTGGATATTTTGTTCTCTTCTTGAGTGCCATGCAGCATCTCCCACTGCCCCAACTGGCCTATAGCTACACCCTGCTATGCATCAGTTAAGTGCAATAAAAGGCTCAGGGCAGGCAGGCATCACCAACCTGCCCACCAGGCAGTGGTCGCATGTGTTAGCATTTTGTCTAAGCTCCGCCCCACAGTTACCTGGTAACAGCCAGGTATGCCTGACTCACTGTAAAAGGGGCTGCTGCCCCCTCTGCTCTCTCTTGCTCTTCCCTGCTTGCTTCTACTCTGTCCGTTCCTTCCCCCACTCTCTCCCCATTTCCCTCCCTGGTCTCTGCCCATGTGCTCATGGCTGATCTCTCGATCTCTCTCTCTCTCTCTCTCTCTCTCTCTCTCTCTCTCTCTCTCTCTCTCTCTCTCTCTGCCTTTCTCTGCCTCTACTACCTCAACTCCCCTCCCCATGCCCTGAATGAACTCTATTTTATACCGTGTGTGTGGCTGGTCCCTCAGGGGGAAGGGCTGCCTCAGCATGGGCCCACGGAGGCACCTCCTTGCCCCATACCTGACCACACCTCCACCAAAACATAGCCCTCCTCTCTTTATCTTTTTATAAAACACAGCTCCCTGAGCCTGATACTAGTGCCTGTGGCCAAGAAAAGCAGGAGAGGCATGAGGGAGACGCTCCAACTTCAAGCTGATCCCAAAGGTACTGAAGGGAAAAGCTTCAGGGCTCTGCTTGGTGGGAGCCCATCGCGTTCCTCTGGCTGAGAGAAGGCACTAGCCAGAAGGTTGAGGCACGAGTTATAATGTCCCCAGCAAGAGGGCAGAGACACAGCTCCATGCTGCCTCTGCAGAGTCCCCTTCGTCTTTTAGGAACCTTGCCTAAGGTCAAGCTGGGGTCTATACCTTCAATGCAGAAAAGAATTTCAGGCCTAGCTGGTTTGAAGCAGAATTAGAAATTTTATTGAAGATACTTTAATAGAAGCTTAAGCATGAAGCGTAAGAGAAAGGGGGCATCTAGAAAGACAGACATGAAGAATGTGGTACAGCCTCCTGGAGCGAGAGCAGCACTTAAGTGTCTTAGCATTGTCCACACCTACCAACAGAGTGGGTGACAAGCCACACCTCACGGGGCTGCTAATAAGCATTTTCTCCTGCTCCCCCCCCCTTTTGATTATAGGGTGGCCCTGGAGATGCTTTAGATGGAGTTATCATTGGGTAAAGTAAAACCAGGAGCCACTAGGGCTGTATGGGGGGAGGGGTGTTTAGCATAGGCCCCTTTTCCTGTATGTGTGATTTCTGGTAGGATTGCTAAAAATTGCAACTTTATCTCTAGCATGGGAGAAAGATCTTAGATGTTCCTTTTTGCTCAGAGTCCTGCTTTCTCTGCTACTGAGAGGTTTTAACTGGATCCATGGTTGAGCTCCGTTCTCGTCCTATGCCAATTTATTCCCTGTGTTTCTGTCACGAGTCAGTGGCAGCTGGGGGACCATTGTGAACTGAAGGCAGGCTGCAGATGGATAATGGATCACAAATTCAGGCTGGATGGGTAATGCCGGCCAAGAGAACTTTTTAAAAAATATATTTTATGTATGTGAGTACTCTATCTGCATGTACAACTGCATGCAAGAAGGCATCAGATCACATTATAAATGGTTGTGAGTCACTATATGGTTGCTGGGGATTGAACTCAGGACCCCTGGAAGAGCAGCCCAGCAAGATGCCAGGATGTGTTCTTTGCCTTTACAAGCCCCATGCTCTAAATGCTCTGGGCTACATTTGTGTCTGGAATGCCTGAGTCTAGTCCCAGCTGGCTGGAGTGAAGACTTTCAGTTGGCTGTCTATAGACTGTCAGAATGGTGATCTTTGTGGGCCCCCTGTAACAAACGTCTTCAGTGCCAAGATCAGGACTGCTGTATAAACGAGCACACATGGATGGGGACAGAGGTGAATCAGATTCTAAGAGTGTAGTCCAGGTAAGCCACAGCAACAAGGCATAGCAGGTTGCAGTCAGACCAGAGCAGGAGGTTGAACCCGAAGCACATGGAGACAGGCACACAGGTATGTGAAGATAGGGGAAATCAGTACCTGGCTTCTAAACACTGGCCGGGAAGCAAGTTATATCCTGAGATAGGGGAGATAGGGGACCCACAGCACAGAATGGGGGCCTGATTGATAAGCAATGCATGGGCCCTCTCCTATCAGGTGTTGAGCATCAGTGAGTCCTTCCTCTTCCTAGGCTGGGGCAAAACGGGAGACAATGCCCAATGGAGCCAGTAGGTCAAGGATTTGGGCCAAGGTGTGCCTGTGTGTATATACACAAGCATCTCTACCCTACCTTTGGTATACTGTGTCATGTTTACATATTTACTTATGTATGTGGTGGGGTATGTCTGCATGTGTGGGTGGGGGGACCCATACCTCTCTGAGAGGTAGGTCTCTCTGGGCTTGCCTCCTCCATGAATCACCCCCACCCCCGCCATGTTTCCTGCTAGAGCCATGTCTCCTGTGAGAGGCCAGTGCTGGGGACAGACCTGACAGAAGTGTCAAGGGAATGAATAAAAGACAGACAGACAGACACACAGAGAGAAGGGCTGGGAGAAACCACAGCATCCTGGAAGCTCAGCGTGTTAATTACGAAGAGTCAGTTATTGCAAAGAGCTGAAGAAGGAGGCAGGATTATTACATGCAGATAAACAAGGAGGCATGGCTTATGGTAGTCACTGGACCAAGGAGACAGCATTTAACTAATCTCAGTAGGAGCAGTCTCTTCAGGCTGTAAATATTTGGGGTTAGGGAGAAAGCTATGGTGGACACTTTCTGCATACACTGCCACTATCCACACAGGGATTTCTGAGAAAGGCTTTGCCATTCCCAGTGGGACTGAGGCCTGGTCCTTGCAGTGGTCTTGCCTGTGTTAGCAACACACATCTAGTCAGGACCTCACATACTCACAGCTTCCTCTGCTCCCCATACCTAGGAAGCCCTTGCTTCCTGTCAGCCATGAGGTGAGCAGCCCCTCCTTGCCACCCCTACCATGTTTCTACCTTGAGTGGGTCCAGAAGCAACTGAGCCCCTTGACCACAGCCTGGAACTCCTGAAAGCAGGGGGCAAAATGAGTCCCTCCTCCCTTCCATGTTTATGTCAGGTATTCAGCCAAGGTGACACTTCTAGGAGTGGTGACAAAGGGCAGGGGAAAACCCTCTCCTTCCAGGAACTGGCTTGAGCCAGCATCTGCAGCTCCCGGTGTGTGACGACGCTCACCCAAATCCTCACTGGAGAAAGGGGAAAGAAAGCAAGCTTTGTCTTTCCGTCCCCCTAGCAGCCCAGCCCGAGTCTATGTATGACGATATTGTTACAGAAACTGGAAATTCCTGTGTGTACAGTCTCGGGCGTTCGCCAGGAAAAATAACACAATGGAGTTTGACTCTGACAGCTGAGTCCCAGGTGACATGGGGGGCTCCAGAGTTGCAGGGCGTGTGATTTGATTCGCTCCCCCCTGGGACTCTGCTGCTTTCGGGGGCCCGGGGGGAAGTTTAGTCTGCCACCCACCCAAGGTAGGGGGACTGCACTGCAGGGAAGGGAGGGGACAGGGATGGCCAGGGTGTTTTCTGCATCGGGACTCAGCGTTGCTCACCACCTGAACCGTTGTCTGAGGGTCAGGGCTGAGGATTCCAAGCCTCCAACCAGCGCCAGCTGCTCCTCTGAGAGCTGGCAACGCCGCACTGGCCATCCTTGGCCATCCTTGGATCCCTGAGCCTAGGGTGTGGCTGGCAGAAAGAAACAAAGTCATGAGCAATGTTAGCATAGTTACGGATTCTCTGACACAGAGTTTCTAATAGGGGAGTGTCAGCTACTCCAGGCCCTCTGCTGGGGTTTTCACAATCTCACCAATCAGTCCTGCACTTGGAACATCCTCCCTGGAAGTGTGGGGCTGTTCCTGGGTGGGAATGGCCCACACAGGCAGACTCCAGCTGTCCGCCCAGGAATCCAGTTGCATCAACCTGCCCTGAGATGACCTGCTGTACAGACCTTGCATAATTATTTTGACAGGGGGATCGTGGCTGCAACCTGAGTGGAGCCCCCATCCCATCTGTTTGTAAGAAGGGTGACCCACAGCCCAGAGGATGGGGGCCCAAGGTGGGCCCCTGGCGGGGAGTCACATGGAAGGAATCAAAAGCCATTCATGCTCAGTAGGCAGACAAGAGACACCCGATAGGACCAGGCCAGCCTGGCCCACTGCCTCTTCTCTACTCTCTCGTGAAGAAAGCTGATAGGTGGGCTACTCAAGTGAGAGCATGGGACCCAGACCTGTGTACAGGGACAGAAGTCAGGCTGTGTGTGTGGTGGCGTGTTTGAAGTCACCAGACACCCCTTCTCTTAGCCACAAGCATCAGTGCATGGCTGACTGAGGCGCCTGACCCTGTGCTGGCTTTGACTTGTATAGAACGCTGTGCCTCCACAGAGGCTTTAATACCAGGGGCAGCACAGTTATCCCCATGGAGAAATGTCTTCCGTTTGTATCTGGAGAGCCAGGAAACCCCAGGGCCTTACCCTATAGAATGGTACTTCTGGACCATTTTGTGATTAAAATACCCACAGTTCAACATTCTAAAACTCCCAATCCTTCTGAAACAGGAAATCCACACTGGGCAGGTTTGTGACTTTTACCTTACCCAAGACTTTGATGGGGCAGATGCCACTCAACACAGAGACAGTTGTCACGGTCATCAGTAGCCCCTTCTCAGGCTGTTACCTCCTGTGATCTCTGTTCCGGGAAAGTATTGCTGTTATGATGGCTTCTAAATGTCATGTCTTGATTTCTGTGGGGCACAAGCTTCTCACAGATGGCCAGGTAATCCTGTGCTAGGAACACACACACACACACACACACACGCGCGCACACACACGCACTCACACGCACACGACAATCCTATAGAGACAGGGAGAAAATACAGTTTATTTTTTTTCTCAGAAAAAGAAGATGCCTTACTAATCATGGTATTGTGCAAGTGTGACCATTGTAGGTATAAGTAGGAGATGGATATTGTATGGGGTGAATCAGACTTGGGCAGGTAGTGTTTAGAGGAGCAGAAGCAGCCAGTGGCTTAGCAGGTTGGGGTTCCTGGTAGCATCTTTCTCTGTGTCCGCATGGCATGATTGACTCTTTAAACCTTGAGTAAAATTCTCTGAATAGTACCTTTGGCAAGTGACATCTGTGAGCATCTGTGAAAGGCCAGACATCGTCCTGTGCCGCAATTGAAACAACATTTAGGTTGGTTCAGGCACAAAGTAGATTTACTATACCTTGTACTAGAATCCTGAGAGTGGACTTCAGGCATAGCAGGATCCAGGTTCTCAGCTCATGCACTCTGCTTTTGTCTCTTGGTTTGGAGTTGGAATTGGTGTTGGAATCGTCTGGAATCTCCATCTGTGTCCCACCTACAGTTTCTGTGTCCTGTAACACATGTGACTGTGCTCATAGGGGCTCAGCGTCTCCTCATGCTTGTGTCCACACAGACTGGGATGCACACAGGGGACACAGATGCTCTGAATGCCAGTCCAGCCACATGTGCAGGGTACTGCGTGAGTGGCAGCAGCATCCCAGGGGCATATAGAATGGAGTGGACCCATTTGTAAAATCTCTGAATCATGATGACAAAGAGTAGGGCCATTCATGGAGGAGAAAAAACAGACTAAGAATGTGGAGTGAAATAAAGACATCAGTGGGCCACATGGGGCTATCAGTGCCCAGAGAATGTCCAGAGGCCTGGGTCTGTCTCCAAATGTGGCACCGTATTTGTCACCAAGGGGCAGGGTGACCTGGGTCACCCAACACAATGGGCGCATTGTTCTCCAGTCATTCTGCCTGATCTGGTCCTGTGACTTCCCTTCCTAACTGTCTCCCATCATGCACCTGGGGGTTAGCTCAGGATCCTCAGGCCTTGGGTCACAGCATTTAAATCTGTGGTTCCAGAGTTATGCTCTGTTGTAAATGAATCTAACCCTTCCCATTGAGTCCCTAAGACAGCTGTTCATTGGTTCCATCTTTCTAGACATTTCCTTAAGAAGACAACTTGAGGAGAAGGAGGGGTTGTGGCCAGATCTGAGCGGTAAATGCAGTGATGCAGCTGACGCCTCTGCCCTCCTGCTAAATGCAGCCACAGCGCCTCACTTAGAGCTCTGAGCAGATGCAGCAGACGGGAGAAGGCTCCTGTGGCTGACCCTCCCTTCCTCGCTGCAAAACAGGGGGCACGGTGTGCATGTGTGTGCATGTGTATGCATGTGTGTCTGTCGGCATGTGCAGATTTGATCATGGGCCTGCATATACATGTGCACACGTGAACATGGATGTCTGTGGCCATGTGCATTTGAGAACATGTGCCCAAATGTGTTTGTGCATATGCAGCTGTGGAAATGGCTGTTGACACTCCATATCAGTTATCCACGTGTCTGAATGTGTGACTGTGAGTGTCAGTGTGTACATGTGTGTCTGCATGCCTATTCGCAAGTGCACCTTTGTTCGTGTGGGTGAACATGGGTGTCTGCATGTATGTACACATGGAAGTGTGTGTTCATTCATAGCTTCATGTGCTCAGCTCAGGGACAATTACAACACTGCTAATGGTATATAAGGTTGGTACAGATTTATCCCCTATGCTGAGCTCAAAAGAAAGATACAAAGTGTGATCTTACTAAGCTTCCTTATGCCAAGTTTATTCATCTCTAATGATTTAAGCATTCAAACGCTCTTGCTTACATCACTTCCCCATTACACCATGTGAAGGTGTGATTTTGGATGAGCTCACAAGCATCGTGACTGTTTCCCCGGCAGAGGGTGTGGATCTTTGCGGCAAGACCACCACTCCCACAGTATTCCAGGGAGAGGCCGCTCTGGATCGGTCCCTTAAAACAGGAACCAAGTGCTCCTAGTTGCTACAGCAACCTACAGTGTCCAACAAACATCCCCACCCAACCGAAGGCCTGCCTCTATCAGCTGCAGGCCATGGCAGGGAGTGAGGGTGCAGGGACAGCCCTCTACACAGCACCGAGGTCACTGACCCCAACCTCAAAGAGGTTTCATCCAGGTATTCCCTCCACTATGTCTCTGTATATACTGACTCATAAATTCTGATACTTTCAACTCTGTATACATACGTGAACGTGTGAACACAGTCTCCTGCTGGTTTTAGGCTGTCAAGCTGGGCATCATGCCAGCACATACACCACGTACACCAGTACCCATACACCAGTACAAGCCATGTGTACCAAGGCTTCAGATCACTTGAATGTGCTCTCTTCTGGGCAAGAGAACCGGAACTTGCCAAGTGCTCTGGTGAAATTGGAACTCTCCAGGCATTGATCTTGGATGGCACTGGCCTCATTTCTTCCCTCCATATCCCAGTCACACACCCCCATCCCGACTCTCACCACACACCCGGGGGTAGCACAGGAACCCGTGCAGGTGAGCTCTGGGAAGCCTGCTGCTCTGCAGGTAATGGCAGGAGGGGACTCAGCTTGGGGAAAGGTGACATGGGAAAAGCCTCTGCTCTGTGGTCCCCATGCCAGATCCCTGGGAAAGCTCTGGACTGGTGTGTGACAGCACCAGGTGCCACCTCAGCTTGCTTTATTGAGAGTCAATGAGTGAAAAAAGAAAAAGAAATAAAAATAAAGGACATGGCTGCTCCTAGGTGTGCTGTAGGTGAAAGGTTATTATTTGTGGGAGAGCATAGCCAGGGACAGGAACATCTGGGAGAGCAGAGTGGACATGACCCTGAGCCATGTGGTGGGTGGTGGGAGAGAAAAGGGCGGGGGGACCAGGTGAAGCAGCCAGGAGGCCCAAAGGAGAGTAGACAAAAAAGGGGGCCAGGTAACCAAATGTCTGGATTATATAGGGACAGGCAGCCCAGACCCTAGGATTTTAGGGTAGGGGGATATGTCAGCCAGGAGAGCCCTGAAACAGAGAGGGACTGAGGGATGCAGGGAGAATGCAGCAGTCAGGTCTGTTTTGACATGTTAAGTAGGCACCTCAGCCACTTGTCCCACGTTTGAAATCTAACATCAGTGTGACATTGTCTAGAGGGGGTTCAATATGGCTGTGCACTGGGAGGGAAGAGACACAGAGTTCATCAGTGAAGCAGAGCAGAGCAGGCTGTTAGGAATTTGGACACTTCTTTCCCAGGCTGGAAAGAGTTGCCAGCTGTCTCAGGGAACCACGCTCAGGGCATCCGGGGTCTTTCTAGTCACTCTGTCACAAAGCCACCCGCCTGTATTCACACATCCCGTGTTTCCGGCATGCCTCTGTGCTGTGTGGAGTCCTTTCTCCTGGGCTCAGACGAGCAGTTCTCCAGTTTGCTATTGTATGCAGGAGTTGACTCCATGGGCAATTCCGAACTCAACCCGAGCAGTTAAAAGAAACGCAAGAACTGAAGCCACAGGACGCCATCCAAGCACAGATTGCGGTGGACACTGACACCTAGCCAGGTACTCAAATTTCTTTTCATCTCAGTCCAGCAGAATTAGCTGGGAGTTTCAGCGAGCACCCTGGCTGTGCTGGAGCAAATCCTTGCAGTTGCCATTTATAAATGAGGTACTGGAGACTAAGAGGTGGGGTGTGACCTGGCCGTAGGCAGCAAAGCAAGCTCTGAACCCAGCTCTGTGGCATCTGGGTCAGTGGGTCTCTACTGGAGCCCACCATTGCCCCTGCAAGCATGCATCCCCGTCAGGGAGCAGAGCCAGGCCTCAGGGAGCAGAGCCAGGCCGTGCATGGCGCTGATGGAGTGCAGACCTAGGTCCAGATCTTGGAGCTATGTCTATGTCTAGATGCTGTCCAGAGTAGTGATGTTGAAGAGGGCAGGATCGAGCGTTTGACCTTAAATTAAGTGTAAAGAAGAGGTCAGAAAGAGACGTGTGTGTTAAAAGCAATAATGAGTAAGCGCGAAGCCACATGGCGGATGACTGTCACTCTTCTTCTCCACCTCTGAAGAGACTTGGCAGCCCACACGCCACCCCCCTAACTGTGCTGTCATGTTCCCACTGCAACTCCTTAACCCTCCATCCGTGTGTCACCCTAGACGGATGCCCAACCAGAGCCCCTGCCAGGATGGGAGGGTTTGATTCCACCATGCACGTGACTGGAGCACCAGTGAGACAGACGCAGGAGGCACGCCTGGGGAGCACAGCGGCAAGGCGAGGAGCCACCCTGAGAGTTTCAGAGCTATCACGACCTGAGTGGGTTTAATTGCACAGCCAGAGGAGGATGTGGGATCACCGTGACTGGGTGTGTCCCCTCTGGCTTCTCTCAAAGTCTGACTCAAGCTCCTCCTTGCAGAATTCCAGCGGATTTAAGTGAGCATGATTTAATTTTTTTTGGTTTAATTTTTTTTAATATTGTTAATGTAGTGGCAAGTATCCAGTGCTTCGGATCAGCATGTGAAGGTGAGGCTATGCCCCCATGATTCTCAAATGCCGCCCCTCCACTCCTCCCTCATGCAGTCCTTTGAGCTGCAAGAGGCATGAAATACAGCCTCATTTTAAAATGTTGGAGCTCCAGAATGAGAAAGAAGAAGGGTCTGAGAGAATCTGGAAGAAGCAATATCTCCCCTGCTGGAGAACCAGCGATGTCTCCCCAGACCACTGCTTTGGTTCCAGGGGAGATTAGAAACATGTAATGTCTATTCGATTTCCCTCAGTCCACAAGCCTTTCTGTGATGAGACAGTTAAGAGTAACATAAAGGTCAACGTTCTTATTAATGTATGCACTGGAAAAAAATAGAGCGCGTATAGGTTAAGGCAACAAAGACAAGGGAGCACCTGTTTAACACATCTAAGGGAGTGAGAAGGGAGGAGGGATGGATGTGTTGGGCTGCAAACACCTGAGAAGCCAGCTGCGAGCCTCAGACCAGCAGTCACTGGTTATCAGACGTGACCCCGACAGACAGAAGAGCACCCTGGTCCCTAAGTCTCCACAAGTGCTTTTGTTGTTTTTGAGATAAGGTCTGTCTATGTAGCCCTGGCTGGCCTTGAACTGATAGAGATCTCTTTCTCCATGCCCCTCCAAGTGTTTCAATTAAAGCCTGCACTGAGTGCCTTTTAGGCCTCTTTGCTAAATGAAGAAGTGAGGTAACAAGGCTGAGAGGCAGCAGGAGTTCTGTGGGAGTAAAGACATTCTAAAGAGAGACACCTGTACCCCACGGCAGACTGAAGAATGTTCCAAGTGCTGAGAGAGGAAAGATGGAGCCCTGGGGTCAACCAGAGGAGGGGCTTGACCCCAGGAAGATTTCAGTGTGAGTCTTCTCAATGACAGTGTTGTGCAGGACCATGCCTGGCCCGAGACTGCTTAGCTCTGCTTAACACTTCTCCTCTATTTATACCTAAACCTCATGTCTGAACTCTGAAGATTCACTTGAGACTTTTCTTTTCCAGAAATGGCAGGAAAATGACTGTGCCTGGTACCACTTTCTTATCAAATGGCCTGTGAGGAAGAGCTGACTTGTTAGGGCCTCTGAGCCTACAAGAGAGCATGCCTGGTCCGCCCTGCTGAAGTCCTGTCACGTGCCCTGGCCCAGCCAGTACAGGCTCCCCAAACTTCACCTGCCCTTCCTACACATGGAAAAGGCAGGAGGATAAAGCACGGTGACAAGCTTGGAACCTCTGGCTTTGGTGTACCCCTGAGGTCACACATTGTCCCATGGGATGGTGGAAGCTGTTGAAGATCCTAGAGATCAGTAGGTCATGTGAATCCAGTCGATCTGTCCTATTTACCATATTGGATATTGAAACACATTTTAAAGATTTATTTTGATTCACTTAGTGATGGCAGTAAAACCTCATTGTGTATAGTGAGAATTTTAGTTTCTTTGAAAAATCCAGAAATATTATGGGAATATTTTTTTTTATTTTAATCCCAGGTGTGGGATATGGGACTGCTTCAGGCTGTCCACAGCAGTTGACTATGATTTTCCTCGTGCTCTAGCAGGGGCTTGATCTCGCCAGCTGCAGATAGTTCCCATGATTGTGTGACTTTGAAATCTGGACTTTTCAGAAGACTGGTTGCTGTTGGTTGTAGGTTTTAAGTATCTTGTGCACAAAGCAGAAATAATAATAAGATATTAGATATCCTAATGGCAAAGATCAAACTTGCCCCACTCGTTGCCCCAATTAGAAGGAGTCTAACGATGATGTCACCCCTTCCCTCTATCTTTTTCTCTCCTATCTAGAGTTGGGGGCTGGAAGGGTGGAAGTAAAAGGGTGGAGAAGGGTGGAAGAAAGAAGAACACACAAAGTAGCTAACACTGGCTGCCAGTGTGTATTAACCTAAATAATCAAAATTGTGATTTTTTTTTTAAAAGAAAAGAAATAAGTGAGGGTAATGTTCTTAGCCTCCTTAACACCTAGCTTAGGAAAGAACAACTAGATTTGTGTTCTGTTGCTGATTTCAGATGATTGGCTTTGTAATAGAAGGTGTGTGTGTATGTGTGTGAGTGTGTGCGCATGAATATATATGTGTATGTGTGTGCGTGTGCATGTGTGAGTGTGTGCATGTATATGCATGTGTGTGCATGTAAGTGCATGTGCATATGCATGTGTGTGCACGTGCATGTTTGTGCATGTGTATTGCATAAGCGTGTGCATGTATATGCATATGAGCGTGCATTTGTGTGTATGTATATGTGCACGTATGTGCATGTGTATGAATGTATGTGCATGTGTGTGTGCATGGATGTGAGCATGTATATGTGTATACACTAGTGCTTCAGAGTATCATGTATACAGATGTGGTAAAAATGGGAAGACTAGTTTAAGAACCTCTCTGGTTATCATGGATATTCTTCTGACATGCTTTCTGAAGATTAAAACACACCATTCGTTCCTCACATTTGTTCATTTCTTGCTCTTTGAATGAGTCTCTCACCCACACCTAATTTGAACTCTCAGGCACTAACAACCAAGGAAAATGCTGATTTAGGGGGATCTTTAGGTCTTGACATGTGGACACCTTGAGGATCACCTATACAGATGGACAGTGGCCAGATCCTGGAGATGACAGCTGATCCAGAGTGAGTCAATTCATTTACGTTAACTGCAGGATGTAAGGTTTTGGGTTGTCCTAATATCTATAGCCAATACTTCAAAGATTCTCTTTGATGGAGTTCAGTCCAATTAACATGCCTGTAAAATAGATGGCAAACAGCCTCAAAGAAAGAAATCTAAGAAACAGACCTAACCGCTTCTGCACAGATGATCAGGTAGCTAGCATAAATGCACACATATTAGAAGCTATTCTGAAACCTGAGAGCACTCTCCATTTGAGGGGAAAGATATCAAAATTGGAAATATAACATCATTCCTTAGATATTACTTATAAAATTCCCAATTTCTAGAGTCTTGCATTTCCTCTCTCTCAGCTGTCTAAAGGACAATGGTAGGCATGCATCAGGGCATCTCGGTTGCTTTCCCTGGAAGCCAGCTATCTGGGGGCCCCCACGGTGTGCACCAAGGGAGCCTGACCCCAGATCTGGCATACTGGAGGGGGAAAGAATTGATTGCCCCGATGCGCAGACGGGGGTGTTTTTGTGAATGCCTGGAGAGCAGTGGATTCAGTGGAACCGCTTATCAACGGTTTCCTGCTCAAGCCCCGTCTTGAAAAGCGGTTGTTAGCTTAGAGCAATCGGTGTTCACAAAGAGCCATTGAAAATGTGGATTTCACAGAGACACAGTCATAAAATAACATTTCAGGCATTCGGCCATGAAGAAATTCACAGAGTTAGGGGACCACGTTTGCAGTGGCTAGCAACAGGACTTCTGAAGGCCAAGGTAAAGTCACTCGGCCAATGTCCACTCTCTATGCTGGGCAGGAGAGCCAGAGCCTGGCTCCACAGTAAGGAGAGCCTCTCTATTCCTGTAGGTGTGGGGGTCACTGCTTTTTATCTTGTGCAGCTTCTCTGTCTCACCCCTGAGAAACACTTTAAAACCAAGTGGTGAGCTGTAGTTGAACCGTGATTTGCCTTCTCTGTGCTGCAGAGGTCAGTGGGTCCCACTGGTTGTGGATGGAGGGGGCATGAAGGTGGCTTCTAACAGCCCTGTGAGGAATCAGTTCACAGCCACAGCCAATGAATGGCCTGGCAAGGACAAGTCCTCACAGAACTGTCTTCCCTGGGGATTCCTGAGCTCGAGGCAGGAACCTGGTACAGCTGTAATGCCTCTTCTACCCAGCAGGTAGAAGTTGTCAGGGACCCGGTAAGGCCAAGACCCCCCCTTAATTAACACCGACACATACCCTTCCAGAACCCACAGTTCAGAAATCCAGGTTGAGTGTTGGGAAAACACTAGACCAAAGGGGTCTTGGTTTCGAGTTTCATGGGAAGGCATATAGGCACTGAGGGTCCAGCAAGGTCTAGAACCCCATAGGGCAGGTCACAGCTCCTGGGTATCCAGCTTCTCTCTCTCTCTCTCTCTCTCTCTCTCTCTCTCTCTCTCTCTCTCTCTCTCTCTCTCTCTCTCACCTGCCCCCCCTACACTCAGTTTCACTCTTGATTCCCAGCCCATGGGATAGATAGGTTACCTTTCCAGAAGCTCTGAAGCCATCACACCATCCAGGCCACAACTTGGCCCCCAGGCTTACCTCGTTTTGGGGTTTAAGACTCAGAAATCCCATTTCCTAAGCTGTAATGTTATTTTGAGGATTTTCAAAGTACAAAAGGGAGTACTGGAAAGACGAGTGCAGAGTGGTCACACTTCCTCACTGTAGAGGAAGTGAAGTGGGAGCCATGGACTCTTCTACAGTGAGGGGCTGAGGGGGCTTTGTCCTGACTCTGCTGATCCTGTCCGGAAACCTTCTGGCAAGAAAGTATCTCTTTATTTCCTCTAGGTTCCTCCAGGAGGTGGGCTATTTACACACCGAAATATCTGTCCACCACTGTTTACCAGTGAAAAGCAAATCAAAGACTATACTGTTATCCCCAAGGTTTTGTAGTGTGGGATTTGGTCACATGAAGAAAATAAAGCCCTTACAAGTGTCTCTGGCATGTTTGTGTGAGTGTGGGTGATTCTTTTCATTATCCGAGTCATAGGTGGGTGATGATGGAACTCTGGGGGTCAGGCTACACAGAAGTAGCACAGTTCAGAGCAAGCCCACCTCTCACTCCATACGTGCCTGCAGGTGGCCACTAGCACTCTGGTTGGTAGCACATGGCACGGAGAACTGTGGGCAGGACCTGAGGCATACCCATCCCTCTTTCTGAGAGTCTTAAACTCAGCAGCTGGTTAGAGTAAGCAGGGTAGGCAAATTTCAGCACTGAGCTGGTCCACTGTCTTCGGTGCACTCTGACCAAGCTCAGGCTGAGTCAGTCTGAAGACACTCCCTTGCTTGTCACTAACAGCAGGAGATATTTGTATTCAGATCAGTAATCCAGCAGAGCGTGATTAAGGGAGAAGAGGGCTTAGCATCCTGTCATTTTAAAATCAACATTCTTGAATGTCTTTGTCAAGTTAAAATTCACAGAGTTTTAAGCACTAACACAGCTAAAGATAAAATTGTCTAAGTCAAGGTTCTATGTGGAAACAGCGATTGGGATTCATGCTGTTAAATTCAAGAGAGATTTTTGAATTTAGGGTTAGTGAGAAGAGACCAAGACTTAAGCCCAACACCCTTCCCTCAACAACAAGAAACAACAGAGAAATAAGCAGCTGCATTCTGACTGGGAAAACGTGAACGATGCTTGCTGGTGTGTTGGCGAGCAAGGGATGGGGGAATGTTTTGTTTTGGAGCATGCGCACTATGGAGCATGCGCACTTTGGGTGGCTAGCAGAGTAGAAAGGGGGCAATTGCCCGTCAGTGCTCAGATACGATGTGAACCTGGAGTCTTTCTTCCAGAGCTGGAGGGGCAAACGGATACCCAGCAATCTGCACTTAGCTGCAGAATAGGTTCGAACGGTCCCAGCTTGCACTACCTTCAAGAGACCCTTCCCTACAGATACCCCAGTTATCCTGGGACCATAGGCACTGTCCAAGTTCATTGTGCTGTGGGGACACCTAGCCATGCCCTCCTCCCATGACAAAACTATACTAATAGATCTTGGCTTTAGGAGGGAAAAAAAGGTCCAGCAAAAGCAACCTTGGCAACTGCAGCAGAACCCACACAGTGCCTTAATCTTGCCCTCGGAGATCAGCCAGCTGTCATGGCATCTGTACCCCAAGCATGGAGATCACTGTACGCCACCTGGCGGGCGGGGATTAGCTTGCTGCGAATGCTTGGGAGGCTAAAGAAAACCCTGCCTTAAACAGGAAGCCACAGTCCATCCAGACTCAATACTGTCCACATGCTCAGGAACCTGAGGTGATGCTACCCCAGGGGAAACTGTACATGAAGTGATGAGACAGCCACTGGCTGTTGAGACTTTTTCAGATGCTCCTCATCTTGACCTACCAGAAGAACCTGCACAAAAAGGCCTGTGCGGACTCACCTACCCAGATCCCGAACCAATGCAACCTACCCGGCATTCATTTGCAAATGGAATTCTCCTCATGACAACCACTGTATAAAACTTGCTCTTCACCAAGAGCAGACATCAGCGCCAGGCTATGGCACCCAGGCAAAAACAACCAACCAAACAAACAAACAAATAAACAACAACAACAACAACAACAACAGGAAACGATGGTTTATAACAACTAAAACAAATTCAAAATAGTGATCCCAAGGAAACTGCACACTCTGAACTCTGGAAAACTATTTAAGATCTGAACAGAAATTCAAGAAGGAGGATGGCTACCATTAAAACAACAAACGGAGACAAGTCCAGGAAATAAAATCTTCAGTAATTAATCAAGGAATGCTGGCTTCAACGAGAGTGCCTTACAAAACACACCGCCGTTGTTTTAACTAAACAATCTCACACCATGACACAGTTAGGCAGACTCGGGGCCTGTCAATCACCCCATCATCTCACAATGCAGAAGGAGGTGGTTTCCAGATTGCACAGGGTCCTGGCACACAGAAAACAGCCCATTATATAAAATCAGTAGTTGCGGCCAGTGTGAACCAGTACTGCAGCACGGAGAAGCAACGTGTGGAGGCAGGAGTCTCCGGCTGATACTTGCTTCTGCTTTGGAAGTCAGAGTTTCACTTCTGACAAGGATCAAGTTTAAAGCAGGAGTAAATCCCCTTTGTAGCAATACATTAAAGAGAATCACAGAACGTTTCATTGGACACAAAAGCTTCTGCTGACAGCACGGGACGCCTCTCCCTGGGCAGCCAACTCCTTTCCATGCTGCAGATGCCTAACAGCCCCTCTCCGTGTTACCCAGTTTGCTCTCTTACCCAACGAACCCATCAGCGTAGACTTGCAATTATTTTGTGTGAATTTGTTCTTGTAATCAACGAGTAAATGAGAGGTGGTGTTGCTAGCCAGAAGCAATCATCCTTTTAATGCTTACCTACACGTACTCACCTTTACCTGGAGACTTTATGTTCCTCTGCAGCTTTGACCTCTCTGTCTTTTTATTCGACTGGACATGCTCTTAGCATTTCTAGCAGGGTAGGTCTGCTGGTTGAACATTTCTTCAGATTTCATTTCTACATGTCTTAATTTCTTTAAAATTTCAAGATTTTTTTTTCTGGTGGTGTTCTATTGTGGGGGGACGCTGACAATACTTATAAGTTACTGGACTCAGGGGTGTCTCCCTGGGGCTATATAGGCATGGAACAGTCACCTGGAGAGAGGGGAACCGGTATAGGCTCCATCTAATGTTTAGGTGTGAGTCTCTGCATCTCATTCCATTGGCTACTGGGTGGAGCCTCTCAGAGGACAGCCATGCTAGGCCCCTGTCTGCAAGCATAACCGAGTATCATTAATAGTGTCAGGGATTGATGCTTGTTCATAGGATGGGTCTCAGTTTGGGGCAGTCATTGGTTGGCCATCCCCTCAGTCTCTGCTCTACCTTTGTCCCTGCACATTTTGTAGACAGGACACATTTTGGGTTAGAAGTTTTGTGGGTGTGTTGCTGTCCTTATCCCTCCGCTGGGAGTCCCGCCCGGCCACTCGAGGATCCATATCCCACACTGCTAGGATAGAACAGACAGAATAGAAGTCTATCCCACCCAATCTCTGGAGCTTAGCTCTATACTGTTTTTTGTTTGCTTCTACTGAGGATTGACTGAATCTGGGACCTTATACATTCTAGTCAAGCCCTGTGCCACTGACTACATCCCCCAGCATCCCTGTTCCAGGGCTTTTCTTTAAGATTTAGTTAGACTTCTTAACCCTATCTTGGCCTTCACTTCCTCCTCATGGCTATCTTAGAGATGAGCAGAAACGCAAGCTTAGGGCCATCTCAGAGCATCCAATCTTCCCTGGTCATGTGTGTTTCTCTCTAAATTCCCCAGACTCCATGGACACCTCTAAAAGGCTTTAATTTTCTGAAGAAGGTCCTTCACTACCCTTTCCTCTCTGACTTCCGGCATGTTCCAGTTGTTCTAGCTGCAGTCTTCTGTCCAGGGCAGCTGTGGTCATCCAGGCTTCCCCTAGCATGTTAGAAGAGAGGAAGACAATAGTGTTTGTTTGTTTGTTTGTTTGTTTGTTTGTTGTTAAAGCTCTGCTCTTCTCCCTCTGAAAGCAGAGACTAGGGTCACTTGGAACATGACTACTCCCTGGAAGCCTACTGCTGGATGGAGAAGAGGAGGATGAGTGGACGGACAAACCTTTCTTGATACTTCCCTGATGGGTCTGAGTTCTGTTTGTCCCCACACTGAGCATTTGGTTGATCACCTGAGAGCTTTACTGGTATATTTTAGTCACTTTTCTTATCACCTTGACAAAATACTCAACAAAAAACAACTTAAAAGTAGAGTGGATTATTTTGGGTAACAATTTGAGGGTACAGTCTATCATGTTGTGGGGCTGTGAGGCCATGGCTGCAGGAGCATGAGGCAGCTGGTCACCTACAGTCAGCAAACAGAAAGAGATGGATGCTGGCTCCCAGCTTGCATTTTTACTCAGTCTGGAAACTCCAGCCTATGAGATGGTGCCTCCTCAGCCCAATCTAGAAACTCCAGGCACATCCAGAAGTTTGTGTCCTAGGTAATTCCAGACCCTGTCAGGCTGGCAATCAATATGAACCCTACGACTGACCTTCCAGGTGCTGACAGTTCTGATAGCTCCTGCCTGGATTTTTGTTTAGTTTCTTTGCTTCATCTACAATTTTTGTAACCTGTAGGAAGATTTTATTTTTAGCTAGAGATACCGAGAGCGAACAAAAAAGGCTGCTTCTGTAAGTCAAGGGTCAGGGTCACATCGTGCATTTCCTCACACAATATGGTTGGATCCAGATCAAGAGGTTGGCTTTCAGAAAGATGGGGCCACAGAAGGAGAAAGCTGGGTCCCAGGTTCCCAGGGTGTTGCAGTCCAGCTGGTCTCTGGACTTCATCACTTAAGAGACAAACAAGCTTCATGTGACTCAAGTCACCAACATTTTGTGTTTGGAGTTACTTTCAGTTAAAGTCTCAGGTGATGGATGGGCTTCTCTATTTCTTGAGAAAATGGAATTGTTCAGTATCCCATTTGGGTGGGAACTAAAATCATAGCTCTTCCATGGGAGCAAGACCTATGGTCAAACTTCACTGGAAAGGAGGGGATCACTTAGTAGACATGTGCTCTCACAGTGCTCTGCCCACCTGGGCTCATCCTTGTTTATGGAGGTTTAATAGCAACGTTAGTCTAAGATCTGTGAGTGAGAGGGACATGATCGACATCCCTGAGACTTTAGTGTGTGCACTGAGTGGAGTACACGAAACTATTGGACCATTTAACAACAAGGGTCTTTGAATCTCTCCTGTGGATTGCAAGCTGTTTCCAACGGAGTCACAGTCTGTTCAAGGACCCGTGATGGTTTTCACTAAAGGGTTGCTTGTGCTGTGAAAAACAGACAGGGCTCAAAGGGAAATTGAACATGGTTCCAACCTGTCTCACATGGCTGATATTCAAGGGCAACTTACACGCAAGGCGTTTATGTGTGCCCTAATGAGGTCTCTCCATTCGCAAGGCTTATCCTAGTGTCTGTGGATCATGTGCTGGCAGGAAGTGGGGAGGTGCCAACCCTCTGATTCACAGAGCTTTCCAGTTCATGGAGAAGAAACGTGCCTGCAGCCGGCCATTCCAGAGAAGTGAGCTGGCCCAATGGGGCAGGTATCCATCCATTTAGTGTAAGAGTGTGAAGTAGAAGCAAGATTGCATCTAAGACCTCAGGATGAGACTCGGCCAGACGACAACGAAGGTCCTTGGGAGTGAGTGTTCCATGGGAAAGGAACAGCACATGTGGAAACGTGGAGGTAAGGTGGGCAGTGAGCACGCGGGGCAATGGTAACTGTGAGCTTGGCCAGCAGGAGCACAAGAAGGAGAGCTTCCCATCATACCCAAGCCCCTGGACTCAGTGGGGACAATGAGAGGTACTGCTGGACTTTCAGAGTATAATGGATGCTTCCACACACTGGAAAGTTGACCCAGAAATCAGGAGAAAAGGGGAGGCATGGGGGAAGAGACAGATGTGGAGACAGGAGAACACTGCCAAGGTCAAGTCAATGATGTACAGAAGGCTCTGCTTCTGATCCAGAAAGACATAGCTGCGCCCTGCCTCGTGCCAGCTCCTCAGTGATCTGAGGAGACGTGTGGAATGACTGGGCACGCCTGCTCTTTCAGGGCAGGTTAATGTGGATGGGAAGAGCTCTGGAGGCGAGATCCAGGGTGTTGGCCTCAGCCTAGTGTCTGCTTCTTAAGACCCACGGAGCCACTGTCAACTCGTGATCTGACCCTTTCATCAGGGGACATAAGCTGACACCTCCCCAGTGAGTGTGTGAGAGGTTTCTGAGCCTGTGTGACAACTAAGGCTTGAAAATTGATCAGGCGAGGCAGGTTGGAACCACGTTCAATTTCCCTTCGAGCCCTGTCTGTTTTTCACAGCACAAGCAATCCTTTGGTGAAAATCATCACCGGTCCTTGAACAGACTGTGAGTCTGTTGAAAACATGATTCCTTGCCACGGCCACTTACTTTTGGCAGAGGCTCAATGGGCAGAGACAACTCAAGCAGTAAAGCATCCTGATGGGAAAGAGGTCCTGAGGGGCGCTGCCCAGCTGAGAAACTACAGCTGGGATCTCAAAGGGCTTTGGGGGTGAATAAGGTGGTATCCTGGCTTCATCTGGTTCGTGTGATGTTGGAAGTCAGAGTTAAAGCTAGAGACACTCTCAGCTAGTGACCAGGTTCTGCCCCATCAGGCCATTGGAACCTTGTGACACTGGGTGTGCCATCGGCTTCTTGGCTGGGCTTAGGGTTCTATTTTATACACAGTCCACCATGGCTTTGTTTGTGTTTCCAGCTTCTCCCACCCTGCATTGCAGTCCACCCTGCATCGCACATTGAGCTGTGTACTGTGTGTGTGGTGTACTGTGGGTATGTGGTATAGCGTGTAGTATATGTGTGCAGCTTAGTGTATGTGTGCAGTGTAGTGTTTGTGAGGCATAATGTGTGGGTGCTGTGGTGTATGGTGCAGTATGTTTGTGTAATATAGTGTGTATGTGGTGTGGTATATGTGTGTGGTGTGGTATATGTGTGTGGCATGTGTGTGTAGTGTAGTATGTGTATGGTGTGGTGTGTGTGGTATGTGTAGTGTAGTGTGTGTATGGTGTATAGTATGTATGTGTGTGTAGTGTAATAAGTATGTGTGTGTATATTGTGTGTAGTATGTGTGTGTTGGCTGTGTGTGACATAGTGTGTGTGTGATGTGTAGTATGCTATGTGTAACGTGGGTGGTGTAGTGTGTGTATGCTGTAGTGTGTGGTGTGTACATATATGGTATAGTGTGTGTATGTATGTGGTGTGTAGTGTATGTCTGTGTGTCTGTGTTGAGCATATGTTTTGATACCCGAGTTCTCATTTCCAAGTGCCATGAAGCAAATGCCCATCCTAAGCCCTGTGTTAGGATCTGGGAGTGTACACATCAGCAGTGTGGGGAAACCTGAACTATCTAACCAGGAGAAGCTACGGATAATCTTAGCCTCTCAGGCAGTTTAAGCTGAAGTTCCCCAGCCTGGGTATTGTGACTTGATCTGGAGGGTTGACACTGGTCTGCTAAGTCAGTATGAGTGTGTGGTGTAGTGTGTGGTGTGTATATATGTAGTGTAGTGTGTGTGTGTGTGTGTGTGTGTGTGTGTGTGGTGTGTAGTGTATGTCTGTGTGTCTATGTCTGTGCCTTACCCTAGAGGGTAAGGCCCAAGTGGGTCCTCCATGCCCAGCTGCTTTCACTGGTCCTCAAAAGGCCACAGTCATGGAGGTGCTTTGGTGGCCTCAGAAGACTATGCCAGTGGTGGTTCACACCTTACCCGGACAGGCCTGGTTACAAGCAGTCTGGACATACCCACCATCTCCTGCCAAACCCCATGGTGCAGCATACACGCCCCTTCTCTCTCCTCCCTTCTAGATAAACTCACAGCCTTGCTCTGCTGCCATGACTCTGAAAACCAGCTACAGCATTGCGGGGTTCCCATGTGAGACCTGAGGATGCAGGACACTCTGCTCGGCCTGTGTGTGTTTTCACTGAGCTGAAGGCAAGCCCACGGGAGGAACTGCTCTGCACTACACGGGAAATCCAGTCACACTTAGATACACAAGGCTGCTCTTAGCCCAGACATGCCATGCGGCCAGCTCAGACAACTCTGACTCCAGTGTGGGGAGCCCTTTGAGCAGCATCGCTGAGTGAGAGTACATGGCTCAGAAAAGAAAACACTGCACAAATCCCATTCACACCCAGGGACCGGCAGAGGCTGCCAGGCTGAGCCACAGGGACACTTCCAGCGCAGCTTGCTTTGGGACATTCAGATCAACTTTCAGGGAATGCCATTCATCGGATAGGACAGAGCGATGGAGCAGCGAGCTTATCACAAGGTTTTGTTCTAACAACTGTGAGATAGGGAAGGAACTGAGCCCTTAGTGTTCCTCTGAGCACTGAACTCATTCGGACAGACTGTTCTGTTTAGAGTGCGCTGGGCATTTGGGAGGTAGGAAAAACATTTAAATTGCAGATTAAGTTGACATGGGGGGGGGTTAAAATTACATTTAAAGATGTAATCTGGGGGCTGGTTGAATGGATTCTGTAAAAGTGTGAGGACCAGAGTTCAGATCCCCAGAACCCACATGAGAGAGAGAGAGACAGAGAGAGAGAGAGAGAGAGAGAGAGAGAGAGAGAGAGAGAAAGGAAGCAAGCTGACCTCTCAACCAGCACTCCGTACATAGAGAGGGGTAATTCCCAGGTCAAATTTGACTGACTTGAATCTATGAGTTCTGCACTCAGTAAGAGACCCTGCTAGGCAAATAAAGTGAAGGGTGACCCAGGGACAGACCTAATGTCAACGTTGGGCCTCTACGAACATACATGTGCACACCTATACACACCTATACTCAGATACATATAAACACACAGATACATGTAACACACATATACATGTTTTTAAAAGAGACATACTCTAACCACTGGAACAGCCAAATGGAGTTTGCTGCCTGGGGTGGGGAGGGGGACCACCGAGAGTCTTCTTTTCACCAGAGTGGTGTAGAATTATTTTTACACCTAGGCAGGTGGGACTTTTTTTTTTTTTAACTTCGGCCTGAAGACTATGTCATATCTGCTGTCAGAGGCACGGAGCCAGGAGCCCACACCACTCTATTCAGCTTTCTTCACCTTGTTCCATGACTACTTAGGAACAAACACACACCTGCCTACACGGGATGGTGAGCTACAAGCTAGGCTGCAGCGCAGTCCTATCTGTAAAAATGGTTCATGTTGGGAAGTGTTCCATGCAAATGATATATATACTACACACACACACACACACACACACACACACACACACACACACACACACACACACACATATATGCATATATATTTCATTGACATGGAAGAAATGTTCCAGGAATTTGAAGGCTCCTCTAGGGATATAGCTAATTTGTAGAGCAGGATTCAGGTCTGAAAATCAAATGCCAACTCCACATCCCAAGCCACACCACGGCTCTTCTCTTGCATTAACATGAAAATCCTTGAAACACAGCAGCTTTTACCAGAGCTGTCAGTCTTTGTGGCAGTGTTGAGAAGTTCAGACTGCTGCCGGGGCGCTGGTCTCTCTCGCCCATCACTGGCTCATAAGACAGTGTTATAGGGATTCCAGCACCTAGCAACAGGGATCTCCCACGCTGCTTATATAAGGCTCTGAATTATGAGGGGCTCTGTGATTATGTTTATCCCTTAGAGGCTCTCTGGGATGACACCGTTCTGGCTTCCTGGCACCGGTGGAGGGCTGGGGGCAGGGCTCAGCTAAGTGGCTCTGATACAGTGATTTTCTTGCCAAGCTCAGGAAATTAATGCCGGGCTGGCTTTATCCAATGATCCGCATCCGCCCTTCAGTGACTGTGTGCCAGTTGGTGTTACATTTCAAAGAGAAGCCACAATGGATGTGATAGCCAGGAGGAATAGCTGGCGCTGTTACAGTGTGGAAGGCTAAAGGAGAGATCAGTGAGAACCGGGTATCACAGAGCCCACCTGACACCTTGGGAGCAGAGAGCGGGCGAGCCACCCCCATCCTGATCCCCTCAGATGCTGGCACAGCGCATGCGCGCGGACCTGCCCAGGGTGTTTTTTTTTTTTTTTTTTTTCAATCATGCAAATTGGTAGAACCTGAAGTTCTTGGGCTAAAAATGAAAATTGTGTAGAGAATGTTACTTGGGAAATTGATCAATCAAGTAAAAATAGAAATGAAATGAGCAATGTACAAAATAGAACCTCCATCAGCTAAGTGTGAATAAGCAAAAACCACAGAGTTGGGAGTTTGGGGAGAGGAGAGATGCCTACGTTTTAGAAAAGCACCCAGTGAACATATTTAGAAGCCCAGCTGGCCTGCAGCTAAGATGGTCCTGAGGTGGGGTGTGGGCCCGACTGCTTGTGGGACGACAAAGATATCTATAGCCCTGGTACCTGGGCACCTGTCTGAGGGTCGGCTGCTGCCCTGCTTGGTGTTACCTGACAGTCAGAGTGAGAACCTCCCCTGCCCCCTCAAAGGCCGTTGATCTGGGAGTAGTTCTGCGGGTGGAAGGCAGCTTTGCCTGTAGCGTGTAGTGGAATTGTACAAAGATTGTGATTGACTAGCTGGAGACGGGCTTTGGAATTGTTTTTCTCCCTGGATGAACACGTGTTAAGAAGAAAAAAAAAAAAAAAAAAAGACCCACAGTAATCTGTTTGGGAAATGAAGCTGGCCCACTGTCAGCTTGGTACTTAAACCCACAGATGAACTGCTCTATGTGTTACCGTATCAGTTTGCTAACTTACCGTCCCAGCATACAGATAAGGGCTCCAGTGTCCCCAGAGCGGCTTCCCCCCACCTCACATTCTACTTTCCTAATCCTGGGCTCTCAAGTCACGCTTCCCACCTGACGCTTTTGCCTCCTAAGCTGCAGAAGTGATAAGGGTGAAAGAAGGAACGAACGGGTGGGGGAAGGAATGAGTGAATGGACTCAAGGATGATCGAGGGAACAAAAATGCCAGAGTGAAGGAGTTACTGGGTTAACAGGGCCCGTGTGCTGGTAGAAGGAGCACTCAGATGGTGTTGGTCTGTCTGGAGGACAAAAGTGGCTCCTGTGAAGTCTGAGCAACTGCTGTAGGAATAATGGTGGCCAGCCTCTCATGGCACAGGCTCCTCTTGAAGGTCCAAGCCCATTGGCACCAGGCCTGCAACATCAGCACAAGAGGGCTGCTCACCTATCCTCCCCTCTCCAAGTATCCCACCATGAAGTACATGGATGCCAACCCCAGGGGCAGGGTCAGCGGCGAGCCCCTGTGTGCAGGCTCACCACAGAGCTGTAATATGCCGCTCGCAGGAGCACTGGAACTTCCTGGGTTTATTTCCCTGCAGGATGCCCTGTTCCCCAATGGAGGCTGTGATATGCATCTCCCAGTTCAGGGCTGTCCTGGGCAAACACAAGCTTGAGGAGGATACAGAGCCAGCACTGCTCGGCGGTGCCCTGGGCTGGCATCCTGCTGTGAGACCTGAGTCTTGAGAGCGTTGATGGACTTTAGTTTCTGGTCTGTGCAGCTCAGCTTCCGTATCACCCCAGAGGGAAGGGACTGGGCTGGGCTGTTTATTTTGGGTGCCTTCAGATAGGACACTTCATTGATCTAAATCACCATAAAGGACTTAATTGCTGCTAATAAATTCTTTCCAGCATGAGTTCTCCAAGTGGCCATGCATTTGGGGAAGTATGGAGAACACCAGCTTCTCTGCCCTGGGGTGTCCCGATCTGACAGTAGCTATAAGTCATCATGCCAGGTCCATGATCTTTGGGAAGGACCTTTTGATTTATTCATTTCTTACTAGCAGTTCCATTCCCAGCCTCCTCCCCCTCATACAAACCTGCCGGTTTCCATCTCGAGTTTTGTGGTAGCCCTGTTTTCAGCTGAAGTTAAATATATAATGATACGGTAGCCTCTCCCTTCCCTTCCCTTCCCCTCTCTCTCCGTCTTCTCCCTCCCTCTCCCCTCCCCACTCTTTCCTTCTCCTTCCCTCTCTTCCTCCCTCCCTTTCCCTTCCCCTCTGCCCACTCCTCTCCCTCCCCTCCCTGTCTTCTCTTTCCCTTCTCCTCTCCCTCCCTCCCTCCCCTCTCTTCTTCCCTCCCTTCCTCTCTCCCCTACCCTCCCCTCTCTTCCTCCTCCCTTTCCCTTCCCCTCTCCTTCCCCCCTGCTCTCCCTTCCCTTCCCCTCTTCCCCTCTCCTCCCTTCTTCTCCTCCCCTCCCCTCATCTCTCCTTCCCTCACTTCCTTCCTCCCCTTCTCTTCCCCCTCCCTTCCCTTCTCCTCTACCTTCCCTTCTCCTTTCCTCCCTTCCTCTCCCCTCCCCTCCTCCCTTCCCTCTCTTGCCTCCTCTCCTCTCCCTTACCCTCCCCCTCCTCCTCTCTCCACACCTCCTCCTTGCAAACTTACTCTTCCTGAATTTTCCACAGTGATTGTCTATCAATCTATAACAGCAGAAATTAAAGAAAGAAGAATGTTTATCTAGCCTGAAGGGAGGTGAGTGAGAACAGCTGGGCCTTTAAATGAGCGAATGGAGCTTTCACGGAGATCTTGAACTCACCTTGCCATCATTTCTGTGGCTTGACTTATAGACCATGCTTATGACTTGTAGCATTTCAGCGACACACACACACACACACGCACACACACACACACACACACACGCACGCACCCACGCACGCATGCGCATCGCAGAACAAGGCGATGCTGTCTGAATTCTTTGACTTGTCCCTTGAGTTTTCAATGGCGAAACTGAGAGAGAAGGTTAAGCAGTGAATGGATGATCCTCTAATGTTTTGGCTTAGTGTTTATCCTAACAAACACTTCCGGTCACCCTATTACCCTGCTCTTTGGGTTCTGCATGGAGGCGGGGCTCCTTGGAAAGCTGAATGGATGATGGGATCCAGGTGGATCTAAAGGTCAGAAGGAGGGACGGTCCTAAGTAGTGAAGGTCACAGGGGTGTTCGGCCTTGGCTCAGATACTGAAACACAAGCACGAGAAGGCAATGAATGGCCATTGTTGGCCCAAGCTCCTTAACTGACTGTGATGTCATAACAATCGCCCACGGAAATGCGGTCCCGGAAACAAGCAGCCTGCAACCCTTGTTTGGAGGTCAGGCTTCACCCTCCCGGTGGGTGGGCTCATTACCAAAGGAGCTCAGCTCCCTCCCGCTACTCGCTACTCGCTACTCGCTACTCGCTACTCGCTACAGGAGGAGGCAGCACCAGGCCTCTACCAGATGTCAAGCCCAGATCATGGGCCTCCCAGCCTCCAGCCCGGAAGCAGACTCCCTTCCCTCTTGTTTTCTCAGAGCCTTCTGAATTATCCCTCTAGGGCACTGCCTTAGGGTGAGGAAGGAGGAGCCTGGATCTGAAGAGGCTCACAGTCTATGAGACTGCCCCCAGGGGTTTTCTTGTGAGTGTGCTCAGGCCCCAAGTCCCGGACCAGTGTCACCACAACTTCATTACATAGTAGTGGGACATGCAGATTTCCTTCTTGGATTCTGAACAGAATGATATTCGATAACATCTTTTGGCTGGTTTGTTCCACACTCTTCTGGGCCCCTAAGCAACACAGTGCTCCATGACCAACTTGCATTAGACTAGATGAGGCCATCTGACCCAGCATGGCCACTCATCTGGAGCCAAATGCTTGGTAGACCACAGCTCTCTGGTGATTTCTGCTCTTAAAAGCACAGGAAGCTACTGCCTTCTAGTAGGGGTTCCAGTATTGCGCCGGAAAGGGTGGGGCTGTCAGTATGTCTCTCTCTGAGTTTCTATGGAGTGCTCTCCTGTCTTTAAAGTCTCCTCCCACCACCTCTGGGCAGACATCAACCGGGCTTCTACATCTTAGTTAGAGAACTGCACAGAAACCAGATACCGGAGCCTGCCTTGATCTACTTGTGACCTCTAAGGAGCCTGTTTTCTGAGTAGACTATCGTTGGCGCCCACACAAGCCTCCACCTGGCCACATGCTGGAGAGTCTGGGTGTTGGGGTGAAACCATCACAGAGGTACAATCCCAGTCCTCAGGGGTAGATGCTGCTGTCCAGAGAGGGGTCCCGTGGTGTGTGAGGGTTGCTGGGTTCCCTCTACACAATTTTGACTGTCAGGCTGCCTGTTTACCAAGGTCCACATACCATGTATTCTGTCTGTCTGTCACCAGATGCCGCTTGAGGTGCTGCATTCACCCAGGCTTCTTGGAGCAGCCACTGATGCCTCTCGAGAATGATGGAGTAGATAACCCTGCAGCCAAAAAGCCAGAGGCCCAAGCACAGGCGAGCCTTGACATCTTTGAAAGGCTACTAGCTCTTACAGTGGCTAATTCCGACAAAGATTTTATTAGTTTTAATATTATAAAACATAAGGGAAATTTTAGGTAAGGCTTCCTACACTGGTGGGCCTCTCCCGGGATTCAAACGCATCTCAACTGAGAGGAAAATAAGGCTATCTTTGGCAAACCTCCCTCATATTCTTCCAAAAGTGGAAGAAGCTCGCAGTTGGAAAGTCTTAAAGGACATTTCTGAGTCTGTTCACTGAGCTAGAAACCCCAAAATGCCACTACCCCAACTACCCCAGGGAACCAGTTGCAGATTGGAGAGATATACTGGCCTCAGATGGAAGTGTAGGCTGCTGTCGGGGATCTTGGTTTTATTTATTTAAAGCAAGCCCTTTCAGTGCTCCATGAAAAAGGCTTTCCTCCTGGCTCCTCTTGACCTCTGTGACCTCCTCCCAGGGCATAGAGCTGGGGGATAATTAAAGCTGTTTATTCTTGGGGAGTCTCTGAGAGTTCACAGAAGTTTTAAAAATTAACCTGGGACTTGGACCAGCTATGTATATCCTGCTGGGCTCTTGGGTTGTAGACACTCATGCTAGGCTCCTATTAGGAAAAGGGACAGCTTGATTCCTAATCCTAGAGCCTGCAGTCCTTGGATCACCCCCATCTGTACTCCATCTGTAGAATTTAACAGCACAGGACAGTCGGACCCTGTTCCTTAAACTGGCCAGCAAGAATTTTTTCTACTAGGAAGCCTACCATGGTAGCAAAGAACAGAAAATTTTAGCAGCCTCAGCCTCATGGGCAGGGAGGGGTGTCTTGGGCTTACACATTAATAGTGTCTCATGGGGTTTAAGATAAAAGTGGAAATCTCTTGCACATGTATCTGGATACTTGGGGCATTGTAATGTGTTCCTTTATAACCTTTGACATGTTCCTGGAGTGACTGACTGGGTGTGATTTAAGGCTGTGAACTGTGCCCTCACCAACCCCAGAGTTCCCTTCCCAATGCTCAGCACTTCTACTTATACCCAGGAGCTCTGGTGAGCTTCCAGTTGAATGACACCATCCAAGAGGCAAGGCAAGGCTACAGGTCTAGCATGGGGTAGCTTCCTCAGGACAGCTGTGGGTATCACCAGGTTAGAAACAACATACAACCAAGACCACAGATTCTTCCCAAGATCTGCACCAGTCTGGAGGGTCCATGGGGGCACCTATGCCAGCATGGAGAGCTGATATGGTATGAAGATACCACAGGTGACCTGTGCCAGAGAGCACAGACCCGTCTAACAAGAAGGCTTGAGAGTAGGCCCTTTGGGACATACAGATCACAGTTCGAGCCTGTCTGAGGTGTTGTGTGCTCTGATGGGGGTGGGGGTCACCGAAGGAAAGTTAAGGTAAAACATAGTGCCTTAGCAGAGAAAGCCTTGCAGACCGCATCTTCTCCTACTCCAGTCTGAGGTTTAGAACAGTAAAGTCCCTCCCCACTTTTCACCAGGACACACAGCTTTCTGGCTATGGATGGAATTCAGAAGCCCAGGGCTGCTGTCCCTGGAGCAGTGGTGTCAGCACAAACATACCCCAAGTTTTCTTATGTGTGCTGAGATGCATTTTCAATATACTTTGTGTTCCTCCCACTTTAGCCACCACCTTCAGATCTCTGCTCTCTCCTCCTGCTTCTTGGCAGAGAGGATACTAGGGATTTGTGAGTCCAGGCCCCGACACGCCAGTCAAGCATCTTCTGTTGATCTACAACCTCATCCCTAGTTTTACTTTTGTTTTAAAACAGGGTCTCACCAAGTTGCCTAAGACGGCATAAAACTTCCAGTCTTGGAGATCCTCCTTCCGAACAACTGGGCTGACAAGCCTGTGCCACCATGTCTGTCTCCAAACTCTCCAGAAGAGGGGAGCGTCCTACAATTCCTGATGAAGGAAGCCAGAGCCCCTTAACAGTTAGCTTATTTCCTGAGAGCTTGGAATACACAAGGACCCACCACCCCACCCAACAGCCTCAGGCTTCTTCCCCCAATCCCCACTGCCTTACTAGAGATTCCTGTCTTAGATGATTCACCTCTAGCTGCAAACCACAATCCCGAGAGCCCAAGATGTTCCCCCTTCAGAGAGCCAGGAAACTCAGTGGTGCCCGGGCTGGGTCGGGAAAGTGTCCATTGAGTGGAAAGTGGCCATCCAGCCCTTCCTCCACACAACTTTCTCCATCCTCACCTGTTGGGACCTGTGCTGCCTTTCAGAAATCTGGAGGGAGGGGCCACTGTCACCGTGTCCTCCTCAGAACTGGGCACTTCTCATCTCTATGGAATTTTTAACCTTCTCTGGCGACTGGAAGCTATACTATAGCTTGTTGGAGAATATAATAAAATATAAATGGGGCTGAGAACTGTGTAAGGATGTTTTGGTCAAGGGTCTGGCCATCCTGGGACCAGAAGGAAGGATTCCAGAGAGGACAGGGGGCAATCGGCAATAGGAAGAGACCAAGGGCCCCAGACAAGAGCTGAGGGGACAGTGAAAGCCCCTGGAGTGTGGTGTCTGTGGCCCCAATGGTTGTATTCCACCTGGGAGGGTATGAGAGCCAGTTGGTACCTGAGGAGCCCCAGGCTACAGTGGGTGGCAGCCACCTTTGCTGAAGGTCCAGTGTGGGCTGCTAGGTGAACCTGACGGCCAGAGATGGTTGCTTTTGCTCTCCTCAACTCCTATTTTCTCCTCTAGGAAAATGAACCCATGATAACCCAGGCCTGACGAAGAGCTCATCTGTCCTTTTCTTGTTTATTCAAGAGTCAGGCAACATGGCCAGAGCATCTGTTTTATGTTTTTAGAGTGTGTCAACAGGGTCAAGGCAAGATAACAGCGGTGCTGGCCCCAGCAAGATAACAGCAGTGCAGCCCAGCCCCTACATGAGTGTGGATTCCACAAAGACTCAGCAGGGCGGGAGGAGGGGCATCCCTGCAAGGGGCCGGAATCCCAAGCGAGAGAGCATTAGAAAGGGTAGTGGGCTATGGGTAAAACAGTTGCCTGCTGCCTGAAAGCAGTGGCAGCTGAGGACACACTGCTGTGAGATGAGGGAGCTCAGCTGTATTTTTCCCTCAGTAAGCCTTGTGCTGTATCTGTCGAGGTTGAGGGGGCCTCCAGAGTAAGGCTACACAGGCCCCAGGGGTGCTGGGTAGAAAAGCCTGCAGCCTGCAGCACACCATGAGGACAGGGTATGGAGCAGCTCACCCAGAGGTGCCCTACATATCTGCTAACAGGAGGAGGATATTTGGGACCAGATCACGTTTCTGAGCAGGTCTTCCTTGACAAGTTCACCAGCTGAAGGAAGAAAATGAGAATTCACAGAAAGCCAGTCTTGGCCAAAGGCAAGGCCAGGGGATCCACAGGAGATCTGTACCCTGGAATTAGAACTATAGGAGCCTATCCACCTCCTATTTCTTGAACTTGGTCTTCATCGCATAGCATTTGTCTCCCTGTTATGTGCACAGTCGACAGGGAATCAGATCCCATGGGTTGTTAAAAGCCAGTGAGAGTGGGCATTCTTAACGGCAAGGGCAAACGCAGCTGGGCTTGCAGAGCCCGAGTCTCTAGCAGGAGGAGGCATGCCAGTGCAGATCCTCATAGCAGTGACAAGGATTTCACACAACATACACGGCCCCATCCCACCCCTGGTTGCCAAATCCCGTGTGGGAACCGCAGGTGGCGATGTCCGATACCAAAGGTTTGATGACAGTTTCTGGGCACCACGAGTGTTTAGGGGTGAATCCCAGGAATGCCTCTTTCCCGTCAGGCTCATTCTGAGGTGCCAGGTGAGGCTGAAAGCCACACTGCAGAAGCAGATCTATGCCCACCGAGGCCACCCGTACTTCCGGCAACACCAGCAAAAACTCTGAGATTTCCTACTGAAGCTCCCCGAGTCTCTTAGCCTACAAGGTTCTTCTTTAGAAAGAAAGCTGGGACCTTGCAGAGCACAGGACTTTATTCAAGACCAGGGAAGCGGCCACAGGAACTGTATTGTTCTGCACACAGAAAATCATAGGTTCTTTTGCATCTGCTCACGCGTGTGCATGAAACACTACTCAGCACACACGCATACATATGAATATATACTACATAAAACTCATACCCGCGCATAACACACACACACACACACACATACACACCACACCACACCAGCACACACATGCACATCACATACCACACAGTATAGCACACTGATACTGTGTCCATACACACACACACACACACACACACACACACACACACACACACACACCCCATACACATGGTGCACAACCATAATACACAAACTGCTAACACATATTCAGGCACACAGCCCTACTGCCATGGGGGCATCAAAAGGGGACAGGTCCTGAGGTCACTCTGGTTGGTTGGGACTTTGCATAGGTAAGGTCTTATGTGTGAGAGAACCTTGTTCCCTTAGTCATGAAACAGGCAACATCAGTGGATGTCAAAGCTGGAGATAGGGCTGTCCTGGTCTTGAGTTCCTTTCCCCAGAGATGAGCTACTATCTGGAAGGACAAACTGAAATCAACCCTTTCTTCACACAAGTTGCTTTTGGTGGGAATATTTTATCACAGCCACAGAAAGCAAAGTAGAACAGGTTCTTCCATTTTTTGTTACCTCAGGTTTGTGGGTCTCATGCCTAAGTCTGAAGCTAATGAGAGACTAGCCTTGGCATACAACAATTCTGGGCTTGCCTACTTGAAGATCCGTCTCCTGGGCCTCATAACAGGCTTGGGGGAAGGATAGCGGCTTCTATCTTATTTCTGTGCCCACCTGCTGGTGAAGTGTATAATTCATATTCCACTCACGCTCCCTACAATTTGCCTTCTGATTATGACTGAGTAGACTCCTGTTCTAGGTGTTTCTACCAGCCAGGCAAGGTGGGTGGGATGCGTTTTTAGAAGAACCAGGTTGGGAACCGATGCTGTCTCTGGCCCACCCAGTTGTCCATCCAGAGTGAGATATAGCAGGGCGGGGGTGTAAGGGTTTGTTATGGAAAATCTTGCAGAACTCCAGAAGGAGGAGACAATCTGCCCATGAGATGAGAAAAGATTACTGCTCAATTTAAACAGAGCTTAGCGCCGTCTGTTTCCCAAACTGGGATGGACCAAATGGCTGGGTGGAACTTCCTCACAGGTCCAACAGAGATGGTGCCTCAGAGCTGGGCCCTGGTGTCATGGCTAACAGCATCAGCTGTGGTATAGGGTCTCCACGTGGAGTCGGAAATAGCAGGCATGTGGCTCTCTCTGTCCATAGGATAAGGCTGAAGTCCAACCAATGCTGGCCCTTGGGTGGATATAAGTTGACCTATTGGTCTTGGGAAGAAGGACACGTATGGTGGTTACAGGAGGTAGAGCAGGTCTCTGAATTCACTGTCTGAGGAATAAAACAACGTATCCCACAATATGGAGTTGCTTGGTTTTAAATGCCCAGTTTTTCCTGTCTCTATTCCACAAAGGACATGCTTTCCTCAGCTGGAGGTGTGCTGGGGTCATTCTCCATGTGCCCCTTCCCAGGCATTCTGCCTGTCTCTGACACAAAGCACACAGCCACACAAAAACACCAGAGGAAGTTAGATCAGGACCTGTGGTATGGGACCAGCACCCTTGCTCTGGGCCCACCTTTATGGGAGTGGTCTGGTAGGGTGCACAGGGCAATGTGTGCAGTGTGCAGCCCTGCAGAGTTGCCGGGCCAGCCTAGAAACTGAAAGCAGGACTGTTGTTTTAGAGACCGGAAAACGCCTTTCAATGAACATCCCTTGACTCTCTTCTCAACTCCAGCTCTGCCATTCCAGAGTTTTCATCCTGGACTCACTTTAAAAGCCACAGATGCCAGTGTCTTCATGACCCACCTGCCCTGTGGACCTGTGGGTGTAGATTAGAGATCTTACTACAAAAGGCCTTGCCTGCTGCCAAACACAGTCCCTCTTTCTCATGGAGCAGGTTAACCGCTTGGCTGCCTGAGTGAATGAAGCAGAAAGGGATTCTAGCTCATTTTAGGACCCAATGGCACATTGATTGTATTTGCTTTCTTTGTTTCTTTGTTCCTTTGTTTCTTTCTTTCTTTCCTTCCTTCCTTCCTTCTTTCTTTTCTAAAAGAAAGCCATTTATGAAAAAAACTCTTCTATGCATATAGCTTAAGAGAAATTTACCTTAAAATAGTCCCATGTGGGAGTTGAAGCAACATATTTATTCCACGTGGAAATAGAACGTGGTCACGATGAATTACATACTCAGTTCCATTGGAGCTGTGATCCAGGACGCTCTGCCCTTGGCTTTTCTGTGGAGGGAGCAAGTCTGAGCAGGGCAGAGTGGGTGGGGATGTTCCTTCTAAGCCCCCTGTTTACAGAGTAACCATCAGACATTCCTGCAACTGAGGCCTGCTTTCTCCCCAGCGGTGGCTGTAACGGTTAGCCTAATGGTGGCATTGGCTCTGTTTTCTCTGCTTCTCAATTTCCATCCAAACTAGTTAACTACCGGGTTCCTTTGTGTGTGTGGTACTTATACATGCCAGGTAGGGCTGGGTATGATGCAGGAAGCAATAACCCTCAGAGTTGCTGCTGTGCTGGGGTCTGGATACTCTGGATTCTGGACCAGGGACCCCCGGGGCTGGAAGCTGGTCCTGTTTGTGATTAGAACATCAGTGTGGGGGCAGTATGGGGGCAGTATGGGGCAGTGTGGGGGCAGTGTGGGGGCAATATGGGGGCAGTTTGGGGCAGTGTGGGGGCAGTGTGGGGGCAGTGTGGGGGCAGTGTGGGGCAGTATGGGGGCAGTGTGGGGCAGTATGGGACAGTGTGGGGGCAGTGTGGGGGCAGTATGGGGCAGTGTGGGGCAGTGTGGGGGTAGTGTGAGGGCAGTGTGGGGTCAGTATGGGGCAGTGTGGGGGCAGTATGGGGCAGTGTGGGGGCAGTATGGGGCAGTATGGGGGGGCAGTGTGGGGGGCAGTATGGGGCAGTATGGGGCAGTGTGGGGGGCAGTATGAGGGGCAGTATGGGACGGTGTGGGGCAGTATGAGGGGGCAGTATGGGGGCAGTATGGGGCAGTATGGGGGCAGTGTGGGGGCAGTATGAGGGCAGTGTGGGGGCAGTGTGGGGGCAGTATGAGGGCAGTGTGGGGGCAGTATGGGGGGCAGTGTGGGGGCAGTGTGAGGGGCAGTGTGGGGGGCAGTATGGGGCAGTATGGGGCAGTGTGGGGGCAGTGTGGGGGCAGTATGGGTGTTGCTTTTACTTCTTTCATCCCTGAAGTTCCAGTGCTTTCTTTCTTTCTATTTTAGTGCTTTCTTTCTTTCTATTTCCCAACTTCCTAAGGCTGAGAAGCCAGCACACAGTGGGGGGTTGGCTCATGTGCTGGCTTCCTGGTCCATGGGCAATCAAATAGCAGTGCTGAAACAGGCGACAGCAGGCACAAGTTTACACAGTCAGAGGTAAAGAACTGTATAGGTGACAGTTTCTGAGAGAATGAAGGCACGTGGGCTGGCCTGATCCATGCCAGGTACTCACACTAGTCCCTGAGACTGAGAAGGAAAAGGCTGTAGGGGACCCTGGGTTCTCTCTGGCATTCAGGTAACAGTCCTGTCAACACTGTGGGCTCTTGCAGCCACAGGCTGGCAGTTGGTGGGGCTCCTGTCTGTAGTCCATGATACCTCAGTCTCAAGCCCCATGTGTCCTTGTCTCTCCAAACCTGGGTGAGCATCTGTCTCTCTCACATTCTTAACCCTGTTCTGACCTCAGAACTCCCCAGTAATGTCCCTAGGAGCAGGTGAAAGAGCTTTTCACCCTGAACTTAGAGGTAAGTTAGTCCTCCCTAGCCACCCACACCTCCCTTCGCTGACTGTCACCCAGAACAAGACAGCAGTGAAGATGTTTAGGGCATAAGCACACAGATGCCGCTCTTCTGTGAGGTCGATGCTGACATTTTACCAGAACACATCCATAGCTAAAGGCACCATGTAGTGGGTGCAGGGGTGGGTTAATTCTCCCTCTCCGGGTTTAATGGTTAACATGCACGGCTGTTCAGCTTACCCTGTTTAATTGACTGTTTAACTTAAGAAATGGAGATCTCTGTGGGAGTCTAAATCTTCAGATCAGTAAACAGGCAGCAGAAAGCTGAGCCTCGGCCCCTGCTGCTGGATGTACTTTGCCTAAGTCACCTGCAGGTCCGCAGCCGCTCTCTGCTCTCTGCTGGCCTTTCCTAGGCCTTCAAGACTGTGGCGATTGTGCGTACCATTCAGACCTCAGATGCTCGAGTCAGGAAAATACAAAGCACCCTCAGCTCTTTCACTTTATTCTCCACACCCTCGGCCTGAGAGTGGCTTTTTGTTAGCAAGCTGACTCCCCCCACCCTAGGAAGAAACAACGTAGACAAGAGTAAAATGTATCTTCTGCTTCCTAAAGTTACCACTGAGGCAGAGCCAAGCAGGCGGCAGCACCCACTGAAGCAGAAGCATCAACTGGTCCAAGTTTTACTTCATCAGCAGAAACAAAGCCCAGGAGAGGGTGGGTCCAAATTGTCCTGAGTAATGGCAGAGTCCTCAGGAATGTGCTCTCTGAAGGGTCACTCCACCAGTCTCCCTACTCTTGAGTTCCTACTTCATCCCTTTATGCAGTCAGTTCGCCGTCTGTCCTCTACTGCATCTGCATACTCCTCCCGCTCTCTCACTTCTGTACTTTCTACTCGTCTGTGTCTCCCCTAACTTTTCTGGGACCAACAGTGTGACCCTCACTGCTCCATGGCTCCTCTGGCCCCATTCTCAGGGGGGCAGAGTCTTGGCACAGCAGACAGGGACATCTACAGAACCACATCATGTTGGATGATTTCTATATACTGCTAGCCACTTCAAATTAAAAGGTCCCCACCTTGGGGTTGGGGATTTAGCTCAGTGGTAGAGCGCTTGCCTAGGAAGCGCAAGGCCCTGGGTTCGGTCCCCAGCTCCGAAAAAAAAGAACCAAAAAAAATGCTGAGAAGCCCGCACACAGTGAGGAGATGTGTTTCCTAAGGCTGAGAAGTCAGCACACAGTGGGGAGTTGTGCTTCCTAAGGCTGAGAAGTCAGCACACAGTGGGGAGTTGTGCTTCCTAAGGCTGAGAAGTCAGCACACAGTGGGGAGTTGTGCTTCCTAAGGCTGAGAAGCCAGCACACAGTGGGGAGTTGTGTTCATGTGCTGGCTTCCTGGTCCATGGGCAATCACAATGGCAGTGCTGAAACAGGCGACAGCAGACACAAGTTTACACAGTCAGAGGTAAAGAACTGTATAGGTGACAGTTTCTGAGAGAATGAAGGCACTTGGGCTGGCCTGATCCATGCCAGGTACTCACACTAGTCCCTGGTGCAGACACGTGTCTGTATATCATGCAGGTGGGGATGAGCAGGGTTGGCAGGTTGATTCTGTGGTAAAGAGCCATATTTTCCTGTCTTCAATCCAGCTGAGGGTTTCCAGGTGCTCACAAATGTGGCTCCATCTTAACTCAGGGCTCTCAGTGGGCTGCAGCCGGGGCTTTCCTCCTACCTCCCTGCCTTCCCTGTATCTTTCTTGTTTTTTAAAAACTATTTTTATTTTTCAGATGTATAATATAGTCACATCATTTATTCTTTCCCTTTCTTCTCTCCAGGTCCTTTACGTACCAGCCCCACTACACTCCTTCAAATCCATGGCCTCTTTTTCTCAAATGGTTGTTATGTGTAGTGTGTGTGTGTGTGTGTGTGTGTGTGTGTGTGTGTGTGTGTGTGTACAACTCGCTCAGTCTGTATAATGTTACTCGTGTGTGTGTGTTTAGAGCTGACTGATATTGAATAATCAGTCGAGGTGCTTCTCCCCCCAGCATCCTACCTTCCTTAGTTGCCTGGAGCACTCACTATTTTTGGAAAGTTACACATCTGCAATGTGCGTACATTCTTCCTTCTTCCCCTTGAAAGCCTCTTGAGGGTCCTTTCATTGGGTTTTGTTGCTGAAAAAAAGGTATGAGGGTCCCATGATTAGGTAATGGTTTTCTTTAGGATATATCAGGTTCATATGGGTTAACATTAGTGACTAATTGTATGGTCAGTGGTCTACCATAGTCTGTGAACAAATTTCCAGTCCCCGTTTCTATCCCTGGTGAGCAGGAAGCCCCGCTTTTCATACAGAAACATGGAGAAACCCAGGGCCTAGGACAGGGGTATTCCTTCCTTTGCTGTTCTAGGGCAGTGTTTGGTGGTGCAGTGTTTGGGGGTGCAGGGTTTGGAGGTGCATAGGGCTGAGCATGGGAACTACAGCCAGTTCTAGGATGGCCCGGGCTACTTAGAGTTCCTCACCAGTACTGTGCCTCTGGGATTTATAAACCACTTTCTTTCTAGCAATAGCCCTCCCCTTCAGAGTTCCTAAGGATATCATAGCTCAGTGAGATCTTCCCCATCCACATCCCCTCCCCATGGCTGTTTAGCACTAGTGAGGACCAAGGGCTCAGGGCAGGCAGCCTTCAGGAAGGAAGGAGAGTGAAAGGGTTTGCTGGATCCTGGGAGGGGCTGGAGTTAAAAAACTTAAGGCTTTCCCTGGTCAGAGCCTCACTTAGGGAGGCAGCCACTCCCTGCAATCATCGGGAATGTGCTAGAAAGCAGGGCCAGGTGTACATGCTAATCGCTAGGTACCTTACTTACCCGTATCTTTTTCCCAGCCAGCTTTGAAAATAGATGGGCTGAACAAAACCAGGCTTTTCAGACAAGTCCTTAGGGACATTTTCTGGGGCTTCAAAGCCTCCCAGGGGTAATTGTGAAAGTAGACAGAGGCTGTGCCCACATGCAGATCCTGGCTGCTGGCACAGGCCCAAGGCTAGCAGACAACCACCCTACCCTGCCCAGAGAGAAACCCAGTAGCAATCCGCTTGGTACAGTCAGCAAATAAGACCTACCAACATCTTTTGCTCAAAGACTGGAAACCACAGTTCTCGTGGGCTGGGGGTGCGTAAATCAAATTGCAATAACTGTGTTATTTCAGTGTTCTACAAGGTAGAATGCGTACCCTTCGAGACCTGTAAATTTATTAGTTATGGACGGCCAAGATCAAGATGACAGCTATGTTCCCTCAGGAAATGGCTCAACCATGTCTTTCAACTTCTTTTTTAAAGTTTTATACAAGCTTTACCCTTTGTTTGCTAAACCAGGAAAATCACATCAGCCGGGCTGAGCAAGATTCCCAAGTTCCCTAGCTTCAAGAAGCAGCAGCCAGTGGTCCCTGTCTACCACTGTCAAGGCTAAACCCCTTGCTGTCTCTGGCAGCATCATGGTCCCAGACTTTCTGTTTCCTGCACCCCCAGGTGTCGCGCCCACCTCGACCGGCAAGGAAGACGCAACACCGTTGGATCCTTCTCAATCAGCCTTTATTGCAGGAACACCTCATTGATAGTACGGGGACCCCGAGGAACAAAGGCACTTGCCTTATATACAAAACAGACTGTGGCTGTAAATTTGTCCACTGGGGATTGGTGGAGTATGAAATAACCTATTTAGCATGAATATCACCCTGGCCTTGTAGGTGCTGGGGGTATGCCAACACATGCGCTGTTTGTGTTTACCACAAACGACCACCGGATGTCGGCGCCATCTTTAGCCGCTCCCTACACCCAGGAGGCTAACTTACAGCCAACATGCATTTTTCCTCTGTTAGACTCGGTCACTAAGGGTTCCTGCATCTCTCAGCTATAGGAGCCCCACCCAGCCTGCCAGGGTGAGGCTTTCATGGGCCCCGGCCCAGCCTCTGGGATTTAGAAATCACTTTCTTTCTTTCCCAAGTCCAACTTTGAATTCAGTTTTTTTTTTTTTCATACATTCCTAAATCCTTTTGTGGAAGTCAGCAGGAATACCTCAGGCTAAAGGTTGACACTGGTACTGGCTGAAGCTAGAAAGGGAACTTGTATTAATGCATATGAGAAAGGCCTCCCTATAAAGAGCCCCGGAAACAGGGAGTTCACAAGAACTTCAGCACACATGGAATGCAGCCTATACCCTCAACATCGTGCTCTTGGCTTGGTAAAAATGTGTTTTCCATTTCTTAAAATGTAATATATTCTATCATTTTGCATTTTATTCTGTCATTAATATAGCAAGGACACTCTGGGGTTAGGACAGTGACATTTGCTAGGAGCTGTGGTGTGTCCAACAAAACTGAGTTGGTGCACTGTGGAATGGCTGGGCTGTCCAGCAGGGATACCTGAGAGAGATCATTGTTTTCAGAGAGTATCTGCATTCTTTCTCTTCCAAAAGGAAGGAGCTGCATATTTCATTGGATAGCCACTCCTTAGTAGCTGGAAAGTTCCAGAAGGGTTTTTCATTGGGTGTCTCCTACAGTATTTTCTTTCCTGATCCAAAGGCTCCTAGCTCCACACAATACCAAGGCACAGAAGGAGGTCAGGGGGTGGGCTGGTGAGTCATGCAGGTGGTATCAATCACTCCTGCCCCTGATCAGTCTCCCACCTGCTTGGTCCTTGGGTGAGTCATCGACTTCTCAGTTTCTACTCCTTCACCTGTGCTGCTGTAGATCTCGGAATCTGGGGTGATTGGCTATGTCTTCCATCTTGGCTGCCCCATTCTGTGAGCCAGGAAAAAAAAAACTAAGGAAGCTATGCTAAGCTCTTCCTTCCTGGATTAAGTTCTCAGCTCCTGAGGCTACAGGAGAGTGAGAACCATGGTGTGGGGATTTCTGCTCCATCTCCTGACTGGGCTACCCCGGACATCCCAATGCTATGGTACAGGGCAGTCCTGGCTTCGTCTGAAGAATGACTTGGACCAATCAGAATGGCACCAAGAATGGGAGGCTCACCAGTCATATGGCACCGAGTACAGGTGACTTCATTACCACAAACCAGAGGCAAGTGATCGAAGGAAACCACATCCAGCCCTCGGCAGACTCTGAGGGAATAGTTCTGTCTGCTCTTAGTGATGTTTGGCCCTTGAGAAGCAGGGCAGTACTGACCTGTTACATGTCTGTGGCAAGCAGGAGACACAGATCCTGTAGTTGCTGTAGACCCTTCAAGCCACAGTCATGGGTAGAATGGTGAAGGCCTGCGTATGGTTAGGAAAAAATCAGATTTACTTCAAGCAACAATTTTATATTTCTTAACAGAAGAGTCAGATTTGCTGAAATAGAAAAATAAAAGAGCACATCTATCTATCTATCTATCCATCCATTATGTATAAACATGTGTGTAGGTATATGTGTATATGTTAATGAGTGAAGATCAGATGTCATTCTTCGTTCTCATTCCTCAAGATCTGTTCACTTAATTCTTTTTAGACAGGGTCTCTTACTGAGATCTAGAACTTACTGATTAGGCTACACTAGCTGGCCAGTGAGCCCCAGGATCCACCTGTCCCTACCTTCTCAGGTTACAGGTACATGCCACCGTGCCCAACGCGTACCCAGGTGCTGCTGGGATTTAATTCAGGTGTTCATGATTATGCAGTAAGCATTTTACCAGTTGAGTTATCGCCAAGCCCCAGAAATAACAGGACAGTAAGGGCAATTCTGTGTGTGGAAATAGGAAAACTGAGGAAATCAAGGTTCACCAAAGTAGAAACTTAGTAGGTCTCTGCAACTTAGTGGTGGACGTTCTCTTAACCATTGTGTGTTCTGCCTGGGAGTTTCTCTGAACTGTTGTCTCTGGGCAAAGTGAATGTGGTGGAAAGGGCCTCGAAGCTCCCTGGAGCCTTTTATAAAAGTGCGAATACCATTCACCAGGGCTTCAAACCCGACCCAATCAACTGCTTTCTCAAAGTCTTAGTTCACTACACCGTTTCTTCTGGAGCAAAGATTTCAACAGGTCACCTTGGGAGGGACACAAATGTCAGGCCCATAAGGGCTGAGGAAGGGGGTGGGACCCCTGAGGATACCTGGCATCTGAACATCTTGCCTTCAGAGCTACAAGTCCTATATAGTTCAGCTTCTGGGGACTCTGCAGCTCTGGAAAATGTGCCCTTAAAGGGGTGCTCTCTGCCTGTGCACAGTGGGGTTGGGCAATCTTGATTGTAGTCCATGCTTACACAGACACAGACTACACACACACACACACACACACACACACACACACACACACACACACACGGACAGGCACACATAATTTTCTATCTTCGTCTACTAATTATCTATCTATCTATCTATCTATCTATTCTTATCACCAATCATCTCTCATATGTTTCATCTGTTAACTATATATATGTATATGTATATATATGTATATATATAATCTACCTACCTATATATTTATTGTATATCAATCTTTACTTATCATAGTGCTAGGGATCAAACACAGACAGGACAGGCAATCTTTCTACACTTCCCTATCCTTAAATTTACCATTTGAATATCTAACAGGTCTCACAAGCTACAAATAGCTCATGCCTTTTCCTTCTGTGCTCATCTCTCAGCAGCCAGTGCATGTATATGTGGTCCTGTGCCTTTGTGAGACAGAAGCTGAGAACACAGTGATGAGGAGAGAACTAGGGATGGGCCACATGGGCTCAGCTCCCAGTTGTCATCACTAGAGACCTTGACCTGGCTGACTGAGTGGCTGGGTGCTAAGCGCCTCTCTTTGCTGTGTGTTATAGTCCAGGGCATGAGAACAGAAGGATGCTCTTTCTGGTAGAAAGCCATGTGGGTACCCACCCAATGAGAGCATCTGAGCTGGCCTCTGCCCCTGATCACCTCTGCCTGAGCACCCTGAGTCTGCTGAGGGCTGGATTTGGCTACCTGTGCTAGAGCTCGGGACACAGTAGCTGCAGGCCTGGAAGAATATCAAGGGCAGAGATCTGTAGGTTAAGCTAGACTGAAAGCCAGGAGGGTGTTGTGGGAAAGGCCCTCTAAAGATGGAGGAGACACAAGCCCATTCCCTGTCAGGAATCTCCTCTGTCCCTTGGTTGTTGTCTCTAGTCAGCTGTACTACAGGAAGCTGTGGTCCTCAAGTTTAAGTACCTCTGTCAGAGCTCTGTGTACCTCTGCAAATAGCCAAGGACCAAGGCAGCCTAAATTGGCCATTTCTCCGGCTGAGGCGAATCTTGGCTGGAGGGAATAAGCTGAACTGAACGTGTTCAGATGTTAGTGGGTTACAGCATCATTAAACAAAGGGAGGTATCTAAAGACCCAGCCTGTGAGCCCTGAGCCAGGGCGGAGGCATATCCCTGGTGCCAGCCACCCTGTCCAGTCCTGCCTGTGGCATAGAATCATAGCTTTGTGTAACCTGGCATGGGGACAAGAAGGTGTGTGCATGCTTGTGGTCGCTCACTCAAGTCAGGGACAGCCAGGGTGCTGCGGGAGGCCGAAGGAGCACTGAGATGTCACATTGGGACATTCTGATTTCAGCAAATGGGTCGGGGCAGATGTTAAGACCTGGGAAAGCAACCATAGTTGCAAAGGCAGCTTCCTTAAGGATCAATTCCCCAGATGGAGGAAAAGCTGTCAGGTGGCCAGTATGGGTGTGCCTGTCGTTCAGCTTAAGCTACAGAGGCCTCTCCACCTACAGGTCCTGCCATGCTGTCTCCAGGAGGCCTTGGAGCCAATGAACGCTGCCTCATGTATAGCTCATCAAGCATCCCCCTGGTTTAAAGAGCTTAGGGGTGACCTTGTGAGCATACAGTGGCCAGGCTTCTAGCCCAGGAGCCTGGTTCTTATCTGCCATTATTCTGAGGATGATGTTGGTATGGGAGTATCTGGTTTCACACTAGACACAGAACTGTGAGGTCACCCCCACAGGGCACAGCTGGAGAATAGCCGGCTTATCTCCTTAGCAGGGAAGAGAGGAATTTGCTGGCTAGCCTGGTTGCACATCTGTCTGGCTCGATGCCTTGCTGGACTCTGTGATGTTACTCAGGCACTTGACTTGAATTTGTCACCCATGTTTGCATGAAACACAGATACCCTGGACATGACAGGATCCTCATGTGCCTTGCCTGGGCAGTGTCCTTGTTCTGACCCTGCTCGTAGGAAGGTCTCAAGGGTCATGTAAAGTTTTATGCCTCAAGCAAAAAGAAGATAAATAGAGGATATATGAGGGATACAGTGGAGAAGGGAGGGAGGGAGAGAGGGAGAGGGAGAGGGAGAGGGAGAGAGAGAGAGAGCGAACAAAGGAAAAGCATGTCATTAAGTCTCTGTCCCTCTGTTTCTCTGACCTGAAGGCACCTGTGCACAGGAGTTCTGTTTTGCACCAATTGTAAAACTTAAAAACATTTTTTATGATATAGTTGCATTTGGAGAATTTAAAAATATAGTGGGCCTTATCTTGAAGGACCTGAGGTCACAAGATTAGTCCCCCAGATCCTCTTCATCTGACACTGAGCATGACAATAAACAGTAAGAAGACCCCTTACTCGATTCCTGGTGGGTTACATCAGTGGAAACGCACACCCCTCTGGAGAGAGCTGGTGTTCTCTGTTGGAATGTCTGCCTTGCTTGGTTTGGGGACAGGAAAACAGGGAGCAGTTTATGGGATACATTCGTTAATATCCAAAGTGAACATTGTTAGAGCCCAAGTGCTGCCCGATCAGTCCAGGAATGGTTCCTCACTGACAGCAAGGTCAGACCATCCAGGTGGGGGAGTGTGCCCCTCCAGGCACACAGGAGAACTAAGCGACATTAAGGGAAACCCAATAGATCCTCTCCATGGTGATATCACATGTCCCGTCGATGCTGAATGTACACAGATTGCAGAAATGATGACTCTTGAAATTAAAATATGGACCTAAGGTGGACCAGCCACACTGCAGGCTCCCGGGCGGTGCAACTGAAGCTCCAACAGTGACACGGGGCTGCAGCTGTATTTAAAACAAAATATTCAGAGGAAACAATGCAACATACCAATCTGCAAAAGGTGCAGTTGAGAGGTACTTTGGGGCTGAGGTGATTTCTGTTTGCTCATGAACTTGATCTCCCGATGGTCTGTTCAGTGCAGAAGTCAGAGCATCTCACTTCCCTGAGCACGAAAGTTAGGATGGCTCTGTCAGATGAGATCACTTTTTTTTTTTAAGTGAAAAAACATCTGTTAGGTTTAAGCAAAGTAACAGTGATCCAGCAAAAAGAACAAGCATGCACTTTGGAGTTCGTGCTTGTGGAGGTCATGTGACTGTGTCCTCTGCTATCTTCGTGCAAGGAGGTCTTCCTCAGACATACCACAGAGATAAGTGTGTGAGTGAGGACAGGGTGGAGGCAGGGATAGGGGTGGAGCCAGGGCTGGGTAGGGGCAGAAGTGAGGTAGAACAGAGGCAGGAGGAGAAAGAACAGGGTAGGGGTAAGGGTAGGGGTTGGGATGGGGTATGGCAGGGGCACGTTGATGAGGCTTTTGTATCCCCCAGCTCTGGGAGTAGATGATCCTAGATTCCAGCTTCTTCCTGGAAGAGGTGAGTCCTTCATTCCTGAACTTTCAGCTAACTTCTTCTCCCACTAGGCTTGATTAAGTTACCAGAACACCCACAAGCCATAAACAGTCCTGTATTTTAGCTGTGAACAGTGGCCACAGACATGGGAGCTAATTTTGAAACCAGAGACCTTGGTTGACCTCAGCCACTCCCTTGCACCAGCTAAGTAGTTACCTGAGAAACTCTTCCTTCTGCCCCGGGTCCTTCATCATTATATAGTGTGACTACAAAGCACCCATCACACCCGCTTCACAGCACCGTCACAGGCACCAAAAGACCTGTGCTTTGTACAGCTGCTAAGCTTATTTAATTATCAATCATGTGTACTCGTTAAAATAAATGGCAGATAATAAATGTCAGCCATTGGCAAGTGTGCTATGAACATTGGAGCTAATGAATACCTCTCCAAACCTGAATTTGGCATTCTCTCAGCGGCAGGCCTTTGGGAATTCTTTGATAAACTGGGCTTTCCCCCCTTCCTAAGTCCCAATGTTAAAGGTTGTGTGTTAAAATCTGCCTGTCGAGGGGCATAGTGGCAGACACCTTTAATCCTAGCACTTGAGAGCACTTCAGAGCAAGTGCATCTGAGGCTGAGGCCAGCCTGGTCTACAGAGCTAATCCCAGGCTACACAACGAGATACTGTCTCAAACAAACAGTCTGCCTATTAAGTGGGATCTCCCATGGGCCCCTGGTGCTCACATGCCAGGCATCTGATGGGGCTCCATACATCCTGCATCTTCCGTATCTCAGAGTGACCATCAAGAGGAACCAGAATCGTTCTCATAGGCCTTGTGTTTTTCTGGATCACCTGTGGCTTTCCTGAGATGAGCATTCTCAGCTTCCTCCTTAGCAGTTTAAGTAGAAACATGGTCCACTAGTGCTGGGTCTCAAGCCTCTAGCAAAGCAAGTCCATGATGACACACAAGACCTAGAGCACAAAGCTGTAACTGAGGCACCATCCATCTGTGGAGTTCTGCTGTTGGTTCTGAGCAAGGCACGGTCCTTGAGTTGGCCAGCACAAGCGTTAGTGTTCAAAACCCCAGCAGAACATGAATACTGATTGCCCCACACATGTATCACCAATGTCTTTGACGCCGTAACGCTACCTATGTCTGCTTCTGGGTGCTCTGATGTCCTAGGGACCTGAGCCTGCACTCTGTTGATATCTATATTCCATCTGCATACCAGACACCAACCTTTACACCACACAAACTGGAGTTTCAAATTTAAAGGGCAATGGAGGGAGGGCAAATGGAGAAAAAAAAATGTCCCAAAGAAAAATGAGGTTTGAGTCTGCTAAATCCTTTCATCCCTGTTCTGTTCATCATCAGGAAGAAAAATAAAACAGGAATGAAAATGTACCCCCCCCTTTTTAAAAGATTTATTTATTTATTTTATGTACATGAGTACACTGTTGCTATCTTCAGACACACCAGAAGAGGGCATCAGATCTCATTACAGATTCTGTTCATCAACTCAGGACCTCTGGAAGAGCAGAAGAAAAAAAAAGTAAAAAAGAAATCAGGAATAAAAAAAAAAAAAAAAAAAAAAAAAGATTATACTTGAACCCTAGCTAGTGAGCAAAGTCACCTTAAAGTGGAAAAACAACATCAAATTTGCATGTTATGAAAAGGAAAATATTTATAAGATTATTAATTTTATTTAGTTGACATGGAATATAAGATTAGTGCACTATTGCATTTCTAAACATCAATAAATCAATGACAAAAGATACATTTTCAATTGCAGAGAAGAGGCATATATACATGATCTGCTAAAAAAAAAGTATAAAAAATCATCTAACATAGATTCTAATGTTGAAACCCTTTAATGAGTTCCACCATGTGACCCCAGCTATAAAAAACTTTTATTGGAATTTTGCTACTATTATGAATTGAATGTAAATATATGTATTTTCCAATGGTCTTAGGTGACTCCTGAAAAGTCATTAGATCTCCAGTCTGATCTAAAGACAAATATTGAGCATATAAAAAGAAACATATATATATATATATATATATATATATATATATATATATATATATATATATATATATGGCCACTGAGCCCTGAGTTCAACTCCCAGCAACCACATGGTGGCTCACAACCACCTGTGATGGGGATCTGTAACCTCACATAGAATAAATAAAAGTCTTTAAAAAAAAAAAAAAAAAAAAAAGAAATCCTGGGTAGAGTATTCTTCTGCTAAAGCTGTTCTTATTTCTGCGAGAATTCTCATGTGTCGTAGGGAGTGAACAGTCCCAAAACACAGTGGTACCTTTTGTCTGTTCCACTGCTGCATGGCCCTATACACAGCAACAGGCCTAGGGAACGTCACTTAGATTGGAGCTAAGCTTGGGCAATGTGGGTGGTCCCCTGGGTGCACTCTCCCTGGAACTGGTCCTCGCTGAGACAGTCTCTCCTACAGTTGGTCTCTACTGGGGCCAGGAGGCTTTCCAAACACAAATCTAATTATGCCCTCCTGCTTCTGAGAGGCTGAGGAGAGAGAGAGAGAGAGAGAGAGAGAGAGAGAGAGAGAGAGAGAGAGAGAGACAGCGGCCAAATTCAGACGAGAAGGGAGAGCTCGGTCCCATACCTGTAGCCTCCCCAGGAACCAGCCTGCCCAATATACACCCCAGGAGCTTCCCACTATGGCTTTCAGGAAGTTGGCTGTCATCTCCAGTGACACTCAGGGACATAAAGAACAGGAGACCAAGGTGAGGTGGTGGCATGCCCCCTGCCTATCCCAATAGGGTTGCCTATTGACTTTTCCATCTCTTTGTGTGCAGTCTCTGCCCAACACAGTGACCACCAAGTCCCTTCCAAGGCAGGCCCTGGCTGTATAATTATTGCTTGCTCTTTGTGGATGGGACCTGTTCATTTCTATTCACCAAGTTCCTTCAAGCTCCTACCTTTGTGGATATGTCTGAGCACTGTGCCCAATAAAGTCTGCTATGCTAGGATCACACCTTTTTGCTGCTAGCAGATGCTGAAGGACTGCCCTCTAAGGTGGAACACAGCTGACCTGCTGGGGCGGCCATGGCCATGTTTTCCTTTCAGTCTCATGTGTTTAATGCAAGGGCTCTAGAGCTCCTGACAACCACACTATGCTGTGTCCAAAGCTTATGCTCTGTCCTGGAATGGAAAGATTGCAGACAAATCCATCAGAGGACCCTCACATCCAATCAACACACTGGACACAGCCTACTTTTTTTGCCTCCTCCTCCTCCTCCTCCTCCTCCTCCTCCTCCTCTTCTTCTTCTTCTTCTTCTTCTTTCCTTTTTTGAGGCAGGTCTCTATACAGAGCCCTGACTGTCCTCCCTGACTGAACTCACTCTGTAGATCAGGCTGGTCTTGAACTCACAGAGATCCTCCTGCCTCTGCCTCAAGTGCTCGGATTAAAAAAAAAAAAAAAAAAAGGCTTTCAACACCATGCCTGGCCTAAGCCTACTTTCTTAAATGATACGATACAGTTCATTAAAGAGAAACTTTCACTAACATTGTAATTAAGTTGCTTACAAATTATTATAGCATGTTTAATTTCTACATTAGTTTGGCTTTCTTTTTTGTAAGATTTTATTTTAATTCAAACACACTAGAAGTTATAAAATGTTTCAAAAGAGCCTGTGCTAGATGCCGCAGATGACGGCCCTGCCCTCTTTGTCGGGGGTGCTCGTCCGTCTGCCAGTGCACTCAAGGCGCCTGTGAGTCTCCATATCACTGCCATACTGCCCAGAGGGCTCCTGCTCTTTCCAAGAGTAGATATGTCTGTCTGAAAGAAAATTACTCTAAAATATGTGAACCAAAGCTCTTAGGGAAAAAAAAAAAGCCACACCTATGTTAAACATTCTACAAGGCCGATTGACTGATTAGAACTTCAGTGACCGGGGAGTGATGGAATGTTACAAGCCAGGAGACAAATGAGTTTGAGTTATCGTAGGTCCTCCAAATACCTATTTATTACCCAGCTCCTTATGTGGCCTAACATCTTCCTGGCTGTTAGGTAAATCCTTCTGGAATGTACAAACAGACCCCTTAGTTTTCATCAACCCCCAAAGCTAAGAATGCCATCCGATGATGTCTGAGGTTATAGTAGGGATGTTCTTGCTTTGTTCTAACCCAGCTACTGGAATCCCCACCAACATATTTTAAAAGAGCCTTGATTTATGACTTTGTTCTGCTGATAGGAAGACTGCAGGGAACTGTTACTGAATTAGAACATGGTATTTGGTCGACCCAAACCTGTGTTTCAGGGCAGGATTCATTCATGTCTGGCTACAGAATACTGTCTCTTACTCTCTTTGAGGTGAGAGCGGTGTGCTCTCCCAGAGGGAGCTAGGTGATTTGCTAAGGAATGTGCTGGCCGATCATCTTTCCTGTGAACTTGGCCAGTGACCATCTATAAATGCTTCCAAGAACCCATTCATCGCTGGTGTCAGACATCCACATCACAATGCGCCCAGCAGTCTGCGAGCTCAGACTGTCTACTCACCACCCCGACCCTGTAGTGTGTCCTGACCATTTGGGGAGCTCCTCACCCTGAGGAAGCACTCTGCTGATGCAGAAAGGCCTAGTCGCATCCCCAGTGTTATTCACCTGCCCCTCGCTCTGAATCCTACAGCACCGTGTGTCTCCCCCTTTAAAGGAAGCGAGTTCTTCAGGTAGGGAAGCTGTTGTTTTTCCCAAGCCATGTGGCCCTTCTAGTTACAGGATGTGGATCAAAAGGCCTGGAGGAGGTTGTTGGAATCTCCTGACCCATCCCAACCCACCTCAAAACAAATAAAAGCAGAAGGCATGGGATGAATTTCTGACCTCTGGAAAATCAAAATATATGACTGACTTCCAGTCGGATGGGCAGGGACCAGGCTTGAGAGAACATCGTCCTTGTGTGGTCAGTTCCCAGTCAGCGGCTTCAGAGAACTCCAGGGGCTTCTCCAGCTACCCGAGTCCTTTTCTGCAAGTCACAATCCAGCCCAGAGTTCTGCAGTTGCCTTTATCAAGGACCCTCCCTCTAGAGCCTGAGCCTCCTCCACCCACGAGGCTCTGACCCTCAGGACCCCCAGGTCTGTCTTCAGCAGGCTTCTTGTTGGTCATTTTCCACCAAGGGTCCCCACCTGCTCCTCTGCAGTGAGCTCCCCCGGCCAGCACAGCTCAGGAGCTGGGTCTCATTTGTGTTCCTGCTGCTCTGTTCTCTGAAGGAAGGTTTTCTGATCTGCTTTAACAAGCTTCCCTGGAGATTTACTTTTCCAATGAGAAAACAAGAGAGTAAGGGGATAGATGTGCACACACACACACACACACACACACACACACACACCCCAGTGAGAGTTGAGAGCAGAGACAGCTGAGAAAGCACAGGTATGGTTGGGGTGCCGTTGCTTTCATGGCGCTTGCATGGTTAGACAGGCCCACATCTTCCTGGCTACAGTGCAGACGTTTTGGTGACATGCTGGCACCTGAGTGGTTTGCAAATCAAGACAGCTTTGCCGTGGAAGATGAACATTGTTAACCATATGAGTAGCCCCAACCCATCAAGGTCCCTCCTCTGCTGAGCTGTTAGAACAGCACATGCCCCCAAGAAGGATCACAGAGACGCATCCATTTCCTGGGGTGCCCTTGAGCCCCCCAGACCTCCGCTTGCAGATCTCCAGAGAGAGAGAGAGACAATGTCCAGCAAGATCATCAACATCAAATGGAGCTCATGCCCTCTTTAGAAGAAGCCAGAACTGAGGATGCAGCCTTAGGTATGGGCAGGAGCCCAGGTAGCTTCGTCAGGGTTCAGACATGTCCCAGTAGCCTCACAGGCGAAGTTTCTGCCAAACCACGGCTTCTCATAACCTCAGGAACAATGGGGCAAAGAATGAGAGCATTTTAACAACACACCCAGTGGTATATACTAGATATTAGAAGTGTGTAGCTAGCTTTTTCTTTTCCAGGTCCTCAAAGCTGAGATTGCCTTGAATCTCTGGACTTCAAGACTTTTGAATGATTCTGGAACTAGTAAGGTTGTGGGAACTTTCGAAGGTGGATTAAATGTACCTGTGCCCACAAGCCTTAGAGGACCCCAGGCAGAATGCTATAGTTTGAATCTGGAATGTTACTCACAGCTCATGTTTTAAACACTTGATCCCCTGATGCTGGTAGTGTTTGGGAGGACTGAAAAGTTGGCATTGGTCCCTGGCTTGGGGAAGTTGAATCACTGGAGGCTGGTCCTTTGGAGTACATTATCTGGTCACTTCCCATCTTGCTTTCTGCTTCCTGGCCTGCCCTGATATGGACTAAACTGTCTTGTCATGCCTTCTCTTCGTGGTAAGTTGAGCCCTCTGAGGCCGTGAGCCAAAGCACATCTTTTACAATAAAACCCAAGTCATACTGGTTTTTAGTTTTTCTTTAAATTCCAATTAAAGTACAAGGGAGACAAATGCCCTGGCCTGAGCAATCCCAGGAGGCACAAGCAGGAAGTCAAGGAAGGTTTGCTTTTCAGAGGTTTTCCCTTGGCCCCTTCAAAATGTCTGTACTCTGGACTGGTTTGCAGAGGAAGCCCCTTGCTTTCTTTCGCGTCAAAACTCCCAAAACATCCATTCTCTCTCCCTCCTTCCAAGCTCAAGGGAAGCTGACTTCTTTGTTCTAAACCCCAATCCATTTTGAAGTCTCTTCACCCTTTACCCTGCATACAGCTTCTCGCTACAAGAATATTTAGCCCAAGTGTGAATCTTACTGTAAAAGTATTTTCAATCAGTCTTCCTCTCTCCTTATTATTTTTTTTTTCTTTTTTTTTCAGAGCTGGGGACCGAACCCAGGGCCTTAGCAAGCGCTCTACCACTGAGCTAAATCCCCAACCCCCTGTCTCCTTATTTTTAAGGCTTCTGTCATGTGTGAAGGGGAAGAGACCCCATAAAGTGTACCCCCTTCTTCCTTCTAGGGCAACATGTAATGGGGTCCAGGAAGCCACCTTGTGACTGCAGCACTGAACAGCTGAGCTGAAAACCTATCATTCGTAAGAATGGTTGGAAAATAGACATAATTTTCTTTACAAACATGAAAAACTTATAAATTTTCCTATCCAGTTCACCCGTGTTGAATCCAGGGTTTAGACATTACTCCCAAAATGCCTCTCCTGCCTCAGGTTCACGCACGTCTCATGTTGGGAAGGAAGAGACATGACAGTGGCTGAGGTGAAAGGAAATGTGGTTCTTTTATTTGGAGCTCTAGCAGCATGGTGTAGGTATTTATTCAGACAACTGTAATATGGAGTTAAATGCAAATCTAGCTCCCCCTCCCCCAACAGGATGCCGTGATTCTAGGAAGTCTCTGGGGAGGAATGTTAGAGACCTCTCCCCACAAAGCAGGCAGAGTATGGTGGGGAACCAAATTGTGGTTGAGATCATGCAATGAAGAGGGCTGGAGGGGATGTCACTCCAGATGACACAACCACAGTAAGAAGGGTATCTGAGAAACCTAAGCAAAATAGCAGGTTGGTACAATCCTTCGCCTACTCATCACATGGCACGGGATACCACATCTCATGGCACTTTCTGGGGTCCAGGGCTTGTCCTGAAACGCTGGTATCACACCATGGTCATGACCTTCAGGGCTGCTGGCTGGAACCTTCGGATCTTCTTCTTCAGGGCCTTGGAGGCCTTTATGCGGCACAGTTTGGGCACAGGGGGCAGGGATGGCCTGGTGCCTCCTGGTGCCCGCGAGAACTGCTGGAGTGGCACCGGAGGCCAGGCCCATCCCCCTTGCGCAGCCTCTGCACTGCCTATTGCCAGGCCGCGGCGGCTGCTCTGGGCACAGTCTTCTGAATCGTTACTGCTGGACTCGTCCCCAAAGCGGTTGGCAGTGTGGTCGCTAGCCTCCTCGTCCTCGCTGGTTTCGGCAATGGTAGAGTGAAATAACGAGGCGCACTCTGCAGAGTGCTCTGAGGGGTCTGACTCACTCCTCGCACAGGCATCCTGGCGGGCAAGCGAGGGCCTGCTCTGGGCTCGGGGACCACCTGTTCTCTTGGCTGGGGACTTAGGGGGCCCCAAATTGGGCCCAGGTCGGCTGACCGAACGGGATTTAGCTGAGATCTCCATAGTGGACTGCCACCTGCGCTGCTTCCGCCTGGCTGCGGAGCTGAGGAGGGCTGCCTCCATTGGGAAGAGAGCTTGGGACGAGGCTGGGTAACTTTCCCTCTGGGTCACCACTAGGGGGACGAGGAGGGGCACAGGGTAGAGGGTGGACTCAGAGCAGGATCGTCCAGGAGGCTCTCTGGCCAGTGTGGGTCTCCTATTGAGACCTCCCTGCTGGGGTCTGGAGGAGGGGTCCATCTCTGTGGACCACGCGGCATGAATGCCCCGCTGTTTCTCCGGTTGTGGTGGGAGCTGCTTCCCCAGCCGTGGTACTTTCTCGCTAACTCTTCTTTTGACCTTCATGGCCTTGTTTTGGGGAGAGCCCATCCTCAGCCTCAATGGGGAGGTTTCATTAGTAGTGGAGGATGTATAAGCAAAGGGCCCCGGGGCCAGAGGCGGGCTCTCAGGTCCCAATACCCTTGATGGTGATAGGACTGGCCCTTGGGCACAGTCAGTGTAAGGCTGCTGGATCTGGGAGGAGGGAGAGGAACCAACAGCATTGTCTCCACGGACACAGGGATTCCAAGGTATGGTTTCCTCCTTTAGGGGGCTGCTGAGGGCCTCAGTACCCACAAGGGACACAGGGCCCTGTTGCCTGAGGCTGTCCTTGGCAGCACCCCTACTTGGTTTCATTCCTCCCCAGTCAGCCCCACAGGCTGGCTTCTCCAGCTGACCCATCCCGTCTGACCTCTGGCCACAGGACTTCTGTGGAAAAGCAGCTGCGTCTCCTCCCTGCTCCTGCCCCACCTCTCTCAGGGGGAGCTCTTGGCCCCGCAGACGCAGTAGTCTGTGGATGTAGGCTTCGGCTGAGCCCAGCTCACGGGTGGGCTCAGGCTCAGGCTGAGTCCCGTTCTGGTCAGCAGGGACCAGAGGAGGCTCCTCGGGGGGTGAGTAGATGTCGAAACACGGAGCTTCTTTAGGCAAAGCAAAAAGAGGGCTCTGCAGAGCCACTGCATGGAGGGGGCTGGGATACGGGTACACCTCCTGGCCTCCCCTGGCCACCAGATCACGCTGGTACTTGGGGTCCAGTGCATGGGCTGGGATCTCTATCCCCTGGCATAGGAGGGATGAGGCATCAGTGCCAGCACTCTGGAGCCCCGTGTCAGCTGGAAGGACTCTCTCGAGGTCGCCTGGGAATGAGACCATGAAAAGCGTGTCAACGCAGACAGATGGCAAATCCCTGCAGCCGACAGGCGCTTGTAGAGACCCAGCTCTTGTTTGTGTGTGAGTCCCTGCTCTTCCATTAGAGAGGTCAGGAGATTGTCAGCTCAGTGCCCTCACTTAACCACGGCTTGGAGGCTATCTGGGACAGCTAACTGCTCCAGCATCCACAGGGTGAGAGTGAAACTGGGGATTTCACCGCAGAGCTCTGAAGGCTGGCACGGAGCCCAGGTGTGAGAGGAATGGGAGGGTCCAAGTCACAACTTTTTCTCTTGGAAAATCACGAAGGGCATGAAGGGCCTGATTGTCACTCTAAACGTGCCACATTTAGATGTGACGGCAGCTTCCAGATGATCACTTAAAAATCACCCCCCCCACACCAGCCCCACTGCATGTGGGGCTTAACGTCTTCCCCACTGGGTCTACAGGTATTATCATCTGCTGTCCCTCTCACTCTCCCCTGCCTCCCTCTCTTACCTGTAGACACCGGTCTGGGCCGGAACATGCCCCTCAGCCGGCCTGTGTCCTCTGCACCATGCAGGAGCCTGCTATCTTCTGTGCGCTGTGGGCTCCACGCAGGGACAGTGGTCTCATCAGCAGAGCGGGGTCGCCAGTCCCCCATGCCAGACCTGGACTTGGAGGGCTGGAGCGCAGGCAGCCAGCTTCCCAGGGAGGGGGATAGACGGTCGCTGCAGACAGATGCACAGGAGGTGGACAGGGAGCAGGAACCGGCATCACTCAGCTCATAGAAACCTGGGCAGAGCAAGCATAGTGGTTAGCGTGTCCCTAGCCAGTGGGCTCTGGCCCAAGGACCCAAGCTCTTCTCTGCTTTTACCACCACAGGGAGGATCCAGGCACAGATAAGAATGCCTGGGGCCGTGGGCCCAGGAAAAGACGGCTCCAGATTCTTGCCGGCAACCTTGGGAGTGGTTCTGGGAACAATTGACCCTTAGTCACCTCAGATGGGGAACTTCCTTGCTTTGGTTACTCTCTCCCTTCTTTAATATGCAACTGAAGGGGCATTTCCTTCTTGGGGTTCCTCAGCCCCAGGGATTGCTGGGCACCTAGTACATCCCAGGATAGACTGCAAAAGCCGATACCAAGAGTGCTAAGGGGGGTCCCCCAGATTGTCACGCCTGTCTTGTGACCACTGTAACCCAGAGACAGGGGTCCCTGTTTCCAAATTTCAACCCACTCAGAGTATTAAGAAAACGAAAGTGACCTAGCCACATAAGCCAGCAGAGACTGCCAATGGTGTCCTTCTGTGACCTCTGGGTTGGGGGAGGGGACATCTTTGTGTGATTGGCTAACAAGTTATATTTATTTAAATGAAGTAGGTGGTCTGTAAAATAGTCATTCACATGGTCCATGGCCGTCCGGTAAAATCAGGCATTCATAGAGTGCTTAATATTACCAGAAAGGTTTTTCCAACTTATATATTACACATTTTATATAATATACATACATATATGTGTATATATACTAGTAGTTTATATATGTATTATACTGTATTGCATGTAAAGTCTTTCGCTTATGTATTATTTAAATATCTACTACATTTATATTTTTCTCTCAGCATGTGTAGTTAAAGCTTTTTTCAGATCTCCACATACACTTCCCAGGCTGCCCAAGCAACCTGTGAGATCAGCTGAGGACACAGGCTGAAGCTGTCACTATTCATAATGTCAAGTCAGACAGTGTCCGTGAGGGGTGGCAGTACTGCCTTCCACAGGGGAGGATCCTGTCAGCCCGGCTCCCAGATATCCAGTCATCATCAGTCATACCTGAGCTGGGCCTGCTGTCACTGTCTAAGGCCTCGCAGGGTGACCTGCTTACATCCAGCTGCAGTTCACTTATCTGCTGGTCCAGCTGGTCCAAGTGGGTCTTCAGGCCAGCATCCTGTCTCCTTAGCCGTGACTAGAAGGCAAAAAAGGAGGAAGAATAGAAACTGATGTGAGAACAGAATGTAGACCAAGGTCCAAAGGTGAAACTAACATCAGGAAGACGCAAACCCCCAACTCACGTCAAGTATACCTAACTGGCATCTGCTGCCAACCGATGGGAAGCAACTTCTTGGGCCTCATGGAACGGACAGTAAAGGCTTTGTCACCCCTTGGTGTGGGCCCACAGGCATAGCCGCGCGCACGCGCGCGCGCACACACACACACACACACACACACACACACCACACACACCACACAAAGTGGGCGGAGTTCTGTATAACATACATAAACTAATCAGTACTGAGTGTTCGATAAAAACCAATCTCTTTCTTTCAATCATGCACTTTCCCCATGTCCAGGTCGGATGGATACATCTTTTCTTCTTCAAGGAACAAGTGAGTTGAAGGCAGACAGAGGGTAAAACACAGGGGCGTGGCTCGCCTGTAGGACAGCATGACCATTATTTTTCTAGTGGGTACTATGTCAGAATCCCAGCGGTGTACAGGATGCTGGCAGTAATAACTCCCTGGTCACTTGCGATGGGAAGAACAGGCCAGGGTGAGCTGAGTAGGATGCTGGCCGGGGCTGGCACTGCTGCCAATCTCAGCCGGCTCAGCCCGTCCCCCCAGGAGCTGACTCAGGGTGGGGTCCACCTCCATGTGCACTCACTCACGCAGGACAGAAGATATTCTAAAGGGACAGAGGGCACCAAGAAATTGGGCTTCCCCCAGAATCTCATCTTGGGAGAAAGAAACAAGCCAGGGGACACCTGGAACCAAAGCTTGTCCCGAAGAAGAGCTCCCTCCAGTTCTGACAATCCACCTACCACTCCCAGGCACCGGAGACAATGCCAGACTGAATCACACCTTGCTCAGGATTGCTCATCTCTTGCTTCGTTTACATCTATACTAGTGTCAGTAGCCCCAGGATGAACTTGGGGGACACTGGGCCTTTCCACTGATCCCCCTTCTCACTGTGTACACACTGAATAAATGCCCTTCCTCAGCTTCTCATCTTGACTTGCTGTGTGAATGGCCTATTGAGGATGGGTGGGTCCTTCTGGCGTTTTAGGGCTTCGAGGTCCCAAGCCCCGGCCCCCTGAACCTACTAACACAGGGTCTGAAGGGAGAAGAGTGTCTGAGAGCAACATTACCTCCTAGAACCAAAGTTGAACAAAACTTCCCAGAACCACCGCCTGGTCCAAAACCTGCTTCAGTCACAAACGCTCCCTGAAGGACCTGGGTAGAGACCGTGGGTGTCCCACTCAGAAACTGACACTGAGACTCATCAAGGGGCTGACATGGATTTTTTTTTCCCTGTAAAATCCTACCTTAAAGCCATAAAAGGCCTCTACTAGTCCAGCTCTAGAGAGCGACAGTATCTATCTGCCTCTCCCAATCTGGGCTTCTCTTCTTCAAAGGTCCGGCTGGTTGCCTTGCACAAAGGCTGACCCCTGTGTGCACACCAGGACCAGCCGCTCTGCAGGTAACACCTGCTCAGCCAGCCTCAGGAGCTAGTTTCTAATTAACAGTTGAGGTCTCAAGATCCCAGAGTCCTTATGGGCCTCAGGGCTCCTCTGTTGGGCTGTGAGCCCACTATCGGAATTGATGCCACTCTCCTTAGACTCCCTCTAACTCCGGCCCAGGTTTTCAGCATTTTCCTTAGGCTGAACTTGATGGTCAAAGCCACTGTGACCAGGACTGAGCTCAGCTGGCTACAAAGCCAGGCTGTGTAACTCTTCCTGGAACCGAGCCCGTCTATCTGTGGTCTGCAAACTTCATGCTGATTTCACAGAGGCTTTGGAGCATTTAGGTAAATCCCACAGAACTGGGTCAAGGGTCAGAGGCATGGTGCAAGAGAGAACTAAACTTCGTCCCAGTGGTGCAGATACTCAGTATACCTGCAGATCCTGGGCTCCAGGAGAGGCCCCTGGGAGAGCTTGGGGGCTTTGCCAGTTTTCCCATAGGGGAAAAGTCTGGTGGCCACTAAATGTCTAGGACTTGCCATTCTATGGTGCCACTAAAAGGGAAGTGGCTGATTCCTTTTAAGGGCTCGCTCCATCCCATAGAAATTGATCTGAATTTGTTTTACCTTCCCCAAGGGCACTTCCATTTTTCAAGCCCCAGCAGAAGACCAAACCAAACCAAAAGAAACAAAAACACCCAAACCAAACAGAACCAGAACTTGATGGCATATCTGTAGGATAAAAAGATCAGGATGTAGAGATTGAATCTAAGAGACTTCCTTCCTCTCCTCGAATGCTAAGAGTGAACAAAGGAAATGTGTTATGCATGAGCTACCCCTTCATGGCCTCCTGCAAACTTCACATCGCATCAGTCAGCGGTGAAGGGCCCTGCTCACGGATCACGATGCAATTGACAGTGACCCTGGAGAAATCTGGCAGGGCCCTGCTCTCGGCCTCATCCGTTTCTCATTTGACCTCCATCTGCCCCCTGTGTGCTCACAAAGCAACCCAGTCGGTCCAAGGAAAACACCATTCACAGTTACGGAATCAGAGTGGCCCGCTCTTGTGTCACCACCTGAGCCTGCCAAGGGAAGGAATGGCTGCATGCTGTCACTTTCAGAACAAGTCATGACCGGTCAACCCTGGCGGGATGATCCTCATATCTGTCTGCACCCTGTCTCAGGACACCTCTTCTGGATGTAGTGGAGGCAAGATGGAATGTTTCGGCTTCTTGGCCTAGTGCCATCCAGCCACTGCTCCTACTTAAGCCCATGTGTGGGATTGAAAGGCCACCACCATCTGTGACAAGTTTCTGTGAAAACACTCATGAGGCATCCTACAGTCTACAGGGCCACCTGTAGCCGGCTGTGGGGTCAAGGGTCAGAGGGCATGGGATTTCATTAGCAGATTAGTCTATCTTTTTGGTCTCAGCCATTAAGGGTCACTGATTTATCTAGTGAGCGAAATTCCTCTAAGCAGTTACTGCTGAGTTCCCTTTGTGACTTTTGACACTGCAATTAGCAGGGTGTAGCCCATCTGATGGACACCAAATCCCCAGAAATGCTAAACCCACCCTCACTTGAGAATTCCTTCAGGATAACTGAGGAGGACTATAGGGTTTTTTCTACTTCACACCAGAACGAGGGCCGGGGGCCAGGTGAGCCAGCAGGAGGACTACTGTGAGCTCTAGTTCCTGCCTACGTTTAACTAGAATGTACTGCAGCTCTTCCCCCATTTTCTTGATTCAGCAAGTAGCTCCCACCCACCCCACCCTTCCTCCACCCCCAACCCGCTTAAGAAAAACGGTGCTAAAGCCACATAAAATTCAATTATTTTTCGCTTTTCCCGTGAACCAAGTTTCAAGACAAAGCCTGTGTGTTCCCCTCCTCTCCTGGAGAGGAGGGGGAGTATGTGTCAACACAAAGCTTGTTTGATCTCTCCACAGGCTGCTGGTAATTGGAGTGTGAGGGCTCACAGATTGGGTTTGTGTATTGCTGACGGGGGGAGTTAATCGTTAACCTTAAGGGTCATGCTTGTAACTCATCAGTGCGCCTGCCTGGCTGAGGTCACGTGAAGCAGTGTGGAGCCCCTCGAAAGACAGACACCTGTTGTAATGCCTCCTTGGTCCTGTGGGTGCAATGGTGTGCAGGGTCCAGTCCACAGCAGCCATGTCCCTGTCTGGGCAGCATCTGGGCGTCTCAGACTGGAGGAGGCTGCCAGCTGGATTCGCCCTCAGCCAGATCTCTCACACTCAGGGAAGATTCCAGGTGTCCTGGGGAGTAGTGACTCAGACACTGGACTTCCTGGTTTAGTCATAAACCCAACACTATTCTGAGCTAAAGCTGATTGAAAACAACTGTCTCACCCTGAACTTTACCAAGAGGCTACTCTCAACGGGACAGATCTAAATTTCATCATGAAAGAAATCCCACTTAAGAGTTATGGACAACGACTCCATCATACTCTTTTGAGTGTGCATTATTTTGTTATTTTAAAAACACTGCAGTACCAGGGCGGAAAAGATCTTGAGCTGTTTCTAGAAACGGGTTGCAATTCTACTCCTGGGGGACCCCAGTGGTCTACAGAGGAGGACTCGATGGGTGCGGATAGCTGAGAAAGCGCCACCAGTCCCCTCTCACACGTTGTGCAGACCAGAGGACACTCGTGTTTTGTTTTGATTTTTTAACGAATCAGGTGACATGCAATCTAGGAGACATTCTCAGCCGGCAAGACTCCGCAATGACCCAGGCGAACCTAGTACAGTGCCCTGCGGCTCAAGTTCACGCTGTGCTGCCTGCTGACCTGCTCCGGGGATGAGGTCAGGGTGTGCGCAGACTCCTTTCTGGCGGAATGGAGTCCACGCATCCCCACCACAACAGCACAGTGTCTAGCCAGACTTGCGCGCCGCCGCACCAAGGTTGTATCCGCCGTTGAGGCGGTGCGCAGTCAACCCCGGGTTCCGCGCGCGGCTTTCCAGCTCGCGCCCCGCAGCGCGCTCCCCACGCAGCCTCGCATCTGGCCTCTCCGTTCGCACATTCCACACAACTGCGCCCGGATCGCGCCCCAGCACGCCCCTTCGGCCGCTCGTGCCCCACTTGCTTCTTACCAGCTGCTCCCGTAGCGCGGCCAGCGCCGCCTCCAGCCTCAGCTCCTGGCCCCGGGGCCCTGGCGCTTGGTGCAGGCCCAGGGCTCCCCGCACTCGCGCTTGCTGCGTGGCGCGCAGCCCCTGAAGCTCCTGCAGCCCCGCCAGTGCTGCTCGTAGTCGCGCGCCCACCCTGCGGCGGTCCCAGCCCGCGGGCCCCGGGCCGCTCGGTGCCCACATCTCCCGGACGCTCAACCGCCGCACCGCGCGTCCCCGCCGCGTCTCCCCGCCCCCGTCCGCAGGTCGCCTAGGTGGGGTGGGACCTATCACTGGCCGCGGAGGGCGGTGTTTGCGACGCCCGAGGTCACAGCGGCCGCCCCCTGCCCGCCCTGTCGACCGGCCGCGCCCTCGCCCAACCCCTGAGCCCTTGGGACCTGTGAGCTCAAGAGGGTAGGCCAAGAGTCCCTCCGCCAAGGGACAGAAAAGAGCTTAGGCACAGGAGGAGAAAGGTTTTGTTTAGGTTTTTAAATTAAAAAAAAAAAATCACATTGCAAGAATCACGTTCCTATTTGTAAGCTGATTAAAATGGAAAATCTTCTACCAGGTTTCCCAGTGTACATGGAAAACCCGTGTTTGCTTCTCCGTTTACTGAGTCCAGCTTTCATACACATGCTACGCACCTTTAAGGAAGCATCTAGTAAGTTCCTGAGGTGTGCAGCTCTCACCATGGTGGTCACTTCAGCAACACTGTCTGGATTCCAGAAGGAAGTTGCACACTATCTGTCGCCCCCACCTCCTTTACTCACTCCATGCTCAGAGGCCCCCACTGGTCTCCTTTGGACAATGTCCTTGGTGGAATCCTGCGATCCGGGTATTTTGCTGTTGTTAGACTTCCGGGCGCGCCCATTTTGCAGCAATTTACTGACCCAGTGTCTATAGCTTTCGTGTTTCTCCAGTGGTAAGTTAGGAAGAAGTTGCCACCCCACTTCTGCACACAGGCAGGATGGAAATGCTTTCCTCTTCTTGAGTATCTCCGGAAGGCAGAATTGTTGGATCGCGGGTGGCTACGGAAGAAACCGCTTTCTGGAGTGCTCACCTTTTCCTCCGAAGCCGGGGTGGAAAGGTGCCAGCTGCACCCACTGCCTCCATCCAGAGCGCCCAGGCCTGTGGAGTGTAGCTGGCAGCGACTCCTGAGGCGGGAGGAGGTTAAGTATCTTTTCCCTGTAGAATCCCTCATTCAGGTACTCTGCTTGCTTTAGTTGGTGATCTCCTTAGTAACTAAGACCAGAGTCTCCTGCGCTTTCCTTATTACAATTTCCTTCTTAGATGCAGGATTCCCAGAATGTTTTCTCCAGTCTGCAGGTTTCTATTTATTTTACTTCCCTGTTTTTGTTTTGGTTTGGTTCTGAGACAGGGTCTCACGACAGCAGCTCATTCTACACAGACTAGGCTGGTCTCCAAGGACCTCCTGCCTCCTCTGTGTACCTGGATCACAGGTCCGCAGTACTGAGCCCCGTTAAAGAGTTTTACTCTTGGGGTTGGGGATTTAGCTCAGTGGTAGAGCACTTGCCTAGCGAGCACAAGGCCCTGGGTTCGGTTCCCAGCTTCAAAAAAAAAAAAAGAGTTTTACTCTTGGGGTTGGGGATTTAGCTCAGTGGTAGAGCGCTTGCCTAGCAAGCACAAGGCCCTGGGTTCAGTCCTCAGCTCCGGGGGAAAAAAGTTTTACTCTCTATTTTTACTTACACTTATTTTTTTTTTTTTACTGTTTTGTGTTTTGTGTGTGTGTGTGTGTGTGTGTGTGTGTGTGTGTGTGTGTGTGTGTGATGACTGAGAAGGCACTGCCTGATTGGAAGCTGCAGACGGCGAAGTTTTTGTAGTTTAAGCCCATACCCGGAAGTCCTTCATTAGCTCAGGCTGAGCTCTGTCCTCGAACCCCCTGGGTCTCTTCCACTCTTCTGCAGATGTGTAACACACTGCCCCACAACTATGCAGGAAACAGTGGGAAGTGTGGAGCAATGGAGGATCAGCTGATGCAGAGAATGAATTTCTGTTTTCTGTCCTATTTGGGCTTGTTCCAGGCTGGGTCAATGATTTGCCTTTTCACTGGGTTCTGAAGTCTGGACACATGAGTTCTCCAACCTTGTGCCTTCTTACTACTGTCTCCTGCTCTGTGCCCTCCATATTTCCACAGAATTTGTGGGTCACGATGCCAGTTGTTGGAGGATTTCTTAAACCTACCAGTCAACAGGAAATAATCTGGCCGAGTGTTCCTGGAGCACAGACGTGGGCTCCTTTCCACACGATCAGGTCTACTTCTTTTGGTTTATTCAACCAGGCCTCACAGATATCAGTAAAGTTTGCGCCTGTGTTAAATTTGTTTTTGAGTGTTTTCTTCATGTTTATAGTGTTGTAATCTGTTTTCCCATTTCATTTTTAGGTGTTCACTGCTGGGGCATACCCTAATTATTGTGTGTTAATGCCCATAACTACGCCCTGCCCCATAAAACAAGGAAAACTTCCTTCCAATCAGATGAGCAGACATGAGAAGGAGTAATGATGCTCATAGCTGTCGAGTGTGAGGAAACCCATGTTCTCACAAGTTACTGATGGGTATAACGGGGTTTGGGGAGGTCCTGGAAGTCCATTTGGAAGTGTAGCCAAAAGACCTAAAATGGGCCCATTCAGAGTTTTGTTCTGAAGAAGCGGCTGGGACAGCGTCACTTGTGCTAATTGGAGCTGTAGATTTAGACACACCGCGTTCAACTTGGCTGAAGAAGTGTACAGGTATAGACAGTATACAGTGAGTGGGATCTTTAGCCAGACACTCTTCTGCAGGGTGGCTTCTCACCTCTAACCTCTGTTTACAGGACGGGGCTTAGTGAATTGTTACTGAGTATTTGCTACAATACTTGAATAGGCAGACCACGAACTGAGCTGTGTCTCTGCCTCGGATGCCCTGTACAGTCTCTAGGATCCCTCTTAGACAACCTGCAGGACTCCTTGCTGCCTGCTGCCCCCATGTGGTCGGCTCCTGACAGTGCACCCAGCAGTCCTTCCATCCCAAGGACCTCCTTGTCTCTGTTCTCAAACTTCCAACCTCTCATGAGGTGGCCCTGTGTGCCTGTGTGACCTTCTTGCAGTTTGCCTTCCAGGATCTTGCCCTTCTTGTCTCTCTCAGCATCCTCTGTTGGGCTCAACACCTTGTCTTCTGCCCCCCCCCCACCTTCTCTGGGCTGTTCTTTTCCTAAAAGAAGATCTGGGCACTGGGTCTCACCTCCCTCGCTTTTGCTTCTTGCAACATCCTTCAGAACATGGTACAGCTTTTTATTTCCATTACAGCTCACTGTTTGTCCCACACACTGGGCTGTGAGGAGGTTGGGACTGGAGAGCTGCGTTCCCTTTAATGAGATATTTTAGAGACTTAGACACTGCGCCCGGCTCTCAGTAATATTAACTAAATAAACACAGGGTGACTTGTTTTTCATTGGTCAGAACAGATTTTTTTTCTTTATTAACTTGAGTATTTCTTATTTACATTTCGATTGTTATTCCCTTTCCCAGTTTCCGGGCCAACATTCCCCTAACCCTTCCCCTCCCCTTCTATATGGGTGTTCCCCTCTTACCCTCCCCCGATTACCGCCCTTTCCCCAACAATCACGTTCACTGGGGGTTCAGTCTTGGCAGGACCAAGGGCTTCCCCTTCCACTGGTGCCCCTACCTATGAGGTCGGGGTCCAGGGTCAGTCCATGTATAGTCTTTGGGTAGTGGCTTAGTCCCTGGAAGCTCTGGTTGGTTGGCATTGTTGTTCATATGGGGTCTCGAGTCCCTTCAAGCTCTTCCAGTCCTTTAACAGGAGTCCTAGTCCCCAGGGGCTGAGGCTTTTCTTGCGTATGCTTCCTGAAGTCTCTCACAGTATCTACTGTCCACCCATCAGTCTATCCACTATCTGTCTTTTTCTTAATCCTAATGGACACTTGTAGAGCTCTGTGCATACAGTAAGCTTTTGGGCCACACAGTTCCAGTTCTGGCTAACTTGCCCTTTAAGTAAGTACTCCAGCTTACACAGTACTTACTTCATCCCATCACCCAACTGACAGATGGTCGGCTATTTCCTTTCTTCTTCCCACAGCAGAGCTGTAAAGATCACCCTTGCACGCATGGTGTAACTCAACCATATTAAATCAGTAATTGTGGTATTGCTGAAGGCAACCGGAGTTGTGCAAGGAGAATCTGGTCAGATGCGGCGTCAATCAGCACAAACTCCCCTTATCTGTGAAGTGATCTCATGAAACCTCACCCCTGAGGATCCACTACCCACCCCCACCCCCAGCTCAGGGGTGGCACCTCCTCTCCCTCCTGGGTAGTTCTATTGTAAGAGGTTCTGCTGCCCACAGCAAAAGGAGGTGCCCCACTGTGGGGTGAGGAGATGACTTCATTAGAGATGGCGCACTTGACAGGTGATCTTAACCTCTCTTTTAAAAGAAAAAGGGAACGACACTGTCTTCCAGGTGCTCCGAGGGAGCAATTCTGACTGACCTCATGGGTGGAGGAACTACACGGCTGCCATCACAGCAGCCTGGGGTCCCTAGCACCATCTGTCCTTGAGAGCCCGTGGATGTGAGAAAGATGCAAGGTGAATACACAGCCGCCAGGACACCATACCCTGTTACTTGCGACCATGTTTCCCAATGGTTCTTCACAGCTCCCAGGTGCTGTGAGAAGTTATGTATGTTGGTTTGCTAGCCTGAACTGCAACTGATCGACTTGCTATCGGCTGCACTCTCCTGTGTTCGGAGGGCAGTATCAGGACTGGCCCTCCTTGAGAGTGAACCTGGTCCTCACCGAAGAAGAAGTCAGCCTGGTGTGAATACTGCTCCCACCTTGAGGCTCCTGGGAACAAGTAAGAAAGTTGACGGCATGGCTGAAATCCCCAGTTCTGCTTTGCCTGCAGCTGCCGTGTCCCTCATAAATGCTGCCACACCTCAGGCTCTGGTGTTCTGACTTGATTTTAAAAGACACCCTAAGCTTCTACAATGTTAAGGCCCCGTGGAAGAGCCAGTGTCTGAATCTAATTTATTACAGACATGAAGCCTTATCTCGAGCTTCTGCCACATTAAAGCCCTGTCAACAAGCCAGATCCTTTATTACAGACATGAAGACTTGCCTGGATTGCTTTTCATTCTAGGCGTTCAGCATCCGATCTTCTGACTCAGCGGTATTTCAATCTCGACTCCTTTCTTGATGGACACGCTGAGGGGAGAGACTTGACTATCAAAATCTTGGGAAGATGGTGGCCTGTGCTGTACTTGGGGCTAGGATTATTGGTCCATTGGAGCAGGGTAACACCGACAGTGGGAAATGCACCATGCAGACACGGGTGTGATGTGTGTATAGGTACATGTATACACATATGTCTGTGAACATGTGGTATGTACAGGTGATTAGTGTATATGCGACAGTACATGTATGGCTGTGCATTTGTGCATAAAGTGTATATACATGACATACTAATCTATGATCTGTGGTGAGTGTATGCATGTGATGGTATGTGTGTATGTATGTGATATGTAAGTGAGTGTGTATATATGTGTGTGCTGTGTATGCATATATGTATGTGAAGCATGCACAACGTGTATGTGTGCTTGTGAATGTGTGGGCTGTGCATATAATGTATGTGTGCACGTACATGCAATGCATCTGTGTACATGTGCTATGTGTGCATGTATATACATATGCATATATTTTCCTGTATTGAGAAGTGGAATATGTTGTCCTACAGTTAAGTAATACTTAATCATTATTTGTCAGTGTTTGAGGACACAGTTATAAATCTGTGGGCTTATGTAAGAAAATAATTGTACTGCATGTAAAACTGCTTTTCACCTCTAGGTGTGTGTTTGTGTGTGTGTGTGTGTGTGTGTGTGTGTGTGTATGTGTGTGTGTTACTATCTTTAAACATGTTTTTTTTTTTTTGTGACAGGTGACCCCTACTGCCATGATTATTTATTGGAAATATAACTGGAATATTTACTATTGGAGTGCATGAGCTCTATACTGAACTGTTATATGAAACAGAAGAAACTGGGCCCCACTTAATACAATGTGGGGTGCCCCCTTTCTTAAGGACACGAATAAAGCATCCTACACACACCGCCATGATGGTTGATTCTGATGGTCAACTCGATGGGATTTGGAGTAACCTAGGAAACATGCGTTCCCCTGGATACGGTGAGCACCTCATCTGAACATCAGCTACTATTCCCAACCCAGTGCCCCTGGTTCCTGCCATTGGCACCTCCCTGTGCTCAAACTTGGCTAGGCCCTCAGTTCTGGCTTCTGACCTGACATCTCTGTATATATCCATGCTATATCGTGTCTACTGGCCACAAGGCACATTTTGGTCTCAGTATGGGCATTAAAAAGACTTTCCTTACTCTCATCAACACCTTCACTAGGCTTTCTTAGATCCAGCCACTGCCACTCAGTCTCACAAGGAATATTGTTTCTAAAAGCAACCACATTGTTCTAGTGATCTTTCTAATGCTGTGATAAGACACCATGACCAAAACAAACAAACAAACAAACAAACATAGCAACTTGGTGAGAAAAGAGTTTATTTCAGCTTACAGCTTACAGTTTATGGTCCAAAGTAGAAGGACTCAAGTTCTGTGCAGGTGAGAAGGAGCTCAAGGCAGAAATCTGGAGGCAGGAATTGAAGCAAAGACCATGGAGGGGTGCTGCTTACTGGCTTGCTCCCCATGACTTGCTCAGCCTGCTTTCTTACACAACCCAAGGCCATCTGTGGAGAGTAGCACCACACACAGTGAACTGGACCCTCCCTAAAAATCATGAATCAAGGACATGCCCTACAGATGGCCTACAAGGCACTTTTTTTCTCAGTGGAGAACCTGCATCAAGTTGACAAAAAACAAAACAAAACGAAAAAACCTAACCACCTCATATGTCACTTAAAAATAACTTCACGAGCTCAACTAAATATAAATATTAAAGTTTAATTACATAATCCCAGGAAGCAAGGAGCTAAGGAAGATTAAACGTCATGTGGCCTCCTTCCTGTTGCCTCGTCTCTCTACTACCTGCTTGTGGCTCCCAAGCCCTGTGCTCTTTTGTTTATAGTGATGTCATTTTGTGTTACAGTGATGTCAGGGCTCCTGTTTGTGTTTCCATTGCACAGTGGGTGATCCTATTCCAGAAAGTGTCTTAGACCAAGGCCAGGCCAATTTGGAACGTCTGATTTAGCCATTGCAGGAGGTGGTGTCACACTGTATAGAGAGGAGCAGACATTTAGAAGTCTCCTCTCTGTGGGATGGGGTTGGGGTGGGGTCTCTGGTACTCATAGAGTCATGGAACCAGTTCCATTTCCCACAGAGAAACAAGATGCCCGGTACCTTGGCATCCCCATAGGGAAAACAAGGCTTTCTGGGTCCAGCTGGGCTTATGGTCTCCTGATGCTGTCTCCAGGGTGGAGTGGGTTTTCCCTGGACACGGCCGTGAGGTCTGGTTCTTACAGTCCTTCTTCTTAGGCCTCCCACAAGCTGTCTTGTACTCTACGTAGTCTGGCTACCTGGCTCTGCTGGGTCTTGGTCTTCCAATGTCTCCCCAACATCTTCAGCCAGGTCCTACTTCTCCTTCAAGACATCTGCCTGCAGCCCAGGAGATGGCACAGGTCACTTTGTGGCCCTCCCTCCACTCTAATGCAACAGTTCACTGCCCATGGACAATTCCTCCAGGCCCTTTGGTCTCTCGTAATATGGTCCCTGGTGAGGGGGGGGGTCTCATCTTTCCCTGTTGCTGTGGCCTATTCTCCTTCCTTCTGTGGGCTCCAACACACTGTGGTGTGCTTTTTCTGGTTCTGACTTAGCCTTTATTCCTTTTGTGTTTGCCAATGTTTAGGAATGTTCCAGAACAGACACCTAACTCAGGTGTTCAAGCCAAATGCCAAACAGCAGTGGGATTATTTAACCCTCCCTGTGACACAGCCAGAGACTGAGTCAATGCATTTGTGGATTATCTGAGCTTAAATGGAGGCAGCAAGTCATGGGAACATTCTATTACCAGCATTTCCTCCTTGAGAGACTGACGGACAAAGGGTTGCTCTGGGCTTCAAAGACATTTCCCGGCTGTAATGGGTGAACTGAACCTGGATTGCCCATGTCTTTAAAGTCCTGAAGCATATAGCGGTCCAGCCTGGGCAGAGGTATTTTTTTAACCAGAGACCATTTATTTTTGTTTCTTCTTCTTTTATAGCAATTGAATACAAGTGCAGTGATGTCATGGATCGGCAGAATCTCTGGAAAGCTATGAGACTCTAGCCACACAAAGGCTTTCAGAGCAATAAGCTTTAGTTTCTCAGGGTCATCATAGATGATGATAATCTCCCTGATTTACGACCAAGGATAAGGAGAAGATCCCCTAAAGTCAACCAATACAAATATTAACAGCAGGGCAGACATTTTTGGTCATTTGGCATCGGGTTTGGCACTCCCGAGATGTCTGACGTCATGCGTCTGAACCTCAGTTTCTATATTTCAAGCTTAGCCCTTAGAAAGTGACTTGTAGGGTGGTTTAAAGAGGAAATGGCCCGTAATAATCAAGTCCCCAGAATAGGGCTCAATGAACACTGGCCGATACTCTCAGTGTCAGAATGGGGCTAGTAGTAGGTGAAGTCCTTTGTCCTCAGCAGGTTACTCTATTTTGAGGACAGCTCATTCTGCCATAATAACACATAAAATAAACCTACATATGTTCCTGACACCTGTGGGCTATTGTTTGGACAGCTCTAGACTTAATCTTTGGCCCAAAATACTTTTTGGTCTGTTGTTCTCTAGAGATACCAAAAGATTGAGCATCCCATAAGAACCGGGAATGTAAACAGTAGCTTTAGCTATGCTGACACTGGGATAACTTTCCTGGTATGTCACCTGGGGCGAGGACAGCAGGCATGGACAGGACAGAAGACTGGAAAAGGACCAGGACACCAGTGGAAGAGGGTCTGTACAGAATATGTTTGGGCAAAGGTATCTTCACAGGTAGATTGTTCTAGAAGGTGGGGATGGCTTTGCCTGACCAGAGAGAAGCCATCAATCCTCCCAGATGGGCATGACGGTGTTGGCAGGCCCCTGAGGGTTCGTGCTACAAGGAACATGCCAGAAAGTACTTCAGTGAGCATAGGTGGGTGGTGCCCCTTTTCAGAGGCTACGAAACAGACCCATCAGCATCCTTCAGGGGATTCAAGAGTGTGAGATCAGGCTTTACTGGTTAGGGTGGAATACAGTATTACTCCTCACATTTAATTTTTATGATTTGGGGAACGAAAATAGAAGGGCGATTTCGAGACACGAAAAACAACAAGCAAACGAGAGACCAGTGTTTTCGCCTGTTCAAACCAGGTGCCAGCAAGCTGGGACTGCTCTGCCCAGCACTGGCACTCTGCTAGCCTTGAAGTTGGCAAGAGCCCCAGGGCTCATGGAGGACAGAGAAGCATCTGTAGAGACCCAGGTTCCCACAGGGCACTGAGGTGTCATCTGCCACGGGGACAGAGGAAATTAGCATGTTCCTTTGTGTCTGGCAGGATGAGCAAGACAGCCTCAAGCACAGGGAACAGCCCTATGAGGGAGAGCTGTAGGGCTCACCCAGGGAGAGGAGGGGTTTGGGTGTGAATGTGTGAAGCCCCAAAGGGAGAGTATGGTTTTGCTGAGTGGCATTAATAAGTTTCCACACAGAGGAGCGACGATGCCAGGATTGCTAAGGAGGTGATGGGGCCATGCAGAGTCTGAGGGAGACTGCACCACTGGGCTCCAGGCCTGGCAGATGCCTGTCTAGGACACAGTCTCAGAATAGCCGGCAACATTGTAGCTTCTGGTGCAGGACAGACAGAGGATTCTGACCCTGAGTATTCACACTTGTCCTTCGGTGTCTTCATGGCTGCTTCCCAGAGCTCTGCAGACACTAGCACCAGGAAAAGCTCCACCCACTTATGCAAATGGCCTAGAATCTTTGCCGGACCTTTGGATACCACGCTGGACATCAAGTCACATGTAGCCCTCTCGTGGCTCACAGCCTCGTAATAATGTCACACCTCGTAGGATATTATGTTCTGGAGTCACCACTGAAGTACAAAGAGCACTGTGTTAGGCTTTCTCTGTGCAACCTTACTGTAATTTGTTTCTTCTTTCCACTCTTTTTTTTTTTTTTTTTCCGGAGCTGGGGACCAACCCAGGGCCTTGTGTTTCCCTAGGCAAGCGCTACCACTGAGCTACATCCCCAACCCCTCCTTTCCACTCTTGTTTGCATCCCAAATCATGACAGTGCTACTCTGGGACATTAATCCTCCTTCTCCTGGCCCACCTCTGCAAGTGCCGCATGGTTCCGGCCCAGAGGCGGATCTCATGGTCTGCGCATGCTTAACTGCTCCTGTGAGCCTGAATATCTCTTGGGAGTGGAAACAGCTTCCTTCACTCACCTGCAGTTGTCTGTCTTTTCTGAACACAGCCATCTTGCGGTCTTGCTGGATGTCAAATTTTAAATGATTGTAGTCTTAATTAGATCCCCTGGATTAATTACACGCCTGTTACTTGTTCTCGGGGTTGCCCAACAGATCAATTAATGAAACTAATAGCGATATGGGAAGGAGATGTTTTCAATGTGGTCACACTGGGAAGAGAAATAAAGGGGTCCAGTGTCCCACCCCACTTTTGGGTCCATCCTTGGGATACTGACCTCAGGGTGGGGTTTAGAGAAAAGTCTGAGGCATGCACCATAAGCAGTCTGGTCAAGCCGCGACCCTGCCCGCCATGGCCCCTCCGCTCCGTCTCTCCTGCAAGGGGCTCTGACAAGTTGTCAGAGCTGCGTGAGATCCCGTCTTAACTAATCGAAAGCCCAACGAAGCCATGAGAAAACATAAAGACTTAAAAATAATTGTATTACCTTTATTTATTGCATGTGTCCAGGTAGGTGCCATGGTGTACCTGTGCAGGTCAGAGGACAGCTTTAGGGAGCTGGTCTTCTTCCACCATGTGGGTTCCAGGGATCAAACTCTGCTTGGTGCCAAGTGCTTTTACCCACTGAGCCATCCTGTCAGTCCAAGATGACTTTCTTTCTTTGTTTCTTTCTTTTTTCCTTCCTTCCTTCCTCCCTCTCTCCCTCCCTCTCTCCCTCCCTCTTTGTCTTGTCTTGTCTGTCTGTCTTTCTTTCTTTCTTTCTTTCTTTCTTTCTTTCTTTCTTTCTTTCTTTCTTTCTGTCATTTCAAGACAAGCCCTTTATTATGTAGTTCTGGTTGTCCTGGAACTCACTATGTAGACCAGGCCGGCCTCGAACTCACAGAGATCCGCCTGCCTCTGACTCTTCAGTGCTGGTATTAAAGACATGGGCCACCATACCCAAGAGTTGACTTTAACCCACAAGCATGGAGTATCTTTTAAAGGACCAAAAGAAAAGGAAACAATTGTGCTTTCTTTTATAACACTATCCGGGAGACGCTCTTAGCTGAGGGCCAGGGCAGTCTTTATATGGTTTGGCAGAATGGAGACTTACGAATTGGTTACTCATTCACCTTGCGATGGTAATGACTGGCACTTTAAGTTGTATGCAAGAGGAGAACCCAAGCCATCACTCTCAGACCGAGGTGCAGGTCACCCATTCAGAGTGTCATGGAGCACTGAGTGGGTCCTGACAAGCAGTATAAGCCACACTGAAAGTGTTATGGACATTGGGACTCATAAAAAAAGCACCCTGATTTTCTTTTACTAGGACTCTATTGAGCCAAGGCTCACCTCCAGGCAGACTGAGTAGACACCACAACACGGTCCTTTAATAGGGACCTGGTAAAAAGGAAAGAGGAAATTACAAACCACAGATCTCCTTTTCAAGGAACAGCTGGTAATTTTAAGTCCAATCAAATAATTTTAAACCAAATAGAACCACAGGATAGTGAACCTAGTTTTCATTTTTCTTTGTCCCTTAAACAAAAAATTAGCCCCATTCTGGTGAGAGTCGGCATAGGACTCGCTAACATCTAGGTAACATGATGGAGGGAGAGGACACAGCATCGAATTTTCAAACATACAGAACAGTCAGCACAGATGGGAGTTAGACAAGTTTCCCTACAGACAGAGGCAAGTCTCAACACACCAGGGAGACATGACTGTCTGTGGGAACAATGGGAGACAATGAGAGAAAGGCCAGAGCGGGAAGGGCTGGGATTTCTTGATGAGAAGCAGAAAGACAAAGTGAGCTCCCCCATGGGTTTTCTGTATGTGCTGAAAGTCTGCCATGCTGCAGACAAGTACATGCACATACACAATCACGGCCCATTTGTTAAAGTCATCTGAGCATTTGCAAAGTGACCAGTTTTTAACATTTCCATCCAGGTTCCATCCAGAGTTACAGTCACATCACACATGTGAGACCACTTTCTGTCAAAGCAGGGGTTACGGAATCCACTGGTCCAATGACCCTAAGGTAGATTCTAAATCTAATGCTGCCTGCCTTTCTGTGAATGGGACTGGACGAGTTTTATCTTTTACAATGTATGTACACACTGAGCGAGATGTGTATATGCTCAATCTCATAACACTACTTACAGCAAAGTATATTACCTATTAGTAGTTATTCCAAAACAAAATTAACCCATTTCAACATTGACGAAACGTCTCTGTACTTCCTACCTTCATGGAACGAGGGGCCAGTAGTCATGAAAATGTATCTTTATGCACAAGGCAATCCTAAAGTCAATCTTTTAAATTTGCATTTTAGTTTGCCTATCATAAAGTCCCTTTACAAAGTTTTTGAGTATTCAATAAAGGAGTATTTTAGCAACTTAATCACCTTTCAAATTATCTCTCTTGTAAATACTGTTAAGAGATTTTTCTCCCCAGTCTGAATTAACATTTGAAAGTTCGAGACTCTGTTTACCAAGAAAAAAATCTTGTAATTGACAGGACTTCAGATAGCCTGGCTGAAGTCCCATAAAACCAGTTTTGTTTTTTTTCCCCTCAAATTCAAATTCTCTAGCTTCTTGCATTTTGGCTATTTTTCTTAAAAAAAAGAAAGGAAGGAAGAAAAACACCCAAAGAGAGGCAAGAGCTCTTGAATGTTAACATGGTTCAAATATCACCCCAAACACCCAAGCACATACATTTTGAATTAGACATGCCAAAAATAGTAATTTTAGCATTTAATAAATAAAAAAATACAGAAGTAAACTGGACTCTGATGGTTACTTAATTCTCAACTTGATAGAATCTGGACTAACCTGGGAGGTAGACTAATTATGGACATGCCTGTGGGGAATTCCCCTGATCCTGTTAATGGAGAAGACTTGCCCACTGTGGGTGGCTCTATTCCCTAGGATGACTGACTAAATGGAGGAGTTGAGCAGCAGCTATTATTTCCTTGTTGTGAATTTGGAGAAGGAGCTGAGCAGCTACGTGCATTCTTTGCTGTTTCCTGATGTGGATTCTCCTTCAGGCTTCCACCACCTGGGCTTCCTTGTCACGAGGGACCTTTGAAAGGTGAGCTAAACCAAACCCTCTACTTCAAATTGCTCTGTCAGACTATTTTGTCACAACAACAGGAAAAGAAACTAAGGTACGCCCAAGGGGTTGCTATTCATTTACGGTCAACAGCATTAGGTACAGACCCAGTTTTGTCCCCTCCTCCCTTAGAAACCATGCAAGCTTACAGAGGACCAGCTGGAGTTCTCTTACAATCCTCCTTGGTTACATTAATCACAATAGAGATCTCCTCATCAGCCTGATTCTGTTCCAAATGACTCAATGGAACCCCAAATCTGCCCTGACACACAGCAGGAATTCAAATAGTTTAAGGCTTTGTCATACAAATTGGCTACTAAACAGAACTGAAGTGGTTAGGAAGACTCCAAAAGACAAAGCCGGTCACTAAGTGGAAGTCACCAAAATATGGTTCAGAGAGAACATAACAGCCCAAACTAACAAGGGGGGCAACACCTGAGTCCACCAGTCAGGGAGAAACTCACCAGTCAGCCAGGGAGACACTCAGAAATTACAGAGAGGCTCAGTAAGGGTCAGACTTTCACAAGAGTCCAGAACCACTTCCAAATGCTCATTTCCTAGTGTCACCAAGTTGAGGTAAAAAAACAGCTGTGGTCAGCTGAAGCAGGAAGAAGAGAAATCTCCCTGGTGTAAAGTGTCTCTCACAGCTTCTGGGACCCTTCCATCTTTCCTCTCCATTTGGGGTTGACTTCTGAGTGGCTGACACTAAAATGTGTTTGTCCTCTGGTCTGGTTGGCCAAAAGTTTCACTGGGCAGAGTTCTGGGCAGAGCTTGTTCCCTGCAGCCCTCTGTGGGACCAGGCTTGGATACTCATTCTCAACAGGCCAGTTAAAAAAGCAGGTAACAGTTAAAGACAAAAAAGGAGATTTATTCAATATATCCCCAGTAGGAAGAGGAACAAAGAGGTCCAAAGGCCCCACCCAGTCCCCCTACAAGCCCATGTTTGTGGTCCTGGAAGGAGGTTTGGGTCTCAGTAGAGAGCAGGCTGTGTGCACACCAAGCAGTCCAGATGTGATCCCACCATCATTGTCTGGGCTCCAGCCTCTCCTGGCCACTTGTCAGAACATGAGCGTCTCTACCAAGGAACAAGTTAAATACTGTGTGGCACCAGGCTCCAGCTTCCTCCTCCCAGTAGAGGATTTCTGGAGAAATTATAGGTCCATGGTGCAGTCTCGAGAACAGTGTGTAGACAGAAACACAGATGTGTCTTTACTTTCCAGTCACCAGTCACCATCTTTGTTCTTGTCCAACGTCTCTGAAATGCCTCTGACTTTCACACGGATCCTTGAAGAGCAGTGAGCCCGATTCTTACTGAATGTAGTGGGCTCTCCTTGGATCCTTAGATTCTGTGGTTTGGCTGAGGCAGCAGGCCCTATGCTGTAAGATCTCAGCCATCTAGACAACCTGATGCTGCCAAACAAGAGTACCAGGAAAGTATCATTGCATGTACAAAACCTGTTTTAAAATGAGCAGCATGGCTTCCGGTGATGCTCATTCTGGTGATGTGTGCATCTGTATTTGTGTGTGCACGTGTGTGTGTGTGTGTGTGTGTGTGTGTGTGTGTGTGTGTGTGTGAATGCGTGCGCGCGCGCGTTTGTAGCTTTCTTCTCCCACCTTCCAGTGGGGCAGTGCGCCCTCTGGTGTTTATATGGGAGTTGCAAGGGTCCTCAAGGAGAAGAGGAAGGAATGTGGACTGGCACCGAATTCTCCCCGAAAGGACACCCAGAGAACCTCATTTTCCTGTAGAAATCAGAATGAAATCCACCAGTCCTTCTCACACTGAAGAATGTTAAGCTTGTGGCTTCATTCGAAGTCCACTTGCCCACTGTGCTGACAAGGTTTCAAGGCTTCGCTGTTCTGTGGGACTTTCCTGTGTTCTCTTTGTGCGCAAGATGAGGGTTTAGTAATAAATGCTTCATGCCCTACCCTGCTCAGAAGCCTTGTCATCAGAGCTTCATGGACTTCCTCTATCTGACAGACGCAGCCTTACCATAGCGTTTCAGGGTCACTGGCTTTTTTAGTTGCTTCTGAGGGAGGGGAGATCTGATTCGTGGAGAGTTCTGGAAGATTTGCGTCCCAGTGGAGAAGCAATTCAGAACACCTCCAGCCTCCAGTGATGAGAGAGAGAGAGAGAGAGAGAGAGAGAGAGAGAGAGAGAGAGAGAGAGAGAGAGAGAGAGAGAGAGAGAAGAGGAAAGACTGAATGAACAAGAGGTTCTGAGTTCAGATCCCTGGCACCCACATAAATGCAGGCAGGTCCAGTGCCTACCTGTAATCTCAGTACTCGATAGGCATAGACAGGGCATCCTGGGAGTAAGCTGGCTAGCCGGACTAGCTGTCACATGTGAACGTGAACGTGCGTAAGCTTCCTAAGTCAAGGATTCAACTTTACCCTAGTGGAGGGGAATTCCTTAGCTGCTGGCAGCCCGAGGCTCTCTCCTTGCCCTCTAATCCTCTCAGTGCTGTTGGAGTCTGGCACCCCCTGGTGGCAGGAGGCCTGGATGATTTTTCTTCTCTTTCCTTTCCTTTCCTTTCCTTTCCTTTCCTTTCCTTTCCTTTCCTTTCCTTTCCTTTCCTTTCCTTTCCTTTTCTCTTCTTTTTAATTTATTTACATTCCAGTCATTGTCCTCCCCACTCTTGGTCCCCTCTCCCACAGCTGCTCATCCCATTCCTCCTCCCCCTTGCCTCTGAGAGGGTGCTCCCCCTCCCCACCAGGCTTCCTCCTTTCCTGGAACCTCAAGCCTCTCCAGGATTAAGGACACCTTTTCCCACTGAGGCTAGATCAGGCAGACCTCTGCTATATTTGTGCCAGGGGCCTCTGACTGGCCTGTATTTGTTCCTGGTTGGTGGCTCAGTGTCTGGGAGCTCCCTGGGGTCTGGGTTAGTTGAGGCTGCTGGTCCCTATGGGGTTGCTCTCCCCTTCAGCTTCTTCAATCCTTCCCCTAATTCAACAATAGGGGTTTCCCGACTTCAGTTCAGCTCAGTCAGCTGCTGCTGGTAGGGCCTCTCAGAGGACAGCCATGCCAGGCTCCCGGCTGTAAGCACATCATAGCATCGGTAATGGTGTCAGGTCTTGGTGCTCTCCGATGAGATGGATCCCAAGTTGGGTTGCTCATTGGACAGTCTTTCCCTCAATCTCTTCTCCATTTTTGTCCCTGAAGTTCTTTTAGACAGGAACAGTTCTGGGTCAGAAATTTTGACTGGGGGTTAGTAGCTCTGTCCCTCCACTTGAGGCCCTGGAGGTGGACTCTTCACGTTTCCACTCCCCACTGTTGGGCATTTTAGCTAAGGTCACCCCCATTGAGTCCTGAGAGTCTCTCGCCTCCCAGGTCTCTAGTACTTTCTAGAGGGTCCCCACACCTCTCACCCCTGAGGCTGTTTATCTTCATCCCTTCTCTTGGCCCTCTGGGCTTTACTCCTGTCCCCTGCACCCATGCCTGATCCTGTTTTGCTTTTTCCCTCCCCCTCCTTCTCCCACCCACGTCCCTCCCTCCCTCTGCCTCCCATGATTGTTTCCTTCCCCTTCTAAGTAGAATTGAAACATCCTCACTTGGGCCTTCGTGCTTGTTACACTTCCTACAGTCTGTGGGTTGTGTCCTAGGTATTCTGTACTTTATGGCTAATATCCACTTACCAGTGAGTACATAGCATGCATCCTTTTGGGTCTGGGTTACCTCCCTCAGGATGATATTTTCTAGTTCCATCCATTTGCCTTCAAAATTCATGATGTCCTCATTTTTAAAAGCTGAATAGTATTCCATTGTAGAAATGAACCATTTTCTGTATCCATTCTTCCGTCGAAGGACATCGATGTTGTTTCCAGCTTCTGGCTATTACAAGTAAGGCTGCTATGAACATAGTGGCGCATGTGTCCTTGTTATATGTTTTCGCATCTTTTGGGTATATGCTGAAGATTGGTATAGCCATGTCTTCAGGTAGAACTATTTCTAATTTTCAGAGAAACCTCCCAACCGATTTCCAGAGTCGTTGTACCAGCTTGCAATCCCACCAGCAATGGAGGAGTGTTCCTCTTTCTCCACATCCTGGCCAGCATCTGCTGTCACCTGAGTTTTTGATCTTAGCCATTCTCACTGGTGTGAGGTGGAATTGAGGGATTGTGTTGATTTGTTTTTCTCTGATGACAGAAGACTTTGAACATTTCTTTAAGTGCTTCTCGACTATTCAAGATTCTTCTGTTGTGAATTCTGTTCAGCTCTGTATCTCATGTTTAAATTGGGTCATTTGGTCTTTTTTTGGAGGTTAGCTTCTTGACTTCTTTATATATTTTGGATATTAGCCCTCTGTCAGTTAGTGAAGATTCTCCCAATCTGTAGGCTGCCGATTTGTCCTATTGACAGTGTCTTTTGCCTGACAGAGGCTTTTCTGTGTGCCAATGAGTTTGAGGCTCTTTTCCACTTTCTCATCTACTAGATTCAGTGTATTTGGTTGATCTTTATGACTAGTTACATAGGACTGATGTTTCTGGTTGGCTTAACTGCTCCAGCAGCATGGCTGGCTCCAGACAGGGAACCCTGGCTCAGGCTCCCTAGAACCCCAATCTTTGCCATACCTGCTGACTAGACTAGCAGATAATGTGCACCTAGACAAGAAGGCTGGGGCCGCAGGTGCAGACAGGACCTCTGTCCTCTGAGGTCTTCTGTTTGTATTTGTGTACAAACTTTACTTGTGCACACCCCAGGGTCCACAGAGAGTCCAGGGATTCGTGGCTGTCACCACTGCTGAGTCCTATGCTCCTGTCTATCCTCTAGACCCCAGGAGGAGGTGAAGGCAGTGGAGTTTGCAGGGTTTCTCTGCAGGAAACACACATGTCACCGTTCAGGCACGGGCATTCTTATCCAACACATTCTCGATAGCAGCCCAAAGGGTGCTCTCAAGTCATGCTGTGTAGTACTGTGTCCCCAGAACAACACAGGACAGTCGCATGTTCCCACAGGCATGTGCTTCTGACTTGAAAACCTAGCCCACAGTTTCAGAACACCATACTTTTCACAGCACAATAGTTGTGGGGGAGGAGGGGCAGTGTGGCCGTTTGTCAATCATGAGATATGTCCACAGAGAGGAAAAGAGGGGCTAGAGGGAGAGGGAGAGGGTTGGGGATGGGGGAGGGAGAGGAGCAGGGAGGGGGGGAGGGGAAGGGGGGGGGGGAAGGGGGAGAGGGCCTTGAGAAGGCTTTGCTGCTTACCTCAGCATCGCACTGTTGCTACTGAGCATGCGTGCTGCGGTAACAGCAGTCTTTGAGGAACGCCCCCTTCCCCACGGTGAGACAAACAATGCTTGTTACGAAGCGGATGGTTCCGATTTTAGCCAACATTGGAAATGAATTCCAGGTGGTAGCGATGACAGGATCAACACTTTCTGGAATGTGTTCTTTATTTATATAATAAGAGTATGTTTCATTTGTCTAACATAATTTTGGCCTGTGAAACTGATTTTTGTTTAACGTGTTAGATGGCGTTGGAAAATGGCATGGGTCCTACGGAGGAGACACCCACTCCGAGGTGAAACAGCAGCAGAGCCCTGGAACCCGTGGGGAGTTGATGGAGTCAGCTGGGATGGGTGCCGCATGGAGGAATACGACATCCAGGATTCTACTTCCAAAAAAGATGAGAGAGAAAGAGAAAGAGAAAGGGAAAGGGAGGGAGGAAGGGAAGGGGGGGGAGGGAGAGGAAGGGGAAGATGGAGGGAGGGGGGGGGGGGAGAGAGACAGAGACAGAGACACACAGAGAGAAAGAGAGAGAGAGAAAGAGGGAGAGAGAAAGAGGGAGAGAGAAAGAGGGAGAGAGGAGAAAAGGGAGGAAGGGAAAGAGGGTGAAGGGATGGCGAGGGAGGGAGGGAAAGAAAGAGTGAAGGAGGGGGGGTAGATTTCTCTTCCACCCTCCACTGCCTGCTGTTCAGTGTCTCAGAAGGCGCATGCCAACCCTACCAGGGGGTCACGGGATGAGATAACATTCCTGTAGGAGCAAGACCCGCGCACTCCCTGTTCTTTATGGTATTTACGTTGGGATGATTAGAACAACATAAACACCCTCCACTGGGGCGGGGTGGCTGGGATAAGTCTCAGATAATGGAGACTGGCTAGGAAGACGAACAAGGAGACGCTAAAAGAGACTCGGCAATGCTGTCAGTCTGGGAGACAAGAACTGCTGTGGCTCAGGACAGCGACTCAAACAGACGCTCCGGATGGCTGCACGAGGTGGCCCTGAGAGGCAGCCTCCGTTAGCAGCTGGTCCACGGCCCGGAGGGCTTGCACGTGGGTGGTGGTGGGAACTGTAGAGGCGAGGAGGAGGCAGAAGTGGTATCTTCTCTGGGCTGTGCTAATGGGAAAGGTGTCTGGGAGGACCGGAAGTGGTACTGTGGGGTTCTGCCAGCTGCCCTTGAGTTCTGTGGGGGCTGTTTGGAACCCATGCCTCCTTCTACATAGGTTGCTGTTGTGGGGGCTTTCAGGTAGGGGCGATAGGCTCATACCGTGATGCTCTGCCTCCGGGAAGACTGTATCTTAGGAGACTTTGTTTTCTATTTTTTTGGCTTGACCGGGAGACCAGAAGACATGCTCAGGAGCAAGACAGGGAGGAGAGGTTTCTTTGCAGGAATCTTAGCTGCTCCAGCCGTGTGTGTGGCTAAGGGCTAGAAGGATAGTGGTTAGCAAGTGGCCCTGGGATGTGTGGTTCACGTTTCTGTGAATTAGATTCTGCATCCTCAGCTTCCTCAAATCCCATAACCTGGGCTCTGTGTACCATGGAGGTTATTCGCAGCGTGAAAAAGAGAACCTTGTGTACCAATGAGACTTCATACTGACCCGGTCGCCAGGTAGCTAGAAATGGTGTCCAGAGCATGCGGGAATGATGAGCCCCACGTAAACCTTGTCCTCATTCCTCCTGGGGGTTAGATGTGCACTGCATCAAGGGACCAGACTGTTGGATTACACCCCAAGGAGTGTGGAACACTTGGGTGGTGCCACGTGTTTACCACCATCCAACACCGGGAATGACACTGGGACAGAGGTCATTCATGAAGTTCACACCAGAGAACTTCACAAGGAGGGAACTAGAAAGCAAATGAAAAAAAAAAAATCAAGTCACAAAATATATGTAGGCGAGTCTCCGTTTTGTGTTAGGTCACAGGGTAGTTTATTCTGAGGTAAATGTGGCCATGTGTCCCATAGCCTGCAGGTTGGGTGTACCTGGTGGGGGCTCTCAAGGACTGTTTAAACAGGGCACCTACGCTGTTTTCAGACATGTCTCTAGGAGGGAATTGGTTCCGTGACATCAGGACACCCTGCATGGGATGCAGCAGCCTTCTAGGTATCCTGGAGGGGGCCAGTGTGTCCACGGGAACAGAGGCAAAGCCTCTGCCTCAGTCCCCCAGGCTTAACAGCTGCACACTGCTCAGGGAGGTTGGAGGTATACCCCATGCTCCTCTGAGAAAACTCTCATTTGCTTCTCTCAGGACTCTTTAGAAACTCAGAAATGCCTTATGGGGAAGTCAGTTTGCCAGCCCTGGGCATCTGCTCTCTTCGTAGCCCAAAGCTCATTTCTATTCTGAGGAATTTCTGCCTGTTTGACGCTTTAGGCAAATTTCCAGTCCAGACTTCTCAGGGATCCTCAGATCATGCCTTCTTGCAAGCAGGAGCCTCTAGCCATGTGTGCGTGCGTGCATGTGTGTGAGTGTGTATGTGTGTGTGCATGCATGTATGTGGGGTTATGGTGAGCGTGTGTGTGAGTGTGCATGTGCATGTGTGGTGTGAGTGTGAGTGTGCATGTGCCTATGTTCATATGTGGTATGTGAGTACGAGTGTGTATGTGTGTGTAAGGAGTATGTGTGGTGTGTGCAAGTGTGTATGTGTCTGTGGTGTGCGTGTGAGTGTGCACATTGCATGTGTGTGTGTGTGCACGCGTGGTGTGCTTGTACCTGCACGTGTACACATGTGCAGTGTGTTTGTGAGTATGAATGTGCATGTCTGTGAACCATAGATCTGATCAGCTACAGCCACTGCCCTTTTCTTCCCCTTTCAGTTCTCACTCACTCATGCATTCAGACACTCGTGTACTTAAGCACCCGAGTGATCATTCATTCATCTACTCTCCTGCATCCAGACATTCATTCATTCAGATACTGGTATATGCAGGTATATGTGCTTCCTTACATATGCAGATAGTTGCATGTTCACTCAATTATACACAGAAGCATTGACTCATTTATCAGTTTATTTGTTCATTTAGCTACTCATAAATTCACTGTGTATGTGTGTGTGTATGTGCGTGTGTGTGCACACATGTATGGTGCATGTATGTGTGTGTAAGTGTGCACATGCATGTGTGTATGTGGCTGTGTAAGTGTACATTGTGTGCACAGGTAATAGGTCTTGTATTCCTTTCCTTGAAGGAACAACCCTGTTTTCTCAACATTCTAGGTTTTCCTGGTGCTAATCTGTGAGCACAAAGACCTCTGTGTGTATGTGTGTGTATATGAGTGTGTATATGTATGTGTATATGTGTGTATACATATGTGTATATGTGTACCTAAGAGTATGCATGGGTATATATGTATGTGTATGTATGAGTATGCATGTGTATGTGTGTATGTGTGTGTATGTATGAGTATGCATGTGTATGTGTACATGTGTGTGTATGTATGAGTATGCATGTGTATGTATGTGTGTATGTGTACGTATGAGTATGCATGTTTATGTGTGTATATATGTGTACATGTGTGTGTATATGTGTGTATATGTATGAGTATGCACATATGTGTATATGTGTGTATATGTATGTGTGTATGTGTGTATGTATTAGCATGCATGTGTATGTGTGTATATATGTGTGTGCATGTATTTGTGTATGTGTGTATATGTGTGTATGTATCTGTGTATGTGTGTATATGTATTTGTTTATGTGTGTGTATATATGAGTATGCATGTATATGTGTGTATGTGTGTGTGAGTATGCTGTACTTATTCACTTCATTCCTTCATTAATTCACTCACTCATTCCTTTAGCCATACATTTTCTTACTTGACACAGGAATGTGTGTTGATTCCTAGGACTTACGTGCAGCCACTGGAGAGATGGATGTTTTTGATGACAGCACCCATCATTAGGAGCATGAAGCTGGCCATGAAGTTGTATCCTTTTTTATTTGCTTGGAAAATACCCATGACGAATTCTGGAAGGACACATGGGCACGGCTGTCATTGGTGTTGCCTCTGTATCACTGGGCCATCCTGGGGCCTGAGACTGAGGGAGATTCTTAACCTTATAGTTTCCATATTGACTGTGTTTGTCTCATAGCACACGTGCCTTTTCTACTGAGACGAGAAGTCGAATCGAACATTTGAAATATATCACAACACTGCTCCACAAACATTGTTTTAAGAGTAAAGTTTCACTCCACTGGCTAGAGCTAGCATGAGGGCCTGAGTTTGACCCCTAGGCCCACTAGTGTGTTTTAGTGCACACTTGTAACTCCGGTGCTGGGAGAACAAGAGAGTCATGGACACTCCTAACAGGTGGGACCCAGGCCAGTGAGAGACCTTGCCACAAAAATAATCAGTGTCCGCTGAGATTTCCTGTCGACAGAGAGCCTTCACTGATCTAGGGCTTATGGAGAAGGTATATACAGAAACACTTATAGCTTATGTCTTATCTGGACACAGGCTGCCTGAGAAAATCTGGAACATGCGTGAAGCCTTAGGATTCAGGCCTCTGCCTTGTAACCTGACTCTTTAAAGAACAGCCAGGGATCAGGGCTGTTTCCAACTTCACTGGTTCCAGTCCTCAGTGCAGATAATTGGATAATCACTTGGGAGCTTTAAAATATCCGATGCGTGGGTTACACCTGGGCTTTGTATTAATGGGGGCCCCATGTGCCCGGCCATCAGGACTTTAAAATGCTCCCAAGTTGTTCCAAGTGTGCTGCCTCGTGGACGTGCCCTGCACTCCATCACAGCCCCTCCTCAGCACCAGCCACTGGCTCCTGGCTGGGAGCCCAGGTGAGATCTGCTGCAGCACAGCTCCCAGTGGAGGGCAGAGACTTGCTGGGGAGTGGATGCCGGCTCTTGGCTCTGTGCCTTTCCTGCTGCGTGATGGATGATCTCCATGCTTTGCTTTAACCACCTCTGCGATGGATTCTGACATCTAACCCCATGGCTTCCAGCACAAACAAGGAGCCATCAGGGGCAATGATAAATGGGACCAGGCCTGAGGAATGGAAACAGCTCTGCAGTATCCTTAGCGCCCTCCCCTCGGAGGGAGGCAGGATTAACCACACACTGGGCAGACAGAAGTTCTGTTCTTGGTTGGAGCCCCGTAGGTGAAAACCTGGTCTCACTAAGGCCGTATTTATAATCTCTCGAAGCACTGTAGCTGTTTTTGTTTTTCGTCTGGAGAATGACTTGCAGACTTGTTGGCTCGTGCCGGAGCCCGCTGTACTTTGTGACTCTGTTTCTAACTTTCTGCAAGGTTCTGGCAAACTGTGTGTCAAAGTGCAGAGAGTGCGGAGCCTGGGTGATGAATGGTTTCAGAAGAAAGCTGGCAGAAAGGAGAGAACCCAGTGACCCTTGGTTAGCTGTGAGGGCCGACTCCAACTCCCCCTTAGGCTGACGATGGTGAATTAATTGCTCTTCCTTTTCTTTCTCTTGCCCTTGCTCTGAATTGCAGCAAAGCAGGGACCATTCAAGGCTCCGCATTTCTAATGCATGCATGGGGTGTCCCTAAAGTTCTCTCTCCCTCTCCCCTGCCTCTCTGCCAGCTCCCTTTCTGTCCCTGCAAACGCTTTCTTCTTGTACAGTCTCTCTCATTGTGAGCTTTTCCTTTAGGCCTGCAGGCTTTCTCCCTAAAGTGCCCCCTCTTTCTCCTCCTCCCTCTGCAAGCTTTCTGTCCCCTCTAGGAGTTTCCAAGGAGAGCTTGCTGCATTTCCTTAGCCTGGCTGTGTATTGAAGCTAGAGAAACATCAGGACTGAGAATTTCTGGATGAAGATGGCCGCTTCTGACCTGACTTTCTGGATTACTAAGGGAAACCCCCAGAGACTGTTTAAGCTAGAGAATTTATTAGGAGAAAGCAAAAGGGCCTGTGTTCTCTCTCCCGGTCCTGCACAGAGGCGCCATATTGGACTGGGTGCTATGAGCACATTCACGGGCAGGTGTGACACACTCTGAAGGTATTCACACAGGGTCCCTTCCAAGAAAGACGTTTCCACCCTAGGAATTTCAGAAGCATCTATCTAAGAGGACTCGTAGAGTAGATTTTAATTGAAATGTATGGCAGTGTGTGTTGGGTACGAAACAGAGCGCAATGCCACATTGATTGTAGTGGACACTGGATTTTCTCATTGTTGCCAGGAGGTGGGCCGTAGTTTGTGCTCTAGTGCTCAGAAATGGGTACACGGCTACCAGGAATGGCCGTTGCCTTGAGAAACCCAGAGTCCTTTAACATCTTGCTCATGAAATGACCAGCTTGAGCAGTAGTGACAGCAGGGGGCGCTCTTGACCCACACTGGATGAGGCCCTCTTGAGGGCTGGCTCACTTCAGAGTTTGAACCTATCCCGTTACACAGGAGGAGCAGCCTCTGCAAACTTTTACACCTAGGTTCAAACCTTCTGTGTGCTAAACCACAAAGAGGTCCACCTTGGGGAGCTGCTGTCTATCTACTTTGCCATAGATAGACCTGGATGTGAAGTCCACTGAAGGATTGGACCAACCAGATGCAGGCTTTTTGAGTTATCCTTGGCAAACTGTGGCTGGGTCTTGGAGTTCTGCTGGGAATGGGCGGGCTGGACAGCAAGATTCAGGACCTCTTCTTCCTCCCTGGTTCTTGAAGGCCAGTGGCCCAGGGCTTTGTGACTTAGACGAGTACCACACAAATGAATTGCTATTTTGCAAAACCAGCTCGTAATGAATGCTTTGGTTAGAAAATGCAAGCGTGTCTGACCTCCTTTTGGTCACTGGCAAAACAGAGAGGTAGAAGCCACACTCGGTCAACATGGTGCTGACCTAGAAAATCTGAGCAAGTGGACAGAGCAGACGACACAAGTTTTCCTGAGGCTGGATGCAGACACCTGCTGAGTATCACCGGGTCTGGACATTGATACCTGAGTGTTAGAACAACCTACACCACTCCAAGGACCACTCCGTAGCCTTGGCACATAACCTTAAGCATCCTGTGCCAGGATGGGCGGGTAATTTGAATGCACTCATGGTCTGTAACACCTAACATCAGAGGCATCCTTCAAGAATTGAACATAGGTGCTCTGTTTGGTGTCTTGTCCCTTCTTGTCCCCTAGCCTGATTCTGGCTCCACTATGACCTCCTTTTAACTTGACCTCAGCCAAGGCTCCATTGCCAGCTAAGTTGACATTCACAGGAACTAGCAGTTAGAATTTTGATGTGTTGTTCTAAGTGAGAAAACTCAGGTTATGACAAGTTGGGGGACCTGGGGCTGTTTCCTCTGCTGGTGAGCACTTGGCCACCTGCAGGAACAGGTCATGCACCGCTAGATGGCACTGAGGTCTCAGGGACAGGTGTGCTCAGGGCTTTACAACCCACACTGGGGAAACGGATCCCTGTAGTGGCCTTGGAGCCAGATAATGACAAACCTTGGTGCTGAGATCCTAATAGCTCTCTGCTTCTTCAAGAAAAGAAGTCACAGTAGAAGGTTTTCTTGTTCCTTTTTCAGTCCTGAAAAGACTAGTGCAGCCCCTAGGCCACCCTGTCTGGATGTCCCCAGGTTCCACAAGCACTCTCAGCAGGTCAGGAGAAGGAGGAATAAAAAAGAGCTGCCTGAAAGAGAAATGTCTGTCGTCTGTCTGTCTGTCACCTGCTGCGCTGGGAAGGGTGTGGGGACAGATTCCTCTGAAAGTTTCCTTGGTTAGTGTTGCAAAAGGGCTGAAGTTTCCAGAACCAATGACCAGATCAGGCATAACGCCTTTGGGTTACCATGCAAACACTTGCATGCACATTTACAGATATTCACAAACATAGGAATACACAAAAATGCACACAAATGCACATACATGCATTCTGCAAACACGTGCACATGCATATATCTATGTATACAAGGACACATACATATGTGTGCTTATATAATCTTTGCACGCATGTGTATACACATACATATCCACATACCGGTGCACACATCCATACTTAGCCATACTCACAGGTCCACAAACCACCAGGAGTAGAGCCTGGCCGGTGGCCATAACAGTGTCACCTGTGACCAGCTACTGGCCTAAGATGATGTTCATGGTGACAACGCCTGATCTAGATGTAGCTCAAAGGCCCAGTCGCTCTCCCTGCAGGCCCGTGGATCTTGAGTCTTGAGTCACCTCTTGGGTTGCTCCCCAACCTCCAACCTAGCTTACTACTCATCTTCTTCTCCATGGGCAAGTGTCTCCCCGAGAGTCCTCACTGGTGACAAGAAGCAGCCTGCTGCTGGAGTAAAGCTGACAAGGCCTTTCATGGGTTTTATGCCTGCATTTGGCTACTTAGAAGTAGTTGGCTTTGATGTGGTGTGCACTGAGCAAGAGCACACGGCTGGCCCTCAGCAGCGGTCCTCTCTGGGGGGCTCCAGGCTGGTGGCTCTTTCTAACAGTCTTTTATGGCCTTGCAGGTGCCCGGGGCCAGGATAAACTGGGCGGGCAGGCGGTTATTGATAAGGAAACTTAATACCTAACAAGTGCCAGGTGACATTTCCTCCTTGATCCACGAAGGGATGAGGGCTTAGATCTGAGCTCAGGGGAATAAAAAGGATGATTGTGAAGGGAAAGGAAAACAAACCGTCACCTGCCTGGCAGCGACTAATGCGCACCTGTGTTGACTTACTGGTAATGAGAACTCCTTCCCTCGCCTCGGCTGGCTCTCCGCTCACCCAGAGGCCACATCTTTGGGCCCCTTTCAGAGAGAACTCCAGCCTCAGGGCAAGATGGGTCTTTGTTCTTTCAGTTTAGGAATGTGGACAACAGAAACTCAAGTGAACAGCCTTACATCCAGTTAATAGTTAGCATAGATTCTTTCAGAGTCAGGGTTAAGCCTAAGGTAGGCTCCCCCATGCAGAAGATGAGCTGAGCTGGGTTGAGGTAGAGCCAAGCGAGCTGAGGAGAGATAGGGGCCAAGTGGAGCTTGAGAGCAGCGTAGAGCAAGGGTCAAGTCTGGCAACGGCTAAGCCCAGCCAGGGTCCTGCTATCCTGGGACCTCCTGGTTCACTGGTTTCACTACACGGAGGGCTTCTGCATGGCTTTCTGCTGCCTTCCTGGTGCACACTCATTACACACCTGCGCTTGCCACAATCCTGAACTTATGTTGACGCTGAGCCCACAGCTGTAGCACATGGTGAGCCGCCACACTTATCATTTTTCTCCTTACTTTTATTATCCACTAAACTTAGTAGATGAGACCGCGGAAACGAGAGATTAGCAGCTTCCGGAAGGTCCCCTCGGCAAACTCCAGAACGCCGCAAGACGGAAATGGCTCCAGTTCTTCTCAAACCATTATAAAAGCCAAGAGAGATATGAGGGTGCTTCTCCTTGGAAGGAGTGATGGAGAGCGGTTACTGATCCGTTCAGTTCTCTGGAGGAAGAGGGAGACCTGGGCCACTGACTGCGGTAGACATTCAAGGCAGATGCAGCTGTTGGAAACACTTGGCCTGCACAGGACCATCTCATCAGCCTTTCACCCCAAGCTTGGTGCCCCACTGTCCTGACTATGAGAGACAGGACATGGGAGTTCACTTGCTGGGAGTACAGAGCTGCTGTCCAGAGGCCAGCTTCAGCATTCAGAACATCACCTGGGGCCAGCCAGTGGCTCAGATGTGGTCATCTAGATGGGGCCAGAAGGGTCTTTGTGAGGACAGAACCCACCATGGCATAGGGAAGCTACTAGGAATGGCAAAACCACCTCGCTTTTCTTCCAGAAATGGTTGGTCCTCCCCTTTGGGGTCTCTTCCAGCTGTGTGGAAACCCCAGCTCCTCCAGAGGAGGTTGGGGTATGGGGCCAGCTATTTCAGGTTCTTCTTGGAGGCTGTTCCTGGCGTCCTGGTTGAGGGGGTCAGGTGAAGTCTTCTGCTACACATTCATGCCTACACTTGCCAATTCCTCTCAGGTAGATGCCTAGTTCTAGCCATCTGAGGAAGGGCTTCAGCATGTACCAGCGAGACCAATGGAGTGCCTATCCTTGCCCCAGACTGCCCAGGCCTCTGGAGTTTCAAAGAACAGTATTTGCAGAAATGTTTCTAGGCCCCAAGAAACCACGAATAGAGTCTCTAGGGAGGTTGGGGGGAAGCTCACTCCATACTTATTTTTTTTTGCCTGTCTGTTATTACTGTGACTATGGAGTACTACTCTGTGTTGGGGCCGGGACACAGTACTTGGCTGTGGAACCAGATGGGGGTGGGGGAACTTGATCTTCATTCTGTCGCCTATTAGCTTTGAGAATTTTGATCCTCCATGCCAAAACAGGTATTGTACTACATTCTCCACAGAAGCCAACCTATAAGAAGGCCGTGTTCCAACACTTACTAAGTGTGTATGATAAGGTTGAGGACCATTATCTGTCAGTCCTGGAGGATCCCCATGGACAGCCGTGAGCAGCACGGACTTAGAGATGAGTAAGAACAATATGTCTCCCAGATCTCGCTGGAGTGAGGGGGTTGCTCTGAGGTGAGGAGGGCTGCACTGGAGACAGGAGGATCCCTCTGGAGTCAGTGTCATGAGGAGACACTGGTAAGCTAGGTGTTCTTGTTCCCACCTCAGCCTCTCTCTCACCAGGAGTTGGCTCCTCTCCCAGGTGGCATGGCTCTCAACAAGGTGTTTGGAGCTGAGAATGAGTCACCTGAAGCTGGAAATGAGATCGGGCCTCTTGGCCCATCCAACCTGGAAGTGTCAGTGTGGAATGACATTAGGAATGCTTCTCTATGCCTTTAAACATCCACTGCACATGGCTGTTTGGACCGGTCCTAAACTGACCGGCATAATGGAGTCCATACATCCAATGGTTTAGAATATCTGAGCCAATGCATCCTTTTTTCCATAGCCTCATAAAACCTGACATTTATAATATTTCTGTAGTCAGGACTTAAAAGATCCGTGCCACGGAGGTGGCCCAGCCACATGTGCACATGGTTAGAGGCGTTTTTTAAATAAAGGCATCTCTTGGGGTTTGTTTTGGTTTGGTTCTGTGTTTTCATACCGCCAGATGCTTAGCGATCTGTTGATTTAGTAAAGTATGTATTTCATCCCCAAAGAAAACTCTCAAACAATTGGCATCCTCGAACCTCTAGGCACGGGACTGAATTTTGAACAAAGACCCTTGGCTTCTCCAGACCCCCAGCGGGCCTCACCTATGACCAGGATGGAAGACACAGTGCCAATTTTACAGTCTCTTCAGGCACCATTCAGAGACGACGGATGCCGTCGCCAGCAGTGTTCAGGAGTAACCAGGTGGCACCCAAGCGCGATAGCCTGGGGGGTGGGTGTGGGGGTTGGGTGAGTGTCACACAAGCAGAACAACCGGTGTGTTTGTGGGGGGTCATATCTACACCTGCACAAACACTCTGATATTTTGGGGGGATATTTTCTGTCCTCTCCACCAAACTTTTCCACATTTGAGAAGCCGAACGGAGGGTTTTTAAGTGTAGTGTTTGGTTTTCCACTTGACAGGGCTCTGAGGTGCTCACAGCCCCTGGTCAGCGGAGGACGGGGAAGTCTCTCTGTCCCTCTGATTTTTGTCCTGAGAGCTCTGCCTCAGACCATGCAGCTGCGACAATGACGCTGCCGGCTGAGTGGTCCCGGTATTCACTGGCCTCCTCTCCCCAGTGGCTCCATTATTGAAAGATACAACCGACACGGGCCACACTGCTGTTGTGTGTGAGCTCCTTCTCCTGCCTGTGACATTGTGAGGAGCCTCGTGAGGTTCCTGTTCTCTGGGTAGAGGTCACAGCCCTACCAGTTTCTGGTAAGATGCATGGTTTGTTGCAAAACCCCTTCATTTTGTTTCTAGCTGACTTACGACCGTAGGCTTGCCAGCCTACACGATTGCTTCTGATCCTTGAAAGAGAGGAGGGGACCGTGCCTGACAGGTAAGTGTGTGGCAGGTGCCCTGTGAGCCCTTTACGTTCCCCATCTTCCTTGCCACAAAGCATTAGTATGTGATGCAGAGTGCTTCCCTGCAGCTGAAACTTCACTTCTGCAGGGGAGCTGAGTCGGCCCAGCAACTACACCGGGGTCTGCAATCTTCTCAGCAGAAATCAACGTGTTTTAGTGTCCCGGGATCAAACGGCATCTTTGGGAAACTGATCTGTCTTGGTTGGTTCAAAAGAGGATCACCGCCATTTCTAAGGGAGGGTTCTTAGCAAAGACCAAGAGTTTTCCCCCCTTCTTCTGCTGAATTTTGCCCATTCACGTGTGTCACACTATGTCCCAGGCTTCCCTCCTGTCCAGGAAATGATGGCCCAGGGACAATGGGGGCTGAGACCCAGTGAACTGCAGAAACTAGGGCCTGGATGTGGTCAGCCCCCATGTCTCTGGACCTAGCATGGGAACTATGAGCTTCTCACTGCTGTCGTGGCAAGTCACAATTCACTTGGTGATTGAAGCAGCACAGGCAGACCTGCTGCCTGAGAGTTTCTGAGATCAGAAACCTGAAGTCAGACTCACAGGGGACAGTGTGGGCAAGGCTGGTTCATTCTTCAGGTTCCAGGAATGGTACCTTTCCTGGCCTTCTCCGGTTTGTAGAGGTACGTGTCATGCTCCACCTTCTAAACATGTCACCCAGCGTAGCCTCTGTTCCTGGAATGTATCAGCTCTTTGCAGTGAACAGATTGTCAGGTAGTCATTTCCTTCTAGAGAGAAGCATTTACAGGGCTGAGGAACACAGGCTCTCCCAACCTCATAAAGCCAATTGACGATAATTGTGTTGGGCAGGGAGCTCCAGGGATACAAATCCTGTAAACTTCACTCAGGCTGGGTGGGTGATGCCCCCTGCCTTGGGGTCACCCAAAGTCCTGTGAGTAACCAGAATAAACTCTGGTTCACCACGTTAGATTGGGAATGGTGGTTCTTAAGGTCTGCAGTCATCAGTGCAATATCTAGGGAGAGCAGATGTCTTTATTTCTCTTCAGAGAAAGTCATAGAAGAGACTCTTCCCCTCTTTCTCACAAGAATACTTATGACTATATCCAGGGCTCACTAGGTAATCTAGGACCATACTTGCTCCCTACCCTAGCCCCCAACCCCCAACCCCCAACCCCAAGGCTTCCGACCTGAGCTCACCTGTAAAGTCCCTTTTGCTGAAAACCATGCCCACGACCTTCAAGTGTTAGGGTAAGACTGCTCTAGGGTCATGTATACAGCTTTCCCTACTGGTCCCACTGGCTGAAGGTTTTTTGTAAGGTATACACTGAGGCTATATGGATCCGAACCGTCTGCAGTTCATTCGTTCAGAGCTCTGAAACTTCGGTAGTGCCACACTTGAACTCACTGCGTTGATGGTGAGTAAACTGGGAGTGCTGGATATCGCTGCGGCAGAGCCCATACCTGGAATTGAGCCTGAGGGTCCCCATTTAGAAACTTTCCCACTTACAGAGTGTTGACTGTGGGCATGGAAGACGACCGTGAGTGACAGTTGTTGAAGTAAAACAGGAACCAATAAAGGAGCAATGAGTCACACTGTGGTCACGGTTACACCAGCCAAGCTCTTGTAAACGGTAGGGCTGTGGGGCCAAAGTGAGCCCACACCAGGCTGTCTCACCGGGAGTCTTCATGGACGCCTGGCATGATGACTGCCCATCTGTCATGTGCTTGTAATAGCATTTACAGAAGACATAGCAGGTCTTTAGCTTTTCCATGACTTTAAGGGACTATGAGGCTCCGGTCTCTCTCTCTCTCTCTCTCTCTCTCTCTCTCTCTCTCTCTCTCTCTCTCTCTCTCTCTCTGTCTTTCTCTCTCTGTGTCTTTCTGTTATTTCTTGGTTTATTAAAGGGTGGGCATTCCCAATTTTGGGCTAGACATTTTAAAGTTGTCATTGAAAATAAACATTTTGTCATTATAAGTAAATTATTTTAGGTATCTTGCTCTATCTGATTAATATAAGGCACTGGTGTCAAGAGCGAGCAGGAGTGAGATTATTGGTCCAGCTCTACTGGCAAGGTGGAGGAGGCTTTGCTTTATAGGCGGGAGTTTGGAGGGCCTCAAAGGAGCAGCTCGAGAAACCTCGAGTGCAATGAGGAGAATATATTAGCAATTCTGTGCAGGCTCCGAACGGACTTCGGAAGGAAACGTAGACAGCGGAGACCATCCTGACGAGGTTTCAGATGAGCGTGAGTAGTCTCCTGGGAGCTGTAAGGAGGCTATCCTTATTTGTACCACAACATAAAACAATGATTGCGTTTGTCCACATCCTGGGACTTGTTAGAAGACTGAGCTTCAAGGTGATGGACAACTTCTCGGGTGGAGAGAATTTGAAGGTAGTACAGTCCAGACGGCAGACGACGAGCGAGTGTAGCTGTCTGCTTTTAGCCAGCTTCATGAGTGAGGATCAGCAGCAGAGGGGAGCGGATCTGGAAAATCTGTGGCACAGCCAAGAAAAGAAGTGTGTGTTTTTGTTGTATCCAGGGCAGGTACAGTCAACAGTTCAATCTAAAGCACCCAAGTGCTCCAGGCCTCTACCACAGGCTCAGAAGTATAGAAATGCAAATGTGTTTCAGAGATTTTCCAGGGCAGATTCCCCTACCCCCACCCCAAAGAGCCCTGGAGTGCTCTGCATGCCCAGAGCTGTCCTTGGATTCAGACCCACTTCCTTCTGCTCAGCCAGTGAAACCTCCCAAGGGTACCATAAACATAGTTCGAGCATACCTGTTGGGTCAAGCACACCTCACGATCGTCTCCACCATACTGGTTCTGCAGACGTGCAGAGGGTAAGAGTTGTTACACCGTAGAGGCTTCCAGTGGGATTTCAAGGAAATCCTCTCCATGCCAGGGCAGTGTGTGACAGGATCAGAGATGCTGCATGCAGTCATCAGTACGACAGTGGAGACCCAGCAATACGAAGCATGTGCTTGGAAAACTATGGCTAGCGTGGGAAGCTAGCCTGGGAGAGCAGTCATGTGTGTTACAACTAGCCATGTTCTAAGGGTGGAGTTCCTGGGAGTTCATGGCCTCTGCTTGTGATCCTTGGAAGTTGTCATGGAGATTGTGACTTCAAGCCAGGTTTTCCCTGGTGAGTTTCGGTCTTGGCCTGGTCCCTTCTTTCTGCTTCTCCCCATTCTTCATTCCTAGTGTATGAACCTGGGTGTGGAAAGTTTGGAATAGGAGTTCCTGGTCAAGTTCATCTAGAGTCTCAAGGGAGTCTTCAGACTTGACCTTTGGGGTGACGCTGGGCAGGTGAGACTTGGAGAATCTCGGGATGGATTGAGGGTCGTTTTGCACTGTGAGAGGGACATGGGCCTCTGGAGACAGCGATGAAATGCTGTGTTTAGATGTCTGGTGTCTCCCATTGGATGTGTGTTGAAGGATTTTCCCGGTGGGAAATAGAGATGGGCTTACTGGTCCTTAGGTGCCAAAGGAGAACTGTGGAGCTCTGGGCTTTTCTTCTTCTCTGTTGGCTTCCTGGATATGAAGCTTCTTCTATCTCATTCTCCCTACCAGTACCACACCATGCCCTGAAAGCTGAGTCCATTCAAGTGCGGGATGGAACTACGAAAACCATGAGACAAAACTTTCTCGTTACAAGCTAATTATCTCAGGGTTTTTGTTTTTTTTTTTTTTTGTTATAGTAATGGTATCTGATTAACAAAGCTTTATGTTTTCCTTTTGAGGAAACGATGTTCCTGTAGCGAATGGCTTGGAAAGTAAACTTCTGTGAGCTTGATTTTTTTCTTCTTTTTTTATGACAGTTTCTCTGTATAGCCCTGGCTATCCCAGAACTCACTCTGTAGACCAGGCTGGCCCAGAGATCTGAGTGCCTCTGCCTCTTGAATGCTGGGATTAAATGGTGTGCCACCATGTCTGGCTTGAGAAGATTTTAAACTACCATTTAAAAATCACTATACGTGAATGCACGTCTCTGTGCTTTACAAAGACCTTCTCAATAATATTTCAGGTATGTCAAGCATCTCTCCCTCTCCCCGTCTTCTCCTGCTGTCCCCCTTTGTCACCCCAGTTTTACTTCTAGTTCCACGTTCTGTATGTATCTGTATAAATTCTAGTACTCACAGGCAAGAAAAGAATCTATCTATCTATCTTCCTGAATCTGACTCATTTCCTTTGATACAGCGACTGCCAGCCACACCCATTTCCCCACAAATGCTTCCTTCTTTATGGCTAAGTAAAACACCATTGTGCATCTGTGGTACATGTCGCCCACATCTGCCATGGGCCTCTAGGCTGACCATAGTAACTTGGCTAGTGTAAGCAGTACTGCAGTAGACACATGTATATTCACAAGTATCTCCGAGACACGTCGGTGTTGGGTCTGCACCAAGGAGTGGTTATAACAGGCTAATCTGGAAAGTTCTATTTTTAGTTGTTTTAGGAGCCCCCTCCACTGATTTCCACAGTGGCTGCACCGTTCCCCAGCAGTGCACAAAGAAGCTTGAACATTTTTAATGACACATTCACCTCCCATTCTTCCTCTCGTCAGCAGATCTCAGCTAATAGCTCAGGACAGAAAGTGAATGGGGGGAGGGGATCTGGAAAGTTTTAGGTAGATGACCCGGTCTGGGAATGTCAGGACGTTCCCTCAGACTTGAGCTCTCCATCAGTCAGAGCAGAGAAAACATGTTTTTCCTGGTCTAAAACCACTCACAAATCATGGGTTATAAGTTACAACAACAAAAGCTCAGTCCCGTTGAGAACTGACACACATCCGCGCCCGGCACGTATCAGAGGACTGCAGGCCGTTTGCTGTGGGTTCTGTGCATGAGAAGTCTTGCTGTGTAGTGGGTGACTGTCTCCCCTGAACGGGACTTTCGAGGACAGTCTAGGGCACTGGGAGGGGCCCCCAACCACCAACGGCTGGCTTGAAGGCTGCAAGAAGGGGACTCGGTAATCCAAGGCTTATATTTCCCTTAAAATAAATATCTGCTGAAATATTAAAGGGAATCAGGGCTGGCCAAATGTATTTGGGTTTTAATCAAACCAGAGTTACGTGAAAAACAGCCCGAATACTCAAATAACAGAGGCCACCGGCAAGAACTCACAACAGCGTCTTGGGCTTGATGTGTGGAGGGTGAGAAGGCTTCAGATCTAACCTGAGGGCCAGGTAGCCACAGCCAGTGTGAGCTCTGACAGTTAGAGAAATGAATTTATATATTTCTGAGACTGGAGCACACATAAGAAAAAAAGCTATTTCCTTAACTCCCCTAGGAGAGGTCCCCGACAACCCGTCCACTGCAGGAAGCCGTCTGTGGCATGAAGGAGTTATATAGGAGCCTAGAAAACACGGAACTGGGGGTGTGGGGGAGGCAGCTCAATGGTAGACAGAGCAACTGGACCTCGATCACAACATGAGTCTGACCTGAGACAATACATACAGGTGGCTGCTTCCTTGGAGATGTGCCAGTGTTGCTCCCAAGGCACCAGGTGACTGGAGATTTTTACATCCCAGGACCTCCTGTGTGAGAGGAAAGATAGAGGCTATCGATATTCTGGTGTGTTCATCAAGGCTTTGCCTTTGCACTCATGGCCTGAATGTTCCCTGGCCATTATAAGAGCAGGGTGTTAACCCTCGGGCTCCTGGCAGAACCTCTGAGGAAAAGTGCTTTTGCTGCACCACTAGAAAATTAGACAGATCATTGATTAGGGCCCATCCTGAGACATAAGAACAAGCTTGTGTGCGAAGCAAATCTCTGAGGTCAGCCTGAAAGGGAGGTGGGAGATGCTGGGACCCAGGCTGGCTCTGCCCTTCAGCTTCAAGTCTACACAGCATAGGAACTGTCTACAAGTGGTCTGCACCTGCACACATTAGTCACAGTGGCTAGGTGGCCCTCAGGGCACCTGCTGGGCCAGGGGTGCCTCCTGAGGTGACCTTGCCAGGTAAGTGGCCCACTTCACAAGCTCTTCACAGCCACTCCTTCTCCTTGGTAGAAACTGAGCGGAACAAGTAGCCTCAGGTCACTGAAACTGAAAACTGTCACCCTTTCTTCTGTAAATGAGTCCAGAATCCACTCTGGGCTCTGCACAGAACCACAGCCAAGTTGGTGCCCTCGGCCGGCCCAGCCCATGTGAACCTGGAAAGTACCATGCGCATAGACTGGGGATGTGAGACAAGCAGAGTCCCAGCTGTGAGACGACATCGGTGGTAGGGCTTCTGTGCACGCTCGACATTGGCCGCGGTTGCTGATCAAATGTCCTTGGAGGATGGTGAGGGCAGAACCCTAGCAGCTAGTCTCAGCCAAGGCCTGGCAGCGGTTCCCAGAACCTGGCCGGGCTTGTAGCACACCTGGCCGATCTGCAGCTCCGATTGGGATCTTCTTCCAACAGCCTCCCCACTGAGTGGAGGCAGAGTCCCATTCAAACAAGGGCCTCTGTGGGCCAGCTCTCTGGTTCCACCGCGCAAACATAAATACAAACCACGCCAGGAGGAAAAGCAGACACAGACCAGACCGAGTGCCCTCCTTCACAGCAGGAAAACGATCGCTAATGATGTGAGCGCTAAGCACCATCGCACCCATGATTTGCCAGGCTTCTAGCAGCTGGGTAGCCTCAGGCATTTTTCTGTCTAGTTTTAACTTGTCAGATATTTAAAATATATATATATATATATATATATATATATATATATATTTTAAAAGCAAAACTAAACCAAACAGTACAGGCCTATTTTGGCCTGCCCTGGACTTGAATACTCACCCATGTCTAAATTCTGAGCTGGTTCTGGGCTGTTCCTGTGTCCTTGGGTAGTTGGAGGATCCAGGATTCTCTGTGCATCTGAGTGGAGACTCCCAAGCTTCCTCCTACTGGAACCCAGTGTGCGTGGACATGGTGACCTGAGGTGCAGGGTATGAGTGCCCATGCCTCTTTACCAAATACCAGCATGATAGGATTGGACTGTGGTGCTGATTGGGTCCGCCCTGTGAGAGCCATCATAGGCATGGTGATATCCACAGCAACACTGTGTTCTATCCCTCTCTGTATTCAGAGGTAATGTAGGTCAATGGTAGCAGGTCAAGCCCAGGGACAGCTCAAGAGACCGGGGGCCACTATCCAGGGAGTTCATCTTATGTGCAGTGAGCACTGTAAACCTGTCTAGGCACAGTACTCCTGTCTGCTTAGGTGACACCCACAGCTGAGCTGCTCAGGCCTGTGGCCCCTGCCATTCCTCAAAGGTTCCTCATAGCCCCAAGCTCCCCTGGGAGGAGCAAAAGCCTGAACTCCAGCCAGGCCATCTCAGGGAGAGTCTGTTTATCGCTTCTGTCCGTTTATGTTTCTGAGCAAGGGTTCTTTAAAGAAAGGGATCTGAGTCCAAGGCTAAAATCAGTCTTTGGAAACCCATACTTTAAGTTTTGGATTGATGCTGTGTGCTTAGTATGTGGAAATAAATGGTGTTCTGCGCCATTGTGTTTTGGCCCAACTTGCATGCACCATCCACGCCACTCTAGGATGGTCACCTGCCTCACAGGCTGCCGGAGCCTAACACAGTCACACCTGGTGAGGCAGCGGGGAGAAAGTGTCTGACCATGTGAACTGAAGACTAGGGACTGAGGAAGTCAGCGTCATTCCGCTAGCTGATATACAGGGATATTTACCAGGAAAAAAAAATGACATTTGAGATCACAAGAATACAACTGGGAAGCCAAAGAAAGTCTAAAATATTATCATCTACAGAAAAGGATGACTCACTCAGGGTAAATCAGTATCTGGTTAGATGGGATTAAACTAACATTTTTAGGCATGTGTCATGTGTGAGCTTTGTGAGTGACATAAACAGAAACAGGTCTTGGTTCCTGCCCTCTGGATTAGAGGGACTGGATTAAAATTCTGTTAAGCTCTTAATCCCCTGTAGTGGGTACCGAAATCATCATGTCTGGGCAGACATACGAAGTCAGTTATTTCCAGAAGTAATTATGTAATATAACCATCTAGGCATGGGTTCCAGATATGCCTTTGTCTGTGAGCAAGTTGAAGTCGGGGATTTTTCCTGAGTACTGAGGATAGCAGCCTGGCCATGGTCTTGTATCCCCTCAGACCTTGTAGGTTCTGTAGTAGCATTGAGAACCACAGCCTGCTTGAGTCAGGCTGAGGTACCTCTGAAGAGGACAGAGAGAACGTACCTTTTCAGGACAGCTCAGAGGTATACCTGGATCAAGGATCCCTGCAGAGCTACCCAGCAGCCACCACATCTCATTCTTTGTCACTGTCTTCCAGCTTGCCCCTTGCCCTCTGTAGAGAAATAGAAACAATGATAATAATATATATATATATATATATATATATATATATATATATGACCATGTGGACTGAAAAAAGACTAAGGACTGAGGAAGTCAGCTTTATATATGTGTGTTTTATATATACATATATATACACACAAATATATGTATATAATAAACCCCCTTCTCTCTATATACATACATATTTATATATGCATATATATGGGGATTTATTAGATTGGCTTATGAGGTAGGGATTGTAAACTTGAGAGACTCAAAACCTGGTAGTTGCTCAGTCTACCAGGATGAGTGCCTTGACTGCCCCACCCAGTGCTAAAGGCCTGGAGAAGAGTCCCTAGTCTTCAGTCCACATGGGAAGACTGAGAATCTGAGTTCCAATAGCAGAAAACCAGAAGCAACAGCACAGATGCACTCACTAGCAAGAATGGAAGGCAGGCATACAAGAAGCATGGCATCCCCTGATGTTTGTTGTATCTGGGTTGCCTTCAAAAGGTGTTTCCTGCTCTGGGGGAGGGTCTTCCCCACAAGTTACCCTCCATAGAGAGACCCACACAGATCCACCCAGAGGCGTATCTCTTGTCTGACACCAGAGACAACCCGGTTGACAGTCAACCCCCTCACACCTTGTTTCTAGGGAACCATGGTAAGTCAGACACACATAGAAACGTAGCACCCAGCACTGAGTGCTGTTCCCAGGTACCAGCTGGCTTCAACAGAGCTCACATGTGGACCGCGTGAAGCAAGGGCAGAGGCATCATCCAGCCACAGGGCTGGGTGCCTGGCAGCACAGTGACTTTGGGAGGATGAGGTCAAGTAGGTGTTTACTGAGATGGGCAGCAGATGTCCTGTCAGAGCGGTGGGCAGAGCTCTGAGAAACGCTGTGTATAATGGCCTGCGGCAGAGCCCTGACCTTTGTATTGGTCACCACAGCCAGTCTCCCATGCACATTTTGGGATGAACATCTCTATGCCTTCCTCCCTCAACTCACTAGACACCGAGGACGGGGGGTCTGGGTGGTTCATATAACGCTCAACACTTGCTCGCACACGTCCTCCAGCCTCACAGACGGATGGACGATACCGCAGGCCTCTTTGGAGGACTCCAGTCTCCTTTGCTGTGATTTTAGCAAAGCTCTCCAGAGACAAATTGAGTCAGTTCTGGGAAAGGGGTGTGAAGCCCGCTGATGGACCAGGTGGTGTGGGGACACTTGTCCTCACCCTGCTCACCCACGCTCCATCTGCATGTGTGGTTTGAATTAGCAACTGTACTGTTTTTATCCCCAGTGAATTTGAAGGTTACTAAGAGAAGTTTTTGATATATATTTAAGGATTGGAGTTGAGCAGAGGGAGAGAAGTTTAGGAGGAGGGTATGCACACCCAAGGAGGGTTAGTATAAACTTTACAAAAGTCCCTAACAAGTCTATAATTCCACTTAAAGATTGGCTTTTTTTCCAGTTGTGGAAATAATAGGTTTACTTCAGAGACAGCAAAGAAAAGTAAGAGAGAAATAGAGAACTTAGCAAGTATAATATAAAAGAAGATGAAAACGAAGATAGTTGTATAATCTTGACATGGAAAGCCCCTAAGGTTTTGGAAGAAATTCTATAAACATCAACAAAACCCACACGTGGATATGTGGATGTGTACACACCCATGCATGCACAAAAACTCATGTATGTGCACATGAACCTCTGCACATGCATGCATATATACATGCATGCATACAGATACAGGAATACACTCATGCACACACACATGGTGCTCATATTCTATGGGGCCACACACAAATATGAGCATGTACATACGTAAATATGCACAGGGACATCCATGTATACATGTAGGCATTCATGCATGTGTTTACACACATGCATGGGCATGGACTCATATGTATAGATGGGCCAAAGCACACATCTGTGCACATAGGGACACACAGATGCATGTGGCAATGCACACACATGTACATGGATTCCTTCTCTCTCTGGGAGGCAGTAAACTGATCATATTTTTCTGTCAAATGAAATCAAGCATTGGAGCAGTGTGCTAGCTTGGGCTCAGTCCCTCATCTGAAGATGGAGTGGGAATAGTCCTTCTTTGCCTCGGGTCTGTTGAGAAAAATCACAAAGCATGTGGACAGCCTGAAGCACATAGAGAATGCTGGGACCTTGGAATTTATAGAAACATTCTGAAATGGTATAGGCCACATTTAGGCTTGTTTTTTTTTTAAATGCTCTCACAGCTTTTCATACAGCATGTGCTGTATTCTAAACCAACCCCTGACTGTTAGGACAGTCATTGAATTTTCTCTGTCATGAGAAACTTCCGCGAGTGTCCTTTACCTAAAACATCGTGGAGACTCCAGCAACTTCTTTAAACGAGTGCATGGCCTTCCCAGTCTCCTGGGATTGACTTGAATTCCATCTTAACCTTGCAGGAAATGGTAATTTCCAGTATATCATTTGCTTCATGGGGTCCCACAGTAGTCTCTCCATTCCAGATTTATAACAGGCAGAGGCACAGAGAAGATCACGCGGAGTTAGCTGATTAGTGACTCTCCCTCTTCTCCTTCCGTCTCCCTCCAGTCCGCCACCCTCTTCCTTCCCTATACATTACAACCACATGTCTCTGTGTATATGATTGAGTTTTTAAAAACTGGCAGTGTTGCAAGAGTGAGCACACTGCCATTTTAGCTGTGTGTCTTCAGCAGAATAGGACGGGGAGGCAAATAGAACCCGCTCAGGTGATAGGAGCCAGGTGCCCAGTGTGGTGGTGGTGGGGCGGAGACTCAAGATGGCTGCTTTGCAGTTCACTGGGGTTGGTGTGAGATTCTTACTGTCCCTCCCCATGCCTCTGCCAGGAGGCAGTGACTTAACCAAAGGGGAGCCAAAAGAGCAGCAATTGGTCATAGTGACTAAAGACCCTACATCCTTTGACCACAAGAAGAACAGTATTGCCCAATGGCTGGTGGCTGCCTGGAGGATGCGGTGTCTGCCCCCTTTGCTGGGGGGCACAAGAACATGGCATTTGTATCACCAGTGAGCTCCACCAGTGGCTGATGTGGGCTTGCCTGCTTCTCTCTGCAGCTCTTGTGTCTGCATTTTGTTTTCTGTAGTTCCAGGACCCCAATGAGCAGGAAGGACCTCTTTGCACTGTGAGGACTGGGGAGCAGGCAAAGCTACAGAAGGCCCTCTGTGCCACGGACACCCATGTCCTGAGCACACTTGTGAGCAGCTGGGTTTGTTCTTGGTCTCGGGGAGTGAGGCCATGAATCATTCAGAATGAGGCAGCATTTGGCATAAAGTGGTCACCTCCACAGCCAGGTTTGTCCTGCTTAATACTCAGAAGGGACCAGAGGGACCATCAGTCATCTGCCGAGAGCCAATGGCCTACCTCTTACTGGTGAATGAACGAGCATGTGAGGTAAGTGCACCTGTGTGACTTTGGAAGTATGTGTGTGAATGAGGGTGTTTGTGAGGAACGTGTGTGAGTGTGATTGTCTGAGTGTTCAGCCCTACAGAGACTTTTAATTCTAGCAGTGGGTGGAATTTGATTACTCTCACATATGACGATCATAGAAATCAAGATTTAATCAGAGGCTAGTTGTCCTGTGTGAGGAGGACCAAATGCAGATTAACACTGTGGTGAACATGCTGACTACTGAAGAACATATTTCAGATGTCTTTCAGATCATCCAGTGCACTGTCTACATGGGAACATGTCCCAGTGACTTTCCCAGTCTTGTTGATATTTGATATCAGACCCCAGATATTTCCGGCTCATAAAACCCTGGGGTGTGTGCAATTGATTTAGTTGGAGCAAACGCAGGAAGTTATTGAAGCCAATCAGCCAATACTCCAAGGGATAATTCTGAGGCGAGAAGCCAGACTGTGAGGTCAAGCTCAAGCCAGGACATCTCAGCGTGGAGGCATCAGTGACAAGAAGGATGCGGGTGGTGGTGATGTCACTCTCAGGTTCTGGGGGCCTATTCCAGAAGAGCCAATACTGTCTGTGTTCAGCTGGTGCCCATGCCATGCTGAGCGGCTAGAGAAAGATGCAGGACCCTGTCAATCGCGCTTTTGTAGCAGATGGCACGGGATTGTGCTTTGACGAAGATCCATCTTCTCTCACTCGGATCCTCAGGTACTGGTCTCTCCCAGGCGACTGACTGGGGTGGAAAGTCAGCTGGTGAACATAACCATCTGCCTGTCCTTCTAGTAGGCATCCAGGCGGCCACAGGGGATGGGCCAGCCGTGATCACCTATCAGCAGTGAACGCTGGACCTCCCATTAACCCAGGGATGAGCCAGAGGAAAGTCACTTGCCCTGCTGATGATAGATGGGAGCTTCTGCCCCTTCCTGATCAGACAGAGCCCCGGCAGCCTCAGCCCCTTGTTGTTCCATGTCCCGACAGCAGTTCCCATAAGGCAGGATCTCCGAGAAGGCCGATGTGTTAGTCAGACTTCAATCACTACAACAAAATGCAGAGACCTTCATCCTATAGAGGGAGAAGCTGGCCTATGGCACTTCATCCTGGAAGCATCAGTGCATGAATGACTGGCCTCCTGGCTTTGGCCTTTGTGGAGGCAGCGCATGGAGGAGGGAGTACATTCTAGAGTTAAAACACCCACTCGGAAGCTGTGAGCAGAGACAAAGAAGACCCCGGGCACCCCCTATTTCACCCAAGTCTGCCCTTCAGTGACCGAAGGACCTTCCGTATGACATCAACTTGGAAGCCAAGCCTTTGGACCTTGCCTGAGCACTTGAGGACATTTTTGATTGCAAACTATGATAGGAAGGAACACAGAGTACTGGTATAGCCTGGGGGGTGGAGAACGGTCCTGTTCGCCCCATTTTGTGGATGAATTTAGTGAAAGTAAAGAATTGGGCCTTGCTGTCTTTGGGTGTGTTTTCACAAGGCCTCAGAGGGAAGCATCCTGTTGCCTCCTGTCCCCCAAATCATAGAAGCTGGCAAGCTCAGAAGCCACCTAGCGATGGGGAAGCAGTGTCCTTAAGACGGCAGAGCATAATAAGAACCAAACATCGCCCAAAGCTGAACAACGGACGGCAGAGCAGAAGACATTTGTCGAAACCACAGTTGTGATTAAAGGAAATTGTAAAAGTCCATAAAGGGCTCAATAACAGAACGAGGATAATTAAAGATTCAATTAGTAAACTTGAAGATAAAAGCCAGATTATCTCCCAGAAAACAACTAAAAATGGAGAGGTGGGGGAAATGCAGAAAGAATGTTAAGATGTGCCATCAGTCAGACGCAGGGCCTGGTGTCTTTCTCAGAAGAACGATAGTAAGAGAGTTCAAAACACTCTTAGGGAAGCTAATCAAAAGGAGGGAGAAAAAAAGAACTAGAAAGGAAAACCTGGAGTTGAAGGAAGGCATAAATCTTTAGGCTGATGTAACTCACTGAGAACAGAACAGGCTCGGCTGTGGGAGTTCCAGCTCATCAGATCCTGGGGACACATAGGAGAACTGTTAGATAGAGAAAGTACCCAGAAGAACAAAACGTATTGCCTACAAAGAAAAAAAAAAAACACTGAAGGAGGTTTGCAAAAGCCTTACCATAAAACCCACTGCCCCAAGGAAGAAAAGCAATGGCTTTGAAATAAAGAGAAGGAGTGATTTTTTTTTTTTAAAAAATCAAAGATCCACTGTCCAAACCAGCTACCAGCAAGTGGGATGGGAAAGAAACGAGGCCTTTTTCAGACCAGCTGAAAATAATAAAAATGTACCTTATGCATGCACGTTGATTAAAAAAGCCTGATTGTCTCCAGCAAGTCACATAAGGAATCCAAAACACAGAGAGACATGGGACTCGAGAAGAGATGTGGGGCCCAGCCAAGAATGCAGGGGGAGGGCAGGACAGCAGTCCAACTTGGAAGAGCTAGTCAGACAGAGCCCTGGAAGGCTAGGGCTTCAAGGAGGAAGTGTGTTCCATCCAAGAACTCCTATGATAGAAGCCTCAGAAGGGTGTGGCTGTGTGTGGAATGTATGCACGTTCTGTAAGGAAGGTGAACAAGGGGCCACACGGGAATACGGTGTTGTGAATGACTCCCCTCACCTACTTGCCTCAAAGTCCCCCACCCTGTCGACCGTTAGCTTCTGCTTCGGATGTCTCCATTACCATGAGAGTAGAGCTGTGTTCTTGCCGCTTGGGAAAAGCCTCCCTCTGGCTCTCTGATCCTAGCATTTAACGTCACTCATTTTTGATGACGAGTACTGTCCTTCACATGTGCCTCATGCTGTTCTGGATTCTTGGCATCCCTTTCTCGATTGGCCTCTCGTCTGGGCTGTTCTTCCTGTGATCACTGACAATGGCTGAATCCTACAATGTTCCTTGACTTGCTTTCAGTATAATCTCTCCCACCTTCAGGGGCGCTATCTTCATGTCAAGCCCTGTCAGTCCATCTGCCTGCGGCCCTCCTGTCTCCGTGTTTCTTTCTTCCTCCAACTCCCTGATGTGCAGTGCGATGGGGCATGGCCCAGGGTTTGGTCCTCTGCAATTATTAATCTCCTTCTGAGGTTGTGTCTCTCAGGGTTACCAGGTAGACCAACACCAATGGGTGACACTCATCTACCTGTTCATCCCCAAGAATGGGCTCACACAATGATTCTGCAGAGAATGGCGATCAAAAAGGGAGGAGCTACGAGATGTGAAGGGCTCTACTTGAACCACAGAGTAGGGGAATCACATTCTCCATCTACTACAGGGAGCATGTGGGGGCCGAGGGCCAGGGGTGGACAGTGGAGGATTTGGGGTGGGCAGGAGCGGAACAAAGGGCAATGTGTATGTGCTCTGAGACTCCAGTTTCCCTCACCAGTACACATCTGTGGAAAGTGGAGTTAACAAAACCCAGAAGCAGGTCCATGCAGCACCTTTAGCGGAGGCACAGGTCTACAGGGCAGGGCCACAAAAGCAGGGAGGAGACTCAGTAACCAGAGTGCTAGACTGCACTAATGATGAGCAGAGGTGTGTGTGGGTTGGGGGTGGGGGCTGGGACCCCTGTGGCAGAATGCTAGAGGACGATGGAAGCAGCTACAGTCTCACTGGGGGCTGCTGGGAAGAGTTTTCTAAGAAAAAGCAAGTCCAGTGCGGTACAGATTTTGTGCTATATTTAGCACAAAAAAGATGAACTGAGTGTGACTGAGGTAGGACACACAGGGTTGGCAGCTCCTGTCACTGGGGTCAGGACTGGGATCAGAACTGGGGTTAGGACTGGGGTCAGAATTGGAGAAGATACCCCTGGTGACCTCCACTGGTCTCTGTTCTGTGTTGTAATCTGTTTCGACTCACGGAAATTTGGGGCGTCCCCATGCTGGTCACATTGGCACATTATTCTGCAGTATGGAAGCAGCCATAAAATTAACAGAAACCCCCAAATAACAAGGGCCAGCGGCGGCCATTTCCAGACTTCCTTGGGCGGGAGTTTCTTTATCTACGTCTGATGTTAGTTTTATAGTTTCCAAAAGTTGGAGCTGCCAAAGGGCAGAAGCTGCTTATCACTGTTGGGCTGTCGATGTTAGAACCTTTGCCCAGGCCACAGGCTTCCCAGGAAAAAATCTGAGGTTCTCTGTGGCTTCTCTCAAAGGAGCAGGCACGTGGCACACAGAGCCCAAAGGAGGCATTGCACAGGCAGATGCAGAGGTTTGGGAAATGCGTGTCAGGTTCAGGGCTGCTAGAGTTGCCTGGCCTCCCCAGGGCCATGTGCCTTCACAGAGGGTGGTTTGAACTATCCTGCCAGTGTCCAGGAACTCTAAGAACCTCTGAATACTGGCCCATTAGACAGCAGAGAGTGTCTAGGCTTCACTTTCTGAGAGGGAGTCAGGTGTGAGGAAAGAGTGTGCCGCAGGCTTAATTTTATACAATAGAAAACCGTCCTCAGCTTCCTTTAAAGAAGACAAATTTGTGGTTGAATGCTTAACAGAGCAGTCTCTCGGAGCAACCGTGTTTGCCCTGTGAGGAGAGGCAGCCTGTAGTGGGTCCCGCTGACAGCTTGGCCAGTCATTGTCTACATGCTTTCTCAGACATGGGATCCAAACCTGTGAGTGTGTGTTTGTGAAGCAGCCACTTGGCCTCTACAAGGGAGGCCCCATGTTGGCCCCCGTGTGTGGCCTGCTGGAGGTCAGCACTCGTGCCTCCACTCTGTGAGGGGCTGAGGTCATCCTTCCCTGTGCCCCGCATAGCATGTTTCTCCTCCACTTGCCGGCTACTGTGCAGTTTATTAAGGAGTGGTCCCCCTGTATTCTGCTTCAGGGTGAACTTACCTGCTTTACCCCAGTCAGCAGCAAAGAACCCTCCTACCAGACAAGGCCTGAAGCTCCAAGTGTGGCTTTACTGGGGAGCAGAGCCCTCCTGGTGTAAATCCAGCAAGCGTGTTCTCATCATAAAAGGACAGCAGGGCTGTGCCCAGTGCTCTGTGAAGGCGGGATAAGTCTGAGGCAAGTGAAATGTTTAAGAGTCAGTAGCAGGAAACACCCTGTCAGGGGCAAACAGCCCGAAGAACAGTTCCACGATGGCAGGTGCTATGCAGTCACCGTGAGCTTCACCTTCTTTCTCAGCATGTCTGGGTAGGTGCCATAACTTTCCTCCTCCCACAGGACAGAGGTGTTTTCCTCCTCACAGAGCAAGTTAGTAGCAAGGCCTTTATTTATACAAAGTCAGCCTGGCATGGGAGAGATTTTGAAAATAGTGCTTTGGGTAGAAAAAGAGAGTCAGTGGTGGTGAGGAGGAACTGGGTTTGCAGGAAACCATTTACAGGTGCAGCAAGGCAGAGTCCTCTAGTGGACGGGCCAAGAGGACAGTGGCTATGTGTGTCCTGGGGTGGACGGAAGTCTTTCTCAGTCCCTGTGACCCTGGGGATAGCTCTGCTTGGCATGATCTAGGAGTTGTCTCTGGCATGAAACACACCATCTTCCTACGTTTCTTTTGTTGCTGTGAAATGTAGCGATGGGTCCTCAGTCTTTCCGGAATGCTGCCGCCTTTTCCGTCTTCCATGTCAGAAGCCTAGGATTTACAGTCCACAATCGAGAGAGCTGAGCACCGAGGATGAGAACCTTTCTTATCCTCCCTCGACGAGGAAGGTGGCGGCCATCGGGTGGAGGCACATGCTAGAGAGCGAGCGGGAGCCCAGGAGCTCTCCCATTGCAGGGTGGGTGACTGCCTGTGCCCTTCAGGTCTGGTTGGGTGTCTTAGGTAGCAACTTATACCTGGGAGTTTTCTTTTAATTCTGGAAATGATCTAACAGCGAGCAATTCACGGAGAGGAACCATAATTATGGAATGAATCATACAAGATTTAATAAAGATTTAACTCAAATATTTATAGGCAGAGCTAAAAATACGCTCACCCCTGCCCTGTGGTCTGAGAGTTCGTCAGGAGGGTGAGCAGCGCCAAGTGGCATGTGCACCCAGGTCGTAGGCAGGGCTCTCCCTCCCACCTGGCTCTGAGCAGGGATGGCCCTTTGCTGACCTTGCATCTGAGGAAGCCTCCCGTCTCCCCTCAAGCTGGCTGCTTCTGGCAGGAGGTCTGGAGCTCACCGGGAGGTGGTGGTGGGTGTTGAGCTATGCCGAGGCCCTTGGGCGGGTGAGGCACTGACCTCCACAAGCTGTGCCTTTCCTCGCTCTTTGCACTGTTGGTCTCACACTCAGGAGTCCTGACGAGAGTCCAGTGAGACAGCCGGAGTCTAAGAAGCTCTGGGGCCCATATCTTCTGTTTTCACTGGGATACAGGGCAGCATGTTCTTTCAGGCAGAGGTGGGACGAGATCTTTTGCTACCAGTCACAGACTTAATGGCCTCTCACTTCAGCTGGCCTCCCTTGATCCGACTACCTTCTGACCATGCTGTCCACTGACTTCCAGGCTGCCGTCAGTATGGATGCTGCTTGTATTCTAATGCTAAATACTGGCTTTCAAGACCTGGTTGTTACTCCAGGCCCGAGAGCATCCCCAAGTGATGCTGTGTAAACCTTACTCCCCACTTTAACTGGTCAATAAAAGACTGGAGTCTGTGATTGGGCAGGAGAGGGAGAAAGGTGGGTCTTGGGAGGGAGTTACAGGGAGAAACAGAGGAGACAAGACAGGAGGGAGCCACCCTAAGACAGGAAAACCAGCAAGTAACAAGGGGCATTATGGCTGGGAAACAAGATAAAATAGCTCCCAACCTGCCCGATCTAGGCTTACGGCTTGTAAATAAAACACCTGGATTGTGTGTCTTTTATATAGACTCCCTAAAAATATTCAATTCTTTTTAAATTGGTCCCCGCCTAAGCCTTCTTTGTGTGCTTGCCCGTAGAAGACAAGGGACAACTATACGCCATCTCTTGCACTAGAGATGCTCCACCTCCAATCTACGTGGCTGACTCTGCAGCTACTCACTGGATTTTCCTGGTCTGAGCCAGTCAGCCAAAGTGCTTCCACACTCTGTGGGGAGTCTCACTTTGCTACCTCTGAGGAATCCTTCAAGGTTTCACCTTCAAGGTGAGCAGACAGGCTCCTGGGTCCTCCTCCCATTGAAGAAAAGAGAGATTTGGTCTCCCCTTTAGTGATTATACAAAAAGTCCACAACCACAGGTAAGCCAGGCCAGCCCTTGCAGGGACCAGAACACTCCCCGGCAGCATGTAAAAGCTGAACAATTTGGTCTTACCACATAAAAATAACGTCAGTTATATCCTCTTCCATGATTCAAAAGTAAAACATAGTTTTGTTCAGTCTTAAACCATTTTTCTTCGGTGGGAGGGAAATAACCAAACCCAAGACTAAATAGTTGCAGCCAAAACGCTTTCAGAAAGTTATGAGTCACTGAGTGAAGGTCGCAGAGGTTGGGAGCGGGGAGTGGGAGAGCTGGGAAGGTCTGCAGACAGACTTCACTGAGGTACTGAGCTCTGTTTTGCTTACACAATGCTGTGTACCTGGAGGTGCAAGGAGGACAGAGGTGCTGAGCCCGGGTGAGGGCTCTGTTCACTTCTGCACGATGTGAGTTTTTCGTGCATGGCCAAATCACGCCCACTTCCCAAAGACACCCTGGGCTCAGCCTTCTTGAGTAGCTTCTACCCCAAATCTTCTCGTCTCCTGCATTAGCTGATAGGTTCTAGTCTTTCTTTAACTGTGTGGTTTCCATATTGCTTACATACTGCCGTGTCAATATATTCGAGTGGAAGGTGCAGGCTGTGCCTATTCAATTGGTAAATGAGGTTGACAGCTGTTCTATGTGGTTGCTCTATGAATGGTAAGGAGTGCCTGGCTCCTTCTATCTGTAACAGCACATCACGATGGTACAGTAGCATCATCTGCAGCCAGTGGGGATCAGGTGGCTCCATGAACATGACTATCCAAGGGGAGCCATGGGAGAGCATGGGAGGAGACAGCTTGAGTTCAAGGACCTGGCAGAGAGGGCCACTCAAAGAGAGGTGAGCATGATAACCCCCCCACCCCCAGATAAACCCTTCATCTAAAGTCTTCCGTTCCACCTCCCCTACCACACACACACTCCAAACCTAACAGTAAACTTATATGACCTGGGGCTCTAGCCTGAGCTTCCTGCCCCTGTCAGTCAGCTTCTTCTTTCTGGCAGCTGTGTGCCACTTTTAACAGTATTCCGGAAGAGAGGATATCCACTCCCTGTGGACAGGTACAGGAAACCTGGCAGAAGGACAAGCAGATGAGAGAGTGGGGCCTCAGAGACACATACAGCCTCTTCAGGGGAAGGGCTCCTTGCTCTTCAGGGAAGCTGGGGTAGTTCCACCTTTAGGAGACATAACTGTATGCCTGGCCGTCTGCAGAAACACATTTGTCTCACCCCTAGGCTGCAGGTGAGGCCTGTCTGCTATCTCACTCCGGACAATTGGAGGGAGCTACTGGAGGGCTGTGTCACCACAGTGAATCAGAGGCATCCAGGCCCAAGTGAGGTGTTTCTGGGTGTCACACTGCTGTACCACACTGCCTAGGGGAAGAGCATGACAGGTGAGTTCTCCTTCAAGACAGTCGCTGGCCTCCTCTGCAGCCCAGTGCTCAGGAACCGCTCTCTATACTGACTTGGAAGGGAGAAGCCTGGGGTAGCAAAAAGGTTCACAGCCATGGTGTGCTCAGACACATGCATGCAGAAAGCTCCTGAGCACACAGCCCTGGGAGCCTGCAGCCGGGCCTCACGCTCCACCTCTCCTGGGCACTGGGCTGAGTCTTCCTCAAACACTCTGCTCTCATTTTGGACCTGCTCCTGGACCCCCTAGAAGCTCCTGGCAGAGCACCAGGCATCTATGTAACACACTCAGAAACCCTCAGCAGTAATTACACCATCAGCTCCAGCAGAGAAGAAACACACCTTTGTGATAAAAATGCAAACAGTTTTGCACACGAACACTTACTTCATTAGATATTTATCAAATAATTTAAAAGTTGGCTCAAAATGACTATAATTTACTGTGAAGCTCCCTGATAGCCAGATAAAAGGAAGGACCGGAAGACAGCCTTGGCTGACTCCGCTCTGTCCCTTCTGCAGAGGGGCTTCCTGGGAACCACACGCATGCCCGTCAGTGGTGTCACTCCAGGGCCACCACTGGCTCCCGTGAAGATGCTCAGCAGACTATCTCTGAGGTGTGATCAGGAGACCTGGCTAACTGGGGTCCTGAGGAAGGTGGTGAGTGGTGCTCTCCTTAACATGTAAGAAGCAAGTTTGGTATTTATTTACCAACCAAAGGGGTGATTAAGAATTGCTGTGTAGTTAGAATGGTGATGCAGCTGGCTGTGGCTTGGAGGGTCTTTCATGTCCCTCGGCTAACGTTTTTGAGAAAGGAGAAGGTGTAACTCGGGAGCTGAGGATAAAGTCAACATTAGGTTTTGAAGACAACTGTGTGCGCAGAGGGGGTTCTGGGTATCGCCACAGACTCAACACCTTTCTCATGAAGGCTGAATTGCGTGTCTGCGCTCTTGGGCTGTTGGCGAGAGCCCTTGGGGAATGTGTGTGTGCCTCTGGGTTCTGACACTCTGGGAGTGCTGGAGGCTGGGGAGAGGGCGCTGGTCCTTGACTTCATCTTGAGTCTGCTAGAGAGCCTCCTGAGGTATGAGTATCACTGGGCACATCTGCTCAAGGATGTGTATGAATAGGGAGTCCCAATCTGCTACCTGTGGTGGATGGGTCTCTCACATTGTATACACATGGGGTTAACTAAGAGAGAGAGAGAGAGAGAGAGAGAGAGAGAGAGAGAGAGAGAGAGAGAGAGAGAGAGAGAGAGAGAGAGAGAGAGAGAGAGACAGAGAGAGAGAGAGAGAGAGAGAGAGAGAGAGAGAGAGAGAGAGAGAGAGAGAGAGAGAGAGAGCAGAGCATCAGATCATTCCAGAACCCTCGAGTAAACATGCGGGCTGCCACAGTATAGGCAGTGGCCCTGGTCTGACTGAGGACTAGGCTTTAGGGCCCAACGCAGCTGCATACACTGAGCTCCAGCCTGCAGCCGGCACAGTCTCAAGAGGCCTGCCCCTCTCTCCCCAAACTACCATCAATTTTGCAAAGCAAACGTACTTTAAGACATGTCAAAAGTTGTACGTGTCCCAGGTGGGCCAGAGAAGAGGGAAGACTGGTGTAAAGGGAGCCAAGAATTCTCACTTGTTGATGAAAGGTAAGATTACGCACCTGGCACGGGCTGCCTGGCTGACTGCGGTGAAGCAGCGCTTTTCTCTGGCCCTTTCTAAATGTGTTTGTTATGTGGGCTTACACAGAGGTGCTATTCACAGCTGTTGGTGAGCCTCCTTTGCTATAGACGGGTGCTGGGGCCTGGGCTAAAGCAGATTGGGTCTTCTGAGAACTCCAGTCCGAATGTGGACAAGATGGCTAATATTTTAGATAAGAGTAAACATCAGATGCCTTTTGTTGTCTAAAACCAAAGGCACACAAGGGAATGAGCAGAGAGAAACCTGAGAAAAGGGAAGAGTCCAGGCCGGTGAGCCCCTCATGGGTGGGGTTGGGAGTCTCTGTGTGCAGTTGGCATCCAATCAGGTCACGGATCTCGGTCTCTACCAATCACCGTGAACTGCTCTATGCCCCAGGTCAGGAGATGCTGGCTCTGAAGGTCTTGGGACTATCGGGAAATACCCATAAGCCCACCTGGCTCCCTGAAGACCTTACCTGCCTCTTGGGAACCTCTCATGAACTGCCCACAGAGTCTTTCGTCTGGGCTCTAGTCTTGTATCTATGTGGCCCACCAGACCACGCCATTTTCCTTTACCACAGTCCTTGCTCTTCCCCATCCTCTCTATCTTGTATCACCACATGGCATCCTCCCTGGTGTGGTGACCCACACCAGAATTCGTCACAACCCATCTGGCTTTTTCCTTTCTTTTAGAGGCTGACTCAGGTTATTAGCAAGTTGCTCGAAGACTTCCAAGTCCTTCTGGGTGTTTTGCATGGACTTCGCTCACTGATTACCCCTCCAGGCCATGCTAACTGTGCCTCCCAGCAGACTGTGGCCTGGGATCTTTCTCTGAGTCCCAGAACCAGAGTAACCTGCCAAACACAGAGCCCCGGGAGAGCCACTAGCTCAGTGAATCCCCCACATCTTGTTCTGCCTGCCATCCCCTGGGGTCACCAGGCTATGGGTTACTGTCCTAGAGCTCATGGGTCCAGCATGATGGAAGCATCATATCCTTTGCCCAGCATCTCCTGCCTTTCACACTTAATCCCTAACTTTGTCCGCTGTCACTCTTTTCCTGGAGTTTGGCATGAATAACGCATGCAGTGCCTCAGTGTATGTGGGGGTCTGTGTCTCTTTAGAACTCTGAACTCATTGTCTGTGCTTGTGTTCCTGGCAGTAGTATCCTAGGTCCTGTGAGTGTTAGACGTCCAATGTGAACTATCCCTTGTGCAACGGAGTCATCTTCCTGTGGAACATTCGATTTTGTGAGAAATCTCCATGCTTTTTAGCATTCTCTGTAACAGAACAAATTTAGGCCCTCATCAAGAGCTAAGAGGCTTCCGGCTTGTCAGCTCTTGTCTGTGGCCGGGCGCTAGGAGCTATCCCCAAGAAAGTGATGACACCTTGCTGTCACTTTGATGTACATTTTCCTGGAATGACAGCTAGTTTTAATGGTCAACTTGACATAACAAAGAATCACCTGAGAAGAGAGTCTCAATGAGGAATTATCAAGATAAGGCTGGCCTCTAGGCACACTTGTGAGGGATTTTCTTAATTGAGTTAATTGAGGCCACAGTTCCATTTCGAGGCGGGGTCTTGGACTTAGTAAGGAAAGCTCACACCCGAGCACTAAGCATGCAGGTGTTTGCTGGTTCCTCTCTGCTCACTGCTGTGAAGTGACTGGGTTTCAGGTTCCGGCTGGGCCTGTCCTACAGCAATCTACAGACTGTAACTTTGTATCCTGAACCCTAAGAAAGAAGCCCTTCCTCTCTTAAGTCGCTATTATTAGTTGACCTTCGAGAAGAGTCTGTTTAGGATCTCTGTCCATTTTCATTTTCCTTGTTGACTCTTTATTGGGTGTCTGGCTTTCTCCCCTTCCGCAGGCTGCCCCTTTTCCTGTGCTGCACCCTGTCTTTTCACATAGTTCTTTTGTCCACTTTCACTTTTGCCCCAAGAATTCCTTCCCCAGCCCAGGACCCACATGCTCCCCCCACAACCCTGACATTTCCTTCTAGGAGTTTTAAAGCTTTGCTTCTTGACTTAAATCTCGACCCTGTGTAAGTTATTTTTACACATAGCTAGTGCACTGGTTAGTTTCTATGGACTTGGCAGAAACCCAAACTTCTCTGGGGAGAGGGACTCTCGGCTGAGGAATTGCCTCTGTCAGATGGGTCTGTGGACCGTAGTCACAGTATTTCCTTGATTGTTGATTAGCGTGGGAGGGCTCAGCATACCATAGCTGGGCCCGTGCCTAGGCTGTATAAGGAAGTGACTGAGCAAGCCAGAGGAGGCAGGACACAACACAGTGCTCCTCCATGGGTTCTGCTTCAAGCTCCTGCTTTGAGTTCCTGCCTTGGCTTCCAAACAAACAAGCACACCCTTTCTGCCCTAAGCTGATTTTGGTCAGGGTTTTTATTACATCAACAGAAAGCAAGCTGGGACAATGAGATATAAGAATTTGATTTCGTTTTTCTGCATGCGACTATCCATATCCCCTGGCACTGATAATTTGAAGAGACCCTGACCCCTTTGTGAAGATTGGATGACCATCTATGTCTGGATTTATTTCTGGGTCTTCTATTTTATTTTGTACCTGTGCCTGCTTTCTGACACGCCATTCTGTTTTGTCTGCTGAAGCACTATATATCAGGAAACACGACCTTCCACAATCACCCCCCCCCACCCCCACCCTGCCTTGTTTAGGAGTCTGTTTTTTGCTACACGGGTTCTTCTGAGATTCCATTTGAATTTTAGGGTTTTTGAAGACGTGTTTCTGCCAAAATCTCATTGAAATTCTGACAGGAATTGCATGGGCTCTGTAGATTCCCTTGAGTGTTAGGCACGTTTGAACGTATGAAGTGGGAAAAAAAAATACAACAGCAGCTCCAAAAGACTATTCCTGGTGCTGAGAGTTTTGCTTTAGTTTGTAGTGTCTAGCAGGAGCATTGTCACCTGTCATAGGGTAGGGCAACTCCACTTAACTCCCTACCTTCTCCTTCAATATGCCTATGCATATCAGTATCTTCAACCCTCACTGATCCTCATGGTCATACAGACATATATAGACGTACACACATGCACACACATGTGCACACACATGTGCACACAGACACACAATGCACACACACACACACACACACACACACACCACACTTCAAAACTAGGTTTCCATATGACTTTTTCTAAAGGTATTTAATGTTCGTGGTTTTCATCTGTCACTTGACGTCTCCTCTGAAGGGATCACGTCATCTTCCGCTCCTCATGTCAGGTGTAAGGACGCTGCCAATTCACACAAATGAGTTTGGCAGAGCCTCTGTAGACAAAGACTCCTGAGGAGTGCACAATGGAGATTGGTATCTAGAAGTCTCAGGGTATGGGACCCAAACATCAGATCACAAGAGGTTTGTTTCTGGTGTGACTTCTTTGTTCTTAACAGGCCTCTACTTCCTGGCGCCTACGGTGATATTTGCTCTGAGTAAGGGTGGAGGGAGGGGAGACCACAGTCTCTTTCTCCTCTGATTAGGTCCCACCCTCTCTCTCTCTCAGTAATGACCCTTTCCTCAAGGCCTGAACTCCAAGTATAGATGTAGAGGGTTTAGGCTTCCGTCTACAATCTGAAGGAAGGAAATACAACTCAGTGGTTGATAACCCCACCACCACCACCCTGCACCCCTTCAGTTGAAAGGCGTAGTCTTCCGTCAACTTTTCCTTGATTCAGGTATTTGAAAGGGTTTGTTTTCAAGCCTTATGGATATATTTCCACGCTCACCCTCCTCCAGGTCTGTGTCCCCTTAATCAAGATACAACAAGGTTTAATATCAAGTGGATCGATACATCCCTCCCTGTTTCCTCTCTGTTTCCAACAGCTCTTGGTCACATATCTTTCCCCATCAACTTTGATGGTGCTCCCTAGGAACCCTTGGGTGATTTTGATGGTCCTGTCCTTAAAGCTATAAGTCAAATTGGGAGGAGGCAATCCTTTTCTTGTGGTACACCTTCTGGTCCCTGAACACAGCATACCTCTCTATGTATCCTGTGCAAGTTTTCCCTGGTTTGTCTTATCAGCATTTTGTAAATGAAAAAAGAAAGGCAATGCCTACGTAGGGTTTCTGAGAATTTTATTTGTGAGGTATTTATCTTTTTGCCTTGAATGCCATACATGATTTAAATGTAATCAATACGTTATTACCATACAACATGATTTTTGCATGCTAGTCTTGTATGTGGCAATCATTTGTCAGTTTCTAAGGACTCTCCCCGTAATATCTGCATAGTAGAGCAGTCTAATTTTGCCTTTCTCATCCCAAGGCTTGTGTTTCTTCATGTTCCGGTGGCTGTTGCAGCCTCAGGTGCTGTGTTGAATAAGCGTAGTGTGTACGAACACTTCTGTTTCCAACCTGATCAAGGTGAGGAAACTCCTTGTGTTTACCGTGGCTGGTGCCTCTGTTTCTGTTACCACCAAATTTAATTGAAATGGTAACAGGCAGCCAAGGTAAACACACATGGCTTAGAGTTGGGAGGCAGGAGGTTGGGGAAGTCCCCTAGTCCAGGGCCAGAAAGTATCCTGGTCCATCTTTATCCTTCACCTTCAGAATCTCACAGCTTTGGAAGGCAGACTTACGCTCCTTGATTCCTGTTAGGGTGCAGGTAATAAACTGCAGAATTATTCAAATAGTGAGAAATAGTATATGGTCAGCACACACATTTACCTAAAAGAATGAAATAAACACCCAGAGCCTGCAGCCATGGGAGGGCATCCCAGTATCCTGCCCCCATCACCGTCATCCCAGTGCTCCCATTACTGTCACTCCATTACCCTCCCCCCATCACTGTCATCCCTGCTGTTCCTCTCCTGTGGAGTCCCCAGTCTCTTGGTAGTGCTTGACTCTGTGTGCTCCACATAAGGCAGCCCTGATGGAGGACTCCTGTGCACTTTAAACCGTGTGGATTAAAGTCTGGGCATAGACAGACTCTTCTTTTGCCTCAGCAGCCAAAGTTATCTATGAGTTATGAAATGCGACAGGAGTAATTGAAAACAGGTGCTCCGAGTACTAGCAAGCTGACTTGTTACCTGCCTCTCATCCGGTCTACCCTTCCCTAGATGTGGGTGTGCCCGGGGACACACAGCCATGCTTCCTCGATAAGATCTCTTAAAAATTTTTCTGTCTTTCCCTTCCCAAAACTATTAAAGAGCAGGAAGCAGCAGGAGGAGGAAGGGGCAGAAGATGTGGATAATTCGTGGGCCGAGCTTGCCCTCTCTGACTTAACGCTTAGCACAACTTGATTTTCTTATCTGTTCCATCTTCGCTTTGAAGGCAGCAGCCCCTTTGTGGCACAGCCCACAGGGAGGCTGTTTTCTTGTGCGTTGATAAAGGCTATGCTGTGGGAGAGCTTCCTCCAAGAGCCATACCCAGCTCTACAATGCTGTTTTAGATGTCTGTCTGTGGGCTCGGGGACATACGGAACAACCACAGCAGTTGCGTTTATGTGTTAGTGTGTCTGGGCCAAGATGCCCAGCTGCTTGGCCAGATACAATGTGTCCGTGGCCGTGAAGCACTGAGAGATGCTGTGAGCATTGACCCTGTGCTTCGTAGGTGGGCCCTCCACCAGCCGGCTGAAGCCTCTGGGGAGAAGGAAATTTCCTGAGCAAGCAGACATTTGGCCCACAGAAAGCCTCTGGACACACCAGCTGTTTCCTGGGTCAGTTTGTCATTCCTCCTTGTGGATCAGAGGTTTGCCAGTCCCCAATACTGCAGAAGCCAGCTCCACGATCTCCCTCTCTATCCCCGGCTCTCTCCCCTGAGTTACGTAGCAACTCTCTATCGCCTTCCACAATCCTTTGCTAGACTAGGAGGCTGCCACAGTTGAGTCAGACATTTATGAATCCACGTTAGCTTTACCCTGCCACGAGCCGTATGCCAGTGTTCACAGTTCATACGAGCACGGGAAGTCTGTGGTTGAATCTGAATCCTCCTTTTCTCTGGTAGCTCTCCATTCCTGAGTCAAGTTCTGCTCCCCGAGTGCTTGTATCTTAGTCCCTATCTGCCCTCTTAGTACTCCCCATGACTCACCCTGTATAACTCAGCAACCTCAGAGCCTGTGCATGTCAAAGGATACGCCAGGTGCTAGGCACACCCAGGCCCCGTGTCTCTACAGGAGCTTAGTCCTCAGGAGGCAATGAAGATATATAGATACTTGGAACACCAAGAGGAAGAAGGGCACAGGTGTTGATTTGAGTGGCTTGGCATGACTTCTGTGCCTATAGAAGGGTGCAGAATAGCAGAGAGATTGGGGAGACTGGTTTTCTGAAGGTCAAATCCGGCAGCAGGGATTTATCTAGGACTGAAGTGTAATGAGTAAATGACCTGAAAACAGGTGTGTGTGTGTGTGTGTGTGTGTGTGTATGTGTGTGTGTGTGTGTATGTGTGTGTGTGTGTATGGTATATGTGCGTGTTTTGTGGTGTGTGTGCATATGTGTGTGATCTGGTATGGTGTATAAGTGTGTATTTGTGTATGTGGTCCAGTAGTGATGGTGGTGGTGGTGGTGGTGATGGTGGTGGTGGTGGTGTGTGTGTGTGTGTGTGTGTGTGTGTATGTAGTTTGGTGTGGTGTGTATGTGTATGTATGGTCTGGTAGTGTGTGTGTGTGTGTGTGTGTGTGTGTGTGTTTAGAAAGGGGGCAAGTGCAAGGCATTGCTGTGCCTATAGTCATGGCCCCAGTGCAGTGGTAATTAATATAGAAAATGGCTGCTCCTATGGTGTGGATTCTTGCCCTGTCCCGCCCATGCCCCTTAGGAAAGGCACTCAATGGAGTAGAAGGAACAAATGAGCTCACTGCAAGTGAAAAGCAGCTCTGGAAAGAAGGAGAGACTGAGAAAGAGGAGCTAAGGCCTTCCATAGAGCCTTGGCTTCTAAGCCAGGCCTTCCCGAGATAAGTTGAGCATGAGTTCAATCAGAGCTAGAGCATAAGGTCTCAGGGACCTGGGCATGGGCTCTAGCAATGAACAGCTTGTGGTCAGGCTTGGCATGACTGAGCTGCTGCAGGGCACCCAGGAGTCTGTCCTTCTGCTAAGAACAATCTTGGAGTCAGTGGCCAGCCTGGGAGGAGAGATCATAGGGAGCAAGGAACATGAAAACCCCCTGACCTCCAGGCAGGCTTGATTCCCAGATGATGCCCAGGCCAAGATGGCAGCATTCCTGTAGCCTCTATGTTGCTGACCAAGGTAGCCACTGAGCCTTGCCCAACCTGTTGAATAACATTTGAAGTTCTGACATTTTCTCTAGCTACTGAGGTTTGGGCTGACCATGATAAAGTGGTTACTGAAACATGTGGACCCTAGATGTTCTGATGAGTGTGGGTGAAGCTTCCCAGCATCGAGAGAGAGAGAGAAGAGAGAGAGAGAGAGAGAGAGAGAGAGAGAGAGAGAGAGAGAGAGGAAGAGAAGAGAGAAGAGAGAAGAGAGAGAGAGAGAGAGGGAGAGGGAGGGGAGAGGGAGAGGAGAGGGAGGGAGAGGGAGAGGAGAGGGAGAGGGAGAGGGAGAGGGAGAGAGACTGTAGTTAAGTAGCAGGAAGTCTAGCCACTCGTAGTTTGGTGTTCTGTGGAAATAGAACTTAATGCTTAATGCTTGGGGCAATTGAGCCATGTGACTTCCAAGTTGGGTCTGGCGGGCCTGCTCTGCCAGCTGGCTCGGTTGGAATGAGCTACCTTTCTCTTCATTCCTAATTGTGTCTATTGGAGGGGGTGTTTTGTGTAGCTGTTTTTGCAGAGCCATAGATCTGTGGGGACAGCAGGTGAGCCAGGGAGAACAGAGGGTTCTGACTTATCAGGCCATTTCATTTTCATAAGCTTCCTGGACCTTTATTTTGTGTTTATGCATGTACGCATGGTGTGCACAGGCCTTAGTGAGAGTGTGGAGGTCGGGGGACAATGGCAGAAGTCAGTTCTTTCCCTCTACCGTGTGGATCCTAGGAATCCAACTCAGGCGGTCAGGCTTGATGGCAAGCGCCTGTACAGGCTGCGCCATCTAGCCAACCCCATCCATTTCATTTTGAAGTTAAGAAACGGTCATCGCCTTGAGTCGTCCAGTCCAAGGGTCCTATTTTTATGTACATTAAAAAGTCTAATTAAATATAATTATTTCAGTCTTCTGCTCTCTTCCTCCTTCCTTGTCAGGGAACCTTGCTATTACAGTAGCAGTCTCCCATGACCAGATGGTTTCCTGAGCTCAGAGTGAAATGGGGGACTCTCTATCTCAGTGGGGCTTCCCCCTCTTGTCTGGAGAGTGTCCCTGAGTACAGGTGCCTGGCTTTGTCTGAAAAGCGGCCTTGTACAGAGTCTCTGCAAAGCTCAGAGCTCTGAATAACTCAGCCCACACATCCTACTCTGGCTTCCTGACTGAATGATATTTAGGTGCTGTATAACCAATCAGCCCTTCCCACTCAGCTGATGTTGTGACCATCTAGCCCCTTTCCCTTGTATCCCTAAAAAAAGCCCTTATATACTCTATCCCTGAAACAATAATGTAGACTTGCCTCACTGGGGCTGTCTCTGGAGGCCATTCTGTCATACTCACAGCTGTCCAAATCCTGCTCTCAGTCTCTGCTTCTTTGTCCTCCCAGGCTGGTGACCAACAGCCTCCAAGGAGAAAGGGAGACAGCACACTTCCTATCCTTTCCAAGTATCCCAAAATTCCCTCCTCAATTTATAGCCTCTCCTTCAGCCATGGATGTTACATGTAGATGAGTGCATAAGTAAATGCAATCTGCTGAGCAAGTCGGTGTTGCCTGAGGAGGCCCTAGCACTGGGTATTGGATAACCAATCAGGGGCTCATCTCCGGAGGGAATTCAGTGCCCCCTTTCAGAAGGTATTAATTGACCCCATCTAGAGGTGAGATTCCTTCCTTCTAGGTTGGAATGTCAATTGTTGCTGGATGGTGTTTAAGCACTCGTGTAATTAATATATCATGGATATACCCTGACTGTGGTAGTTTGAATAAGAATGGGCCCCAGAAGCCCGTATGTTTGAATACTTGGTCCCCAGTGGCTGCACCTGTTTGGGAAGGATTCAGAGGTGTGTCACCACTGGGAGTGGGCTTTGAAATTCCCAAGGTCCACATTATTCCAGTTATCTCTCTCTCTCCCTCACAATTGTCATCTGGAAATGTAAGTTCTCACTAAGCTGATGTTCTAGGGCCATGCCTATAACCTGCGTCCATGTTCCCTGATGGTCATGGACTCACCCTTTGAAACTGTGAGCTCCAAATATACCTTTCTTTCTATAAATTGCCTTGGTCATGGTGTTTTATCACAGTGATAGAAAAATGACCAATACGCTTTCACAGCTGGGAGGCACAGCCCCACAGCAGATTTCTGGTCCTCTGGCTTTTACAGTCTCTCTGCTCTCTCTTCTGGGACATCACCTGAGCCTTAGATCCAGGCACCATGGTGCAGATGTATCAAGGAACTGGGCACCAGTCAGGTGTTCTCTGTATCTTGACCAGTGCGGCTTTTTCTGATAATCTCCTGCTGCAAAGAGAAGCTTCATTGATGAGACACGAGAGCTACATCACCTGCGGGTTTAAGAATAAGTATTTAGAATGCAGTTATGAAATTATACAGGTTTAGGAAAATGGTGGCAGGCTCCTATTTTTTGAGTAAGTCCTCAGTCTGCTTCTCTCCCCTCCTTGCTTCCCTGCCTTGCCAATTCTTTCTCTGGTGTTTTGTTTTGGTCCTGGTTAGGCCCCTCCTCTCTTTGTTTTTTGTGCCCTGCCTTTCTTTTGTGTGCACTGGGAAGATTGGGCTGTTATCCTTCCTGTCCTGCTCTCTGTGGGGCACACAGCACACAGGCTCTGGCTCCCATGTTCACTGGGTCTGGAGAGCCTGGAGCCTCTTCATTTTTGAGAGGTGTTAGGAGGGGTGAATCACTTTGTCTCTGTCTCTCTGTCTGTTTTCTCTCTCTGTCTCTCTTTCTCTCTGCTTCTTTCCATGTGTCTGTCTCTCTGTCTCTGTCTCTGTCTCTGTCTCTGTGTCTATCTGTCTGTCTGTCTGTCCAAAGATCCTATAGGAGGGTTCTACTCCTCCCTAGTGGAATCCCGACATCTGGGTTTTTGGAGTTTCTGTCCTGCAGGTTGTCATTCCTGGGGCATGGGGACAGTTCCTTTCTGCAGCTCACTCCCTCATGTTTTAACATTCACAAGGTGGGGATGCCCTTAAAAGATATTTATATGTGAGAGAGTACTGTGTCATGAGCTAATTAGAAATATTTTCATTTTCATAGTGACAGGTTAAATAACACTACACTTCTTAATGGAATTATGTAAATTCCAACCATTTCCTCCATAGATAATACATTTGAATTTTGTTTTTCTTAAAAACCTTGAAAATGTATAAAGTTTACAAAATCCTAAAAAAAAAAAATGAGTAAATGGGCTTAAAATTAACTCTGATAAGTCCCCCCTCCCCCTTTTGGTATAGGGTTTCTCTGTGTAACAGCCATGGATGTCCTGGAACTCCATTTGTAGTTCAGGTTGGCCTAAAACTCACAGAGATTTGCCTGCCTCTGACTCCCAAGGGCTGGCTACTTCTGTTAATCCTAACCACTTCAAAACTCTCTTCTCGGCTAAAGTGATTCCAACTGTACTTCCTTACTGACCATTTTCCCAAGTCCTGTCCCCCCAGAGGCAGGCTCGAGGCTCCCAGCTGCCCATTAGACACTGAGGAGATCAAGTATGTTGCAAAGCTTGCCCTGTCGCCCCATCGGTGTGAGAGGTCCTTTGGCATCTTGGACTGTGCTTAAAGGAAAAGGACAAACGTAGCGTGAAGTCACAACTCCATTGATTCCCGGGAAGTTCAGATGAACCTTCATGGGTGTCCTTTGGAACGGGTGTTTCATGTCCTGAACACCCAAAGCGCAGGCATTGCTCTGCTGAAGATGTTGCAGCAACGAGGGTCACAGCTGGTGCCGCGTTCAGAAAGCTCTGGGAAGAAGTTGGCACACGTGAAAGAGTGAGTAATTCAGGTTGCGAGGAGGAGGCAGGCTCCAAGTGCTTGAGCAAACAAGGAACTTACCGAAGAGGGTGGAGTCAGAGGTGGCAGACAGGTACTAAGCCTGTGCGGTTGTGCTTGGATCTACACGACTCCTCCCCAGATGCTGTGTGGGCCTGGGACACTGAGCAGCTGTTTGATGCATACAAAGAGCCAGCTTCGCACGATGTACAAGGCTACCTTTCCGCCCTCCTTTCTGGAGCCAGGAGCGTCTCTAACTGCCTTACAGGAACTAACGAAGGGACGTGGTTCCCTTTGGGAATACAGAACTGAATCTCTTCAGATGTGATTTTTCTGAGGACAGAAAGGTACTAGAGAGGTTGGAGGCAGAGTAACCAGAACCAAACATGTTTTAGCTTCCTGGGATGGAGGCAGAGAGACGTGCTTGGTTCTGAAGACAAATCAGAGTGAGCTTAATGAAGTACGGCTATGTAAGGCGTGTGTTGTCTAGGCGATATGCAGCAGTGCAGGGGTGGGGGCCACTTCTCCCAGCCTGGCTTTCACTACCAGGCAGCTTAGGCATGAGGCTGTTTGTCTAAATATGTAGGGCTTTCTCTCCGAGCTACATCTTAATGCTCAGAGAAGGGTAGGGAAGTGGGGGGATTAAGGCCTAGAGGGTGTGTGCAATTCTGTCCCACTGCAGCTGGGTCAGAGAGCTAGGCGGAGGAGAGAATCACTGGAGGCTAATGGAGAGTTCTTTTTAATAGAGTATCTTCTTACACCATTTTCTATCCATATAAACTCTATCTGTGTGGTCCACACTTCCCCAGAGGACTCCTGGCAAGCCGTATTCCTTTTACCATTTTAAAACTTTTTTTTTCCCCTCCTCTTAAGGTATGTCTCCCAAGAAGTCAGGAAGAAGAGAGTCTCTAGGCTGGGTTGACAAGGAGGGCCGGTCCCAAGGTAGTCTAGGCCTGGTCACAGAGAGGGCTGATCCTCCTCTGCTGAGGTGGTTTAGGCTGGGCTGACAAGAAGGATCAATTCCGAGGTTGGCTGAGCGATTATGGAAGCAGGTCCTGCGGGGATCAAGGCTAGGCTGACTCGGGGGACCAATTCTGAGGTGATTTGGGGCAGTTCACAGGCAGGGATGATCTTTTAGTGCTGAGATGGACTAGGCTGGGCTACACAGAGGCTGATCCTGAGCTGTGTAGGCTGGGGTAACGAGTCCTGAGGTGGTCTAGGCCATGTGAGTTTGGAGGAGGCTAACTCCACCCAGCTTGTACTGTTTCTATGATCTGGGGTCTTGGTGAATTTTACTGACTCTGAAGTTGATATATTCGGCCAGTGTCACACCCCGACAGAGACTGTTCAGGAGCAGACAGGCAGATCTTTCACGGAGCCTGGATATTGACAGTAGTCCTCACAGGGCGTTCTGCGTGTTCAATATGATACGTTATTTAGGTTGAGTGAATCACCCATCCACTTTCCCAGGACTGTGCCCTTTCTGCAGGCCCTGGCATCTGTCCTCAGTGCTGCAGGGATGGACGTCTCTGGGAAGGTGATGATTCTGCCTGTGGCTTTGTGAGACAGAGCATTCTTTGGAAACATTAGGTTGTGAAACACTGTACTGGAGTTGAAGAATCATCAATAATTCAGAAACAACCACAAAGTGCTTTTTTGTTTGTTTTGAGGTAGACCTCAAACAATACGCAAAAGAATAAGTCAGCGAGTGCATGTCCATGTACGCATGCTCACAGACTCTCCTGGATGAAGTGCCTATAGTTTCTATCACCCCCCCAGCCTCCCCCCCGCCAAAGGACTTTGCGATTTCAAATCTTAAGAACTGAGTATCTCAGGCTGGGCTGGGGCCTGAGCCTTTTCTGGTCCCTTCCAGAGCTCTCTTCAAGAGCAGAAGAAGACCCTGTCAAAGTGAAGACAAGTGAGGATCTGCTTCCATGCTGCCAGCGATTCCTTGTGGATCTGGGCACATTCTATGATCTCCTGGGGACATTATCATTGCTGATAGAAGACTACCTTCAGTGCTCCTGTGGGGATGACTTAGCTTGTAACACAAACTATTTCCATAAGAGCCACAGGAGGTGTTGACATGGAGTCTGTCGTGTGAAGGACAGGAAGGCTTGTTTACAGGCTCGAACAAGAGGACAAATCCAAACTCTAGCGCATACACGAAACTAGAACAGTGGCCTTAACCCCAGCCGACCTCTGTCAGCATCTGCTCACATACTCTAACAAGCAGGATCTGGAGTTGAGGAGCTTAAAGGGCTAAAGGCTGGTGATGGATCCATTTGTAGAGCACCAATAAGGGACCATCAAGGGAAAACCCCTGGTCAGGTGAATAGATGCTCTGTCCCGGGATGGGCCAACCACCTGGCCGAGGGACCACCCTTAGGGAGGCAGGGCTCACCTTAAGCCTGCTAAAGAGACAGGTGAAATAATTTTTCCTTCAAGAAGACTGTACGTATTCTTCACAGAATCCCCACTCCTAATGTGGTAGCTTTCAGGGATGGAGCAAGACAGCTTCATGTATCTGTGCGACTTTCTTTCTTCTCTCCTTTATTCCTGTCCTCTGGGGCAGCTGCTAAGATCTACAGCTGGAGTGTTTTCCTTTCAAACTCTGCTTAAACTGTCTTCAGACTTCTGTTTGAGTCATTCTTAAATTCTTCTACTAATGAGTCTAAGAGCAGTGAGAAAAGACTCCAGCTTCCTCCTATCCCGGGGACCAGAAGAGGTAGGCAGGGAAAGACAGGCCAAGAAGAGGATGGAGACTTCATAAACCCTGGGCATTTACACACATACCCTGGGAACCCAGGGAATCTGTGAAGATTTCTCCTCTTACGATTAAGTAGGAACCTGGAGGAAATGTTACGGAAGCCAGAGGCTTGTAGGTGACTCAGATATGCATCTTAGACACAGCGGTCAGCTGTTCACTCCAACCCAGCCTCAAACGGACAGCTGAGGGAAACCTTGGGAACATTCAACTCTGCTTGGGTTTTGCATACTGGGAGATGGGAAAATGTCTGACTTTTTTTTTTTTTTTCTTTTACTGACTAAACTCGAGTAAGCCAGATGATCGTTATGGTGAATGGCCTCTTCACCAGGAATAAAAAGACTTTTCAGTTTAACTTAATAAAATAAGAAAAGGAAGGTAGGGCGGATGACCAACGATGGTCTCTCTGTGGAGAGACATGTGGGTATAAGATAATCCCACAGGGACTGACCTGTCTTCTCTGCTCCTCCTCACCGTGACTTTCACTAATGACAGAAATGTAAATTTGGGGTCCACAGGTCACGTCCTAAAGCAAGCCTGCCACCTTTCCTGTCTAAAACTGAAAGCTTATTTCCAGGAGAAGGGGATATTTTTTCTTTCTTTTAGGGACGTCTCAGACCTGTGAGCTGACTTCTTCCTGCCTTAACTTTGAAGGAAGTGGCTGACACACAAAACCATTTCTTAGTGGTTTTAATAAATGTTCTATTTTTTTTCCACACAATGGGAACTGGTTACCTCTCCAAATTCCACTTGGAGAATCTTTGAGAAGACAGAACTTGGCTTTCGGTCCATGTGAGTGCCTCCAAATGTCGGAGGGTCTCTGAAGGCTCTGATCCGTCTCGTCTGTCAGTGGCTTGGAAAAGCATGTCGTTACGTTGATCTTTCTGGAATCCCAGAGGACACATGAAAGATGTGTTGAGATTCAAGGATTCAAGGCAGCAAGCGCCAAGGAGTTTTCTTCTGCCTTCCCGCATCTCCAGGGGATGTGATAGGCTTGCCAGAATTCCAAGTTAGGACATCTGGACTCGGCCCCTGATTTTGTGGCTGGCTAGGACATACAGCTGTTTGTTTTGTTTCTCATCTGTAAAATGGGAGCAAATGAAGCCTGTTACTTGCTGGACACTCACAGTGGAAGAGAGTAGAAAAAAAGCTATTTTCAGGTTCTGAGTCCTAAGGACACATTTCAGCTAATAATTTGTGCCCTTGAAATAAAAGATAAAAGGAAAATGTTTTGTATCAAATACTTCTTGAATGTGCTGTTTATATTATTATTATTATTATTATTATTATTATTACTGTTGTAGAGGATAGAAGTGCACAGCATTTATTTAATTTTTTTATTTCAATGTATAAGTTATTTACTTACTCAGTCATGCCTGTTCCTGGACCGAGTCTGACTCTGAAGAGTTTTGGTACCATGTTCCTCCATGTTCTCAATGTAGGAGGGTGTTGAATGCTTGACAGATTGGAGTTTTGAAGGCTTCTTTAAGCAGCTGTCTCTAGAAGATTTTCTTTCCGCCTGTGTTGTGAGAATTCTTTCCCTGAGGAGACATAAGCAAGGTCTACCTATCCTCAAAAGGCCCCAGTGGCAAGACGAACTAGGATTCCACTGGGAGTTCCACACGGGGAGATAATAAGCTTATTGTGGTTACTAAACGGCACAGGGTTCCTTTCAGGAAGGTGACTTTACCTCAGAGCATCCATATTACAGCCTTCACACAGTTGATTGCTTTCACACCCACATAGATGGAGCCCCTCTCAATAAATTTTTCCTCAGCCCATGAACTTGAGTACCTCCCAAGACCCCAAGGCCAAGTACTAGTAGGGAGAATTGCATACAACGACTTGGGATGAACAACTGGCATCTCAGGTGAGGCCCAGGGATACTTCCCTTTCCCCCATCGAGGGAATGTCAGCTGTCTACAGGCGCACCCTTAATGACCTCTTGAAAGTAGGCACAGCCGATCTCATGAAGTTGGGGACTGTTTTGCTCGGTCGACCTCACTCCTCAATGCTATCCTTTTGGAGCTCCAGCGCTGTTCTTTTCCAGAGGACTTCGTGTTAGCCTAGGGCAGGGTAGCTGCTTTCTGATTGATGACCCAGCTCACAGGGATCTCCAGAACAGCAGAGGAGAGAAAAGTTGGAGGTGAGCTTGCTGTTTTGCTCCCTACAGAGAGGCCCTGACAAGTCAATTGATTCTTTGTTCTCCAAAGTCTTCTCAGTTGGCTTTCTGCATGAGGTAGAATTAGGGCCTTTTCCTGTGAAGCTACCAGCCAGGGCTAAACTATTTCAGCAATGCTCTCCTTTTGCAGAACCTGGTGTGTAAAATCCCCTTGGTTTCCATCAACAGTCAACAGCCCACTCAAACGTGCTTGTTGCTGAACACCTGAAATGCTTGCCTAAGTTTAAAGCGGTAGCATCAGTGTGTGCGCTCACCTTCCTCCACGTTTGCCCAGGAAGTCATCTACCTCGCAGATCTGTGTTTAGACCCCTCCGGCCCTCAGGGTTAACCTGTGGAAAGATGCAGGACTTCGTGGTGCTTTCAGCGGCACTACTGAGGAGCCAATAACCAGTTAGCATCTCAGAGAGCTACTTTCTGGTGAATGCAAAGCCACAGGCCAGCCTAGGCGCAGTGGGGACCCTCCAAGAAGAAGACAGAAGGCGCCCCAGGGCAGGAGGGCGGGGCACAGTGCATCTCAGGAACCTGTGTGAGTTCGTACCCCTGTAAGGTGTGTCCCTGTGTTTGCGTGAAGGAGGCGTGCAAACAGCACCAACACACGCTTGCCTGGTCCTGGTAGCCTTCGTTGTCTCCTTCACAGCCTTGCACGCCGGGCGGCCCCTGCGCGGGCGCGGTGGCCGAGGGAGGTGGGGCGTTGGGAGGAGATCTGCGGGCGGGAGGGCGGAGAGGGCGGGAGGGGAGGATCCGGGAAACTAGGGTTATTTGACAGCAGCAGGGGCAGCCGAAGAAGAGTTCGTGGAGCTCCGGCCGTAGCGCACCGAGGGGCCGTGCGATCTCCACCAGAGGCGGTAGGACCGCAGAGCAGTTCTAACCCCCTCGCTCTCGCGTTCGCACACCGGATCTTCGCCGAGTGCCAGGGTGCAGCGCGTGGGGCGTCTGCCTCGCTTGGTCCCCTCCAGCGTCACCATGCTGCCGCCACAGCTGTGCTGGCTGCCGCTGCTCGCTGCGTTGCTGCCGCCAGTGCCCGCGCAGAAGTTCTCGGCGCTCACGGTAAGTCCCGGGACGCGCTCCCCGGCTTTCTCTGTTGTTCCTCCCTGAGAACCCATTCTCCCCTCTGGTACAAGGCTCCAGGAGCAGGTGGTCCGGTGATCTCCCAACAGGTGGGATCCGGAGAGTCCCACGGCATGCGTGTCCAGGGTCCATAGCTACTCCGTAGGTGAAGGGCTGCTGGTCCTACCAGTCCAGAATAGAAGGGAGTTAGCATGCGGGAGTGCCCGCAGTTCCCCACTTTGGGTGGGAAGGGATGGCACAGGAACAAGGATCTGGGCCACTTATGCACCTCAGCTGTTTTAGGGTGAACTCACAGGGATTGGGTGTCCACCTTGCCAACGTCGCCGACCCAGCCTAGCGTTAGGAAGAGGGCGATCTTCAGCTCCAGCGCCACGAGGACCCCCTGTCTTTATCCTTTTGGTGGGGCGGGGGGAGCGCAGCCCATGGGTTCCACTTGTGGCGGAGCATCTCAGAGAATCCTTGAGACAAAGAAGCAGATATGACATTGAATTAAAGACCGCTTTTCTTTTGTTAAAAAATTCATAGAGGAGGAAGGATCTGGGGCACAGGAGGCACAAAGGAGTGTCCCTAGTCTCCTGGGTCTTCTCCTTAGGGGCAGGATGCTGTGCGTGCCAGGGAGCGCTCCCGAGCGCGTGTGGCACTGTGGTTGACCGCTCTAAGTTTGTCTCTCTTAGTTGCTGTATTGGCTACGCCAAGGCGCGAGGTGAGGTGCCAGAAGCCGCGCTGTGGATGGGGGCTGAGAGCGTCCACCTCCGGCCAACACAACCGCGGCCACTCCTGCAGGCTGGTGTCTGCAGAGCCCAGCGGGCAGCCCTCGTGCGGCCCGCGCTCTAGGGAGCCCATAATTAATGCAATCTGCAGAAACGAAAGCACTCCACTTAAACGTGTTTTTGAACAAGTGCTTAAGAAAACACCAAGGTGGTGAGCAGGCCCCTGTGGAGAGAGTGGTAGGTGCCCTGCGGAGGGTGCTTATCCTATGGAAAACCAGGGCTAGTCTGGTTAAAGCTCTTTGCAAAAGTGAAGCAAGCAGGCCAGCCTGTTGCTTTTTCTTTCCCTCTCTCTGTTTTTCAGCAGCTTGAAGGGGGAAGATTGAGTGAGTTCATTGTTCATACCTAAAATTCTTCTGGGGCAGTCCTAGGGCCCTGCCTTGTGTCTCATGAGTGACTGATAGATTAGAACCATAGCTGGAAACTGGAGGGAGTTTCCCTCCCTCAGTCTTGCCCTACCTCAAGGAACCTGAAGGAACTGCATTCATAAATGAACGTGTGCATAGATGCCCGTGTATGTACAGAGCTCAGGCACACACTTCAAGTATATTTAAAAAGTCCACTGGGAAAGAGGCCAGTTCTCAAAAGGTCTTAACACCATGTTTCTGAGTTCTAAGCAGACTTCTGTAATCACATTTTCTAAAAGTACCAAATAGACTTGTTTCAACCCCTGTGCGTTCTCTCTCTCTCTCTCTCTCTCTCTCTCTCTCTCTCTCTCTCTCTCTCTCTCTCTCTCTCAAGATAGTTTGGTAATCAGGACAGTTTCAAATTACTAGATTGTCTTCTTGTCCTACCCCTTCTGGAAACTTCTCACTCTCCATCTTTTCCCCTTTTGTTTCTTTACACTGTTGCAAGGGTTTCCCAGTCTCCATGGGTGCCAGCTGCTTGTGGGGTCCCTTTACTGGAGCTGGGAGTTGGTCTTACACCATACAGGAAGTGCCCCATTTACTGCACTCCCCAAGAACACTTTGTCTTAAAATCACATTAACACATAAAATGCTGCTTTTTTTTTTTCATCCAGGAGAAGTACTTAAAGCTATAAACTATTTGTCAGGATTCCCCCCCCCCAAGCTAGACAACGAAGATTGTGGTTGCTATATTTCTATATACTTAAGATATAATCAAAGTTTGAATGGTCAGTCACTAGGAAATGTTAAATGTTCTGGCTTTTTTTTCTGTGGTGCTAATCTCCTTTTGAATTACCTTCTGTTTGTTGGAGAAGTCTTTGGGTTCCTGAATGCTAACCCAGAGAGTAGCCTCCTGTGTACAAGGTTTAGATTCTGTCTCTGGTAAGTGATTGAAGTGTTAGTCTGCAGGACTGCATGGGACTCAATTCTTAAGGGTGTATGGAATTCAGTTCCTGGAAATACACAGGACTCTGTCCACAGGAGAATACAGGACTGGCAGTCCATGGTGGGTGTGGGGGACTGTCGGTCTGCAAGGGTTTGTGGAATTCACAGTTCATGGAGATGTGTGGGGGCTAGGTCCCTTCTTGATGGGTGTATGATCTTATGCAAGTGACTGAACTTTGGTCTTACCTGTAGAATGGGGAAGAAGACGACTGAGCATGTGCTGAGGGCTAAAGCTAACGTTCGATGTACTCAGACCACGCTCATTCTCCAATCCAGATTATGCTGTTGGTCCGGAAGGGAGTTTAGAAACCACAGCCACCAGTTCTTATACTGTTGTGTCATTAAGCGGTGTTTGGATATTGGCACTATTGGAGCACATTCCTTGCTTGGCTTAGATGAGAGCAATCATGTGGGCTGTCCAGGCAGATGGGAAGAGCACGTTCTCTGCTTCCCTTTGTCCTGCCCGTTTCTCCTCAAAATGGGTAAACTGATTCACCTGTTGGGGAGGACGTGCACATGGGCAGAGCCAGCCTGTGGGTTTTCTCCACCCTTCCCATGGCCTGATTGTGCACAGATGTTGGCATTCTTCCGGCGAGTGGAGCGAGGTGAGGAGATGTGGGCAGTCTGCGGCGTGCTTTGCCGTCTTCGGCATGGGTCTTTGAAGGGAAGGAGAGTGATGGGAAGACAGCATTTTGCATGTGAGGATTCAGAAGAGCCTCACTGATGATCATCAGTCCACGACACAATGTGCCGTCCATTATCCCGTTCCCTCCTGCACTTGCGTGGTGTGGAGCGGAGTGTATGGACCATGCTGCTGTGACACCCTATTCCTCAGTCTGAGGAATCAACAGCAATCCCACTTTCCTTCCTCTTCTGGCAACACTGTACCTGAGGCTCTGTGAACACAGTCTCCAAAGCTGGGGAAGGAGGAGGGAAGTAAAGACGTTTCCTACTAGGAACTCATTTCCATGATCTCCAAATTCAAACATTTAGCTCTGATTTGAAATGAAGATGGTGAATGGCTGTAAGCCTGACTAAGACAATTGAGACATGTCGGCAACATGGATGCCTGTGGGTTACCATGGCTCAGGGGTTTAAGGGATCTTGTATCCCAATGCACCTTTGGACCAGCCAGGATGATAGGACGTAGAGGCCTTAAAGACTGGCTGTGGCTTGTGAGGTTGGAGGTGAAAGGTAATGTTTACAGGTTAAAAATTCTATTAAAAGACACAGGATTTCACATATACAAGCACAAACTTACAGTGAGGAAATTCCATTAGCGCTTTGAAGAGAGAATTTCTCTTTGTGGATGAGTTCATTTATAGGGAATGAAACGTCCACCTCTCTGTGGGGTCAGGTAGGGAGCAGGGTCCTGCCACTAACTGAGTGTCTTCCGACTTTGAATATCCATACACATATGAAATATTAGACTGTGCCCCACATGAGGAAAAGGCTCAGAATGAGTTATTGTCCCATTGAATTCTAATTTCACATGGATTAAAACCAAATTACTCCAAGGGAGGACAGTGTGTACAGTCTGCTGTGGTCTCATAGTTCCAGGCTGAAAATCGAAAGGCAAAAGGCTGTAATTCAGTGCAAATAAAGAGCATGGTTTAAAGATGTCAACTCGCATTGGTATTCCAGATTTAAAAAGGGATGAAATGGGAATCTTTATTATAAAACCTGGCCAAATTTAACTAGATTTCTCAACACCAAGAAGGTCACAGGATAACCTCACTTTGATGAAACACAAGTATATTCATATTTTTATTGTGTTGAACACAGTGTGGCTTACAGTGAAAGAGGTATAGGCTATGTGCACATGCGATCTCTATCCATTCGTCCATCCATCTGTCCATCCATCTGTCCATCAGTCTATCTACCTACCTCTTTACATATCTGTCTGTCTACCTACCTACCTATTATCTATCTATCTATCTATCTATCTATCTATCTATCTATCTATCCATCTATCTATCTCCCTCACTGATAACATCATTTCTTCTTGCTCTTGGTCTCACTTTCTCTCTCTATCCTTCTCTTGTCACAGTTATTTGTGGGCCCTTTGCTTCTCCTCTCATGAGCCTGTAGTCATTACCTTTCCCTCCTGGCCCTCACTGAAGGGAGTTCTCAGTTTCTGTACTTCACAGGCTCATCCCTGTGTCCCTGCCTTGGGGTCTGTGGTGCTGGGAGCCTCTCAGCATGGTGGGGCACCAAGCTCTTCTTATTCCCAGAATCTGATGGAAGAGTCTCCTTCTTATTGGTAAAAATGGCCTCCAACCTAGGGAGAACTCTGAGGGCCAGTGGAGGGGGAGGGCAGTCTAGTGAGTGGTTTCCATCCTGCACCTGTCCTGGAGTTATGAACTATAGTCACTGCTTAGGAACAAATCTATAAGTTTATTGGCAACAACCAAAAATATAACCAGTACATGAAAGTTGCTCCTTCAGATTTGGGTGTTTTATCTTTTAGATCCAGTAACCAAGGCAATAGCAACAAGGAATCCACTTGGAGCTCCAGATGGGTACACACCAGAGCTGAGCTGCTTTTTGAGTTTAAGACAATTGCCAGATATTTCAGGGCATTGCTTGCTCTGCCGCTCAGATGCTATCATGAAGGACCAGAAAGAAGGCAGGTGTCTCCAGGCTGAGACCCCAGTACTTGTGCAAAAGAACCAGAGATCAGTTGGTGACCATGAGGGTTGAGTCCTGAAGGAGCAATGAACTTGTCCAAAAGCTCCAGGGCACTCTCTCTGAGCTCGACTCGGAAGCCCTCCTGTGGGCTCCGGGGACTATGCTGGCCACGCCCCTCTGGTCCCACAGGTGTGCACACCTGTAGCTTTTATGCCTTTACGAGGAGCTCGAAAAACTAGCAAATGTGTTGGCAGCACTTGAGCGAGAATGGGAGTGTATGTTGCTGGGTTAGTGGTCCTCATTCCTAGGGTATCTTTTACCTTCAGGGTAACAGGGTTGTGGATGCTTGAGGTGAGGAGTGTCTTTGTGTTTAGTAGACAAATCTTTCTGAGTCTTTTCCAACTTCATTACTTTATTGTGCTCCGATTTTACACATTGTCATAGGTATACTACATTAGTAAACGCCCAGCCCCAATGATCAAGGTTCCACACCCAATCCTTCCATTCTCTTTGGCCACATCCCCCCTTGGGCTTACCTTTGCCTTATGGAGTCTTGGTCTCTGAGTGTCCCATGTAGACTTCTTTCCCTTCACATGGGTTTCATCCACACACACGCACCAGATGGTTCTTACAACATCATACCAATCTTAACTATGGAGAGCCCTCAGTACAGACACGTCTCGTCTTTATGTGCCCACAAGAGCATCTTTCATTAATTAGAGGTCAAATGAAAGTAAAAAGACTTCACAGGATATAGTCCTCTTAACTGATAACCATTCTGATATGAAATAGAGATTTCACCATTCAGGTGGTGGTGACACACAGCTTTAATCCCAGCACTTGGAAGGCAGAGACAGGGAGATCTCTGTGTTGAAGACCGTCCTGGTCTACAGAGCAAGTTTCAGGACAGCCAGGGCTACACAGAGAAACCCTGTCTCTAAAAAAACCAACCAATCAACCTTCCAGCCAACCAACCAACCAACCAAACAAACAAATAAATAAATAAATAGAGATTTATGATAATGAAGGGAATTCTGTCTCTGCTCATAATTTAGAAAATAATTCTCGATGGGATTAACTAAAAATGTTCTAATGTGCAGCTGAGTTTTGATTATCAATTAGTTCATTCAACAGAGGATGTGGAACTGTTTAAGTTTTTCCTCAGCACAGTTAAACTTTTTAACATTTGGCTTTTTAAGGGGAGATGGCTCATTTGGTAAAGTCTTTGCCTTGAAAAATGTAGGAACCTGGGTTAGATTCTAGGAACTCATGTTTTTAAAAATCTGGGTATGTTAGCAGGCACGTGGAATCTCAGTGAGGGAGAGACAGAGATAGCCCTGATCCCTGGGATTCGTTAGCTTGTCAGCCTAGCCTACTTGGTGAGCTGCAGGCCAATGTGAGACTGGTCTCAGGCATACAGAGATGAGTGGCACCTGATAAACAGCATTCAAAGTTGTCTTTGACCTCTACCTGTACACAGAAATATGTGTACACACATGTACGCCTGCATACACAAACATGCACTCATGTATGTGTACCTGTGTGTCATACACACACACACACACACACACACACACACACACACACACACACGAGTTCTTTTGGGGAAGAGACCTTAGTGTTCTTCTTTCCAGTGGTGGCGTGATGGGGGAGGGAAAAGGGGGAAGAGGACAAGTATTTTTGAATTTATCATCTGTTTATGGTTTGGGGTTCCAGGCAATGACACTTCCTGTGTGTGGAAGCTGCTCCCTGAAGCTGTCTGTGTGGTTTCCTGGGCTTTATGAGAGTATGAAATGCGTGTTGGACTATTCCATCATACTTCTGTGTCAAAGAAGAGTCCACCCAAGCATCATAATAAATCTGCTTCCAGGTGGCTGCCACAGTCCTCGAGGGGAAATTAACAGGCAGAGGGCATTCCTGTTGTCCGGCTGAAACAGTGGCTCTGCCCTCTTTGTCCTGCCTCTGAGGGGACTCCAGGGCACACATTTCACTTTCTTTTAGAGAAATCCAATTCTTAAAAGGGATTTGAAGAGGGGAGAGAGAGGAAGGGGGGTGAGAGAGAGAGAGGGAGAGGGAGAGAGACAGAGGAGAGAGAGGGGAAGACAGTGGGATAGAGGGGGGAGAGTGAAAGAGATAGAGAGAGAGAGGGAGGGAGGGAAGGAGGGAGAGAGAGAGAATCAGGGAGAGAGAGGGAGAGAGACTGGGTACAGGGATTAGAAGGGAGAGATGGTGGAGAAAGAGTGGGGAGAGAGGGGGAGCAGGGTAGAAAGGAGGGAGCAAAGAAAGGTACTATTTAGGGAAACCAGATATATGGATCCCAGCCCTTTTCCAGGACAGTGCTGGCCAGACCTGCTGCCCCGGGAGTGGGTGAGCGAGTGCACAGGACGTCTTACACATTGAGACAGGGCGAGACCCTGAGCCCTACCCCTTTTCTCTTTCTCACATCCTGGGTTAAATGCATGGCGCAGCACCCTCCCTGGACGCTGCCTGGACGCTGTCTAGACACTGTCTAGACACTGTCTGGACACTGTCTGGACGCTGTCTGGACGCTGCCTGACACTGCCTGGACACTGTCTGGACACTGCCTGGACACTGTCTGGACACTGCCTGGACACTGTCTGGACACTGTCTGGACACTGTCTGGACACTGTCTGGACACTGTGTCTGGACACTGTCTGGACACTGTCTGGAGCTGCCTGGACACTGTCTGCTGCCTGGACACTGTCTGACTGCCTGACACTGTCTGGACACTGTCTGGAGCTGTCTGACACTGTCTGGAGCTGCCTGACACTGTCTGGCTGCCTGGACACTGTCTGACACTGTGACACTGTCTGACACTGTCTGGACCTGACACTGTCTGGACACTGCCTGGACACTGTCTGGACACTGTCTGGACACTGTCTGGAGCTGCCTGCAGGACTGCTGCAGAGACTTTGATTCTGCCGTTGGTACAGAATCCGTCATGTCAAAAGTTTGCTGGCTCCTCAATCAATAAGAACTATTACCATTTCTTCTTCTTTGGGGACTGTTTGTCCATTCCACGGTTGAAAGGAGATGGTAGGACTCTACAGGGCCACCTTCCTTGTCCCTAGCCCTGTCTCCTCAGGCCTAGTGTCAGTTGCCAGGGGTAGATGGGTTTGAGTGGGTTACATGAGGAGCTGACACTGTGGCTCTCAGTGCTTGTGTGGGACAGTGACCCTTACTCTGTTCTCCCACTGGCTCTCCATAGAGGGGTTAACTGGCCATCTAAAACATCCATGCCAGACAAGTGTGTCAGAATTCACTGTCACAAACACAACCTGGAACTACCATGTAACTTTGGTGGCTGCCTAATATTCCGAAAGACTTTCTGAGATTATAACCAGTTGCCCTTAGCTGTGTTTTTGTTTGTAAACCTTTCTGTCACAGGGATACTTTATCACTGCTGATCACTGGCATTTGTACTTGGATGCCTTATATCAGGTTGGAAATTCCCTTTGGGTGATGCCCATGTGGTGTGCTCCTGGTCCTTAGGGCAGAGGAGCTTCCTTAGCCCCTGGGCAGTGCTTGTCCAGGTTCCCTGCCACCAGGTGAGGCTTGTATTGTTTCCATCTGCTGCTTAGTGTCCCTGGATAAAGACTCTGGAGACTTGGACAATCGTAGCCTCCAGCCCTCCCATGATTTAACTATGGTCATTTATAAAATGCTAAATTGGATCCCGGAGTTGCACTAGGCCACTAGGTAGGGGGCTCACCCCGTAGTTGAGGCTGAGTCCGTTCACAGGTGTGAATTGTCATTCCAGCCCTCCTCACGTGACCCCCTACCCCTTCTAAGGGACAGCATGCTGCCTTTTGGGCACGGAATCTAGAAGCCAGCGCTAATATCAAACTGCCTTTTCTCTCTGTACTGTTCTCTCAGCTTTCTGAGCTCTTCCAGATACTATCTCTTCTGCTCTCACCTCTCCTTACCAGATGACTATAAATATATGTCCCGGCTGTGTGCAGCTTGGAGTTTGGAAAGCCCCTGAGGGTAAGGAAAGTGAGCAATAGATAGCTATGACCTGAACATACACGCTCAAGTTCTTTCTTGAGCGGATACACAGATAGGTGCTGTGCCAATCCGTGTCTCACTCTTAAAAGGTTTATCTTTTGGGTAGAGTTGCCAAAGACAGATCGTTCTATTCATAGACTTAATCCAGGTGGAGCTGCGAGCTCCCTTTCTGTACTCCTGGCTCCTCTCCCGCCCTTCCACCCTCCCAGAGAGACATCCAGGTGCAATCCCTGGGCAGTAAGGACCCACCCCTCCACCCTTTGGAAGGTGCTTCTATGTTTCCCAAGTCCGCCACAGGAGGGAGCCCAAGGGTATGAGCTGTCTTTGGGAGGGGCTGGGGTTCCCACCGCAGCCTGCTCCCAACTCCCACCTACAGAGGTGGATGCTTGCTGAGCTCCGTCCTTCCAGTCTCATACATTTAACTCAAGGCACAAGGTCCCAAGTGAGGGAACAAAAAAGCAGGGGCACTGTCTTCGCTGTTTAGAAGTCTGGGACATTTGTGTAAACTCAGTGTTACCACCCAAATATCAGATAGAGTTAGAAGTTTGGCTTTAAAACAAGCCAAGCTGGGCATGTTCTGGAGTTCCTGTTTTTTTTTTTTTTTTTTTTCTGTTGCAAACTTAATTGCCCCATTAATTTTAAAGCAACGACTAGAGTTATTTTGTTTCCTGAATTAATATCGTATCTGTACTCTTCACAATAAAGCTCTAAAATGCGATTTTTTTAAAAAAAAAAAAAAAGTGATTTTTAACCTATCCTAAAAGAAAAGCAGCTACAGCAAATCACTGTTCTGTGCCCAGGACTGCAAAAGTTTGTTTCCTTTTTAGTTCAGCAAGTGTTCAAGTGTGCTTTATGGAAGTCCTTTGGGAAGGCGGACTACTGGCTCTATTTTGTTTGATACGCACCCTTATTAGACATACACTTACAGAGAGAGGGGGGAGGGACAGAGGCAGAGGTGCCAGTTACAGACAGCTGTGAGCTGGCTGATATGGGTGCTGGAGTGGTCCTCTGGGAGATCAGCACTTCCCCTTAACCTGAGCCATCTCTCCAGTCCCTTGAAGGGCATTCTCCTTAGATATCATTTTTGTCAAATACATCCTTATCGATATTCTTACTGGATACATTCTTCCCTTTTCCTTAAACATAGGCCCACTGAGCACACACTCAGCTCTGCTCTCTGTACTCTTAGCACTGTGCTTATTGGGACCATTGTTCTTGTTAGATACATTCTAACTGATGCCCAGATGAGCCGCACTCACGCATATGCGCACATGTGTACTGACAGTCTGTTGGCATCTGGCTCAAAATCCATTTACATTTCTTTTATCAAAAAAAAACCAAAAACCATAAGCAAATTAAACACTAATGCCCCCACTCCAATTTGTGTCATCACTCTGGCATTTCTATTGGTCCTTGCCCCCTTATTTCTTTGAAATGTGCCGGACATAGTTCTATGTTGCCTAGTTGATTTGATTCAAGAAGCACCCCTCCCCTAATGGATTCTTTACTCCCCTCTTTTATTTTCGCTTCTCCTTCCTTCCATCTGTCCAGGTTTCCATCTGTCCCAGTCTCTGTCTCTTCCTCTCCCAGGCTTTTTCCAGTGCGCACGTCTTTGTTCCTGTCTGTCCTGCCTCCACCCCACCCTGTGAGCAGATCGATCTCTTGCTGTCCTACAGCTGGGCTCTGCCCGGCTACAAATGCTGTTGAGCCTGGTTAAGTACCAGTGAGGTTATCTTAAGCTCCCAGGGCAGAGGCTACAAGCCATCTCAAGCATAGACTGTAAGACAGGTGAGTGAACCAGCCCAGAGCCAGAGTGTTCTGCTTTGAATCTGAAAATGTCCTGAAGGCTCAAGGTTAAGGTCACAGCTGAGAGGATTCTGAGTGGGTCTGAATCCTGAGGGCCCTAATCCTGAATCCTGAATCCTAAGGTTCAGCTGAATGCTGTGAGGAGACAATTAGGGCTGGCTAGAGGAGTGAGACTGCTTGGAACATGCCTGTCAAGAGCACATCATGTCCCTGGATCCCTCTATCTCTTCCTCTGCTCTTTGGGTGCTGTGTTCTGCCTTACCACCACCAAGGGACCAGAGAGGCACCTCTGAAACTAAGAGCGGAAAAAAACCTTTTCCTTTGAAAAGTTAATTTCTCAGGTCACAGGGACCAAACATCTGACTAACATGGGGACTCAGAGCCAAAACAGCTTGTCCTCTATTTTTATTTTCATATTTTAGTCACTTAAAAAACACAACCTTTCCCAGTACATGCTTTCTGACTTTCCATTTAATGCAGAACCCAAAATAGTAACGTTTAAACTTAAACAACAACGACAACAACAACAAAACCCCCTCTAATTTTGTATTTGTTTCTAGCGGAGGGGTCTCGAGCTCTTAGGATATAGCGCGGGACAGCAGCTGGCTTGAACTGTGAGAGTAGGTAGAGCTCACCTTTGTGTCACAAGGAGGTTGCTCTCTGTGAGGAATGACACAGCGTCTGGGCTGTTCACCATTCTCAGAGAGCTGTGCTAGTCCATGCTGATGCTGCTTTCCCCTCTGAAGCGTACAAGTCACAATGTATACACTGCGGGCTTCGGGGGGTGCTCACCTCTTCAGCCCACAAAGAGCACTTCTGGTTGGCTCACTCAGGTTAGCTCATCTTTTGTGGTCCCTATAGAACAGTGTTGTGAGTATCAAGTGCCCTGGAGCTGTCATTTGTAAATATGCAGGGTGGTGTGTTCTGATGATGTGTGGGAGACAGAACCAAAGGCACAAGGTCTGCAAGTGACAGATACCGGGGACTGCCACAGGACTTCATACCTTTACTCTGGGGACAGGGTGGGCTCTGGACAGAAGCTCAGCAAGTGCTTCTCAGGGCAAGTCTGGATATACCACCTAATGCCTAGGTGGTATTCCTAATACACAGACATGCCACCTAACACATAGGCATACCACCTAATGCCTGGACATACCACCTAACATCTGGACATGCCATCTAATACTTGGAAATACAACCTAACACCTGGGCATACCATCCAACACCTGGACATACCATCCAACACCTGGACATACCACCTAACACCTGGACATACCACCTAACACCTGGACATACCATCCAACACCTGGACATACCACCTAACACCTGGACATACCACCTGACACCTGGACATACCATCCAACACCTGGACATACCACCTAACACCTGGACATACCACCTACACCTGGACACACCATCCAACACCTGGACATACCACCAACACCTGGACATACCACCTGACACCTGGACATACCATCCAACACCTGGACATACCACCTAACACCTGGACATACCACCTAACACCTGGACATACCACCTAACACCTGGACATACCACCTAACACCTGGACATACCACCTAACACCTGGACATACCACCTAACACCTGGACATACCACCTAACACCTGGACATACCACCAACACCTGGACATACCACCTAACACCTGGACATACCACCTAACACCTGGACATACCATTCAACACCTGGACATACCACCTAATGGTTCTGTCCTTTTTCTTAGTTGATAGCAATGGGGCAGCTTTCTTCCTTCTTTCCCCACTCCTCCTGCCCCTGTTTGATTGCCCTTTTATCTTTTTCCCCTGGTGGGGATGGCATCCCAATTCAGTCTGCTCTACTTACAATAAAGTGGACACTGTGAGTTTCTTGTATACTGTGTTCCTACATAGAGTGAAATAAGGCCCTTTGGACATTTTCCAAACTATGTAACTTTTGGGAAGCTTGGGAAGACCTCACAGTGATGACACAGGTATGTTACAGGTCAGGCAGTGCAACTCAGTATATGAGGGCCTGGCTGGGCACCAGTTCCCTGAGTCCTCATGGATCCCATGTGGGTGGTCAGAGACTTGGTAAGTAACAGGGGCTCCAGGTTATTTTGTTGCCTAAGCCAGCATTCTGTGTTGTCCTGGATCCATTGCTCATTGTGGATCTGCCCTTGAATCTTAGTCCTCTGTGTTGTAGATGGCAGAGGATTCTCAGTTACTCCCCTTTCGGCCTGTTTTCATCTCCTGTCTTGTTGCTATAGGGTAGAGCTAGACTTCCAGTGAAAGCAAGGCTCTCAGAGCCGAAGTTTACCACGCTGGTGGGCTTGGTTACTGAGCAGAACGCTTGCTCCCTCCTCCCAATGCTCAGTGACTTGGGTTTCTTTGTTGCTATGAGCTTACTTTATACAACAACCCTTCCTCCAAGAAGGCCTCTTGGCTTGAACTGAAACCTCTGCTCTGTGTGTAAACAAAGCAGGAAGGTGGGTACTTTTTGGACCTGTTATTATATTTATTTTCATTTTTAATGATTAAAAACTAACTTATCTTTGAAAATCAGATGCTATAGCAGTAACATTTTCTGGAATTAAATACTTGACACAAATTGGCAATGATGGAGTGTGGGTAACAATGGCTAATATATCTGTAGTGTTTGGTATGCACAAAATTCTGTTCAAAATGATTAACTCATATAAATACAATATTATATATAATATATTATTATATATTATATATCACACATTATATATTTTATTATACATTATATTATATCACACATTACATATTTATTACATATTACACATTACACATTACACATTACATATTGCATATTATACATGTACATTACATATATATTCTAATTCTCACTATTAGTGCCTGCATCTAACTATACCTGCATTAGTTACATTTCTACTGCTGTGATAAGACACCATGACCAAGGCAACTTGTAAAGGAAGGGTTGGTTTGCATTTACAGTTTTAAAGTGATGAGTCGGTCACTATCGTGGCAGGGAATCTTGGTGGCAGACAGGCATGGTGGTAGAAGAAGCAAACTAAGAAATCACATCTTAAGCCATAGGCAGGAAGCAGAGACTGTGAACTGGAAGTGGTAGGTGACTTTTGGAAACTTAAAGCCGACTCCCATTGACATACTTTCTCCAACAAGGCTGTATTTCCTCAAAACAGCACCATCAAATGAAGAGAAAGTATTCAAATGTCTGAAGCCATGGGGGACATTAATTCAAACACCACATCCTACCCCTGACTCCCAGAGGCTCCTGGCTGTATCACAGTGCAAAATTGATTTAATGCAACTCCAAAAATCTCCATAGTATTCTGGTATCAACACTGTTTAAAAGTTCCGAGTCCAGGATTCCTTCTGAGACTCCGAAAAAAAAAATCTATTGATTGCAATCCTCCCTGCCCCCCATAAAAGCAAACCACATAAACCCAACATCTGATGACACAACACAGAACATACATTACCCTTCCAAAAGGAAGGCATGGGGACACAGTGAAGATGCACTAGACCAAAGGCCAGCACGATGAACACCAAATGCCCTGGCTTCATATCTGATGTAAAATGGCTTAAATGGATCTGGCCCTCCAGCTCTGCTGCTTGCTAAGACTTCTCCTTCTCGGGCCGGTTCCACTACCTGAGTGCAGCTTTTCTTGGCAAACATCCCGTAGCTCTGGCATCTCCAACATGTTTGGGTCTCTGGCGCAAACCCAGGCTTCACACAATGGTCTCTCAGGGCTTCAGTGCAGGGCTTCCCTAGACATACACTGCCAGATCTCAGCAGCTCTCTCAAGCTGCAGAGGGGGAATCCAAGATCCATTCCTTGTTGTTTGTGACCTGTGTCTCCCTCCTGCCTCTAAAGCCAGCATGGGTGGATGATGTTTATATTGCCAACTTTGGTTACTTGTTTGAGACAGACTCTGGCCCTCCTGAATTACATTTGCAGCAGCCTTTGTTGTTCCTCTGTCAGAGCAGAAAATCCCCAGGCCTTTTCCTTTCACAAATCAGAAACTTAGCTGGGTTGGGTATCCAGGAGGCATCCTTTCCTTTGTTTCAATGCAATCAGGCGCCTTTTAATCTACTTAACGTCTTTTAGCATAAGCCTCAGCTGTAACAGTAAATTCCCTGGTGCTCTTTTTCTTTACAAACTGTACATTTTGTGTTTCTCTCTGCCTGCTCCTTTTGCACTTGTAGACCTGCCTAAGAGTGATTGCTAATGACCATAGGACTGAGTCAATATTAGGCTATCTGGAAACCTCCTCTACCAAGGAAATTAGTCCATTTCTTTGAAATTCAGGCTAAGGCAGGTTCTTACTACAAGGTCAGAAAGCAGTCACATTGGTGGCCACAATCTCACTGGAATAATCTCTAGCCCAGGTGCCAGCATTGTTCTCTCTGAAACTCCTTGAGCTGAGGCCTCTAGAGTCCACATCACCTGACCTTTAGAACTACCATCAAAAGTTCTCTAACAGACCACTAAGCTCTGCTCACAGGGTGTTCAACTGCTTTTCTAGTCAAAAGTTTCAAAGACTTCCACAGTGCTCCCAGATCCAACATGTTCTTGTTCTTCACAGGAATAGTCTACCTCCTGGTACAAAGTTTTGGATTAGTTATTTCTCTGTTGCTGCTATAAAGCACCATGACCAAAGAAACTTAGAGGAGGGAAGATTTATTTGGGCTCACAGTTCCGAGACTACCACAGAGGAGGAGGGTAGACAGGGTGACTTGAGTAGCTGAAGGCTCACGCACTAAACCACCAACAGGAAGCAGAGACAGTGAAGTGGGAATGGTACTGGGCTTTTGAAATCTGAACGCCCACCCTGTGACATACTCCCTTGAAGCAAGTCCGCCCCGCTTAACCCTTTCCAAACAGCACCACCAACTGGGACCAATTATTTAAATGCTTGAGATTATGAGTGGCATCTCACTTAAAACACGGTACTCTCAGCAGTGGGTGCTATAAACTTCATCTGTAACAGCGGATATCATGGTACCTCACGGTAGTGGGTTCTCTTAACTGCATCTTCAGTACAGCATCTATCAGCATCCTTAGGAGTAGATAGTTCTACCTACTCACATCCGTGGGTGGTCTGGACCACATCCTTAACAGGAGGTGCATCTAACTATATCCCTACCAATGGGATTATACCCATCCTACAGACAAGGAAATTGAGACATGGCTAGATTAAATGACACGCCAGGGTCATGGGACGAGTGGGTGTCCGGTCATGATGAATGAGGTGGGAAAGTTGCAGCCAGTACAAGTCGTGAGTCAGGAGCTTGGGCCAGGGCCTAAACCTCATTCTAGTGCTCCATAGATGTGTTCCTGTCAGGGTCACAGACTTCGCTGGACTGGTGTGGAGGAATTTGGGTCATAGGCAGGAAGTACTAGGTCCCAGAACAACCTGGAAAGGATCCGTCTGCAACATCTGGAGGGGATTCTCAAGACATGAGAGGATGAGTTCAAATTGGTCATGGCTGCGGAGGCTGGGGAGCTAGTGAGAGGCGATGCTGGAAATCGCTCTGGGAGACGCAGGCAGACCTGTATCAAGAGCTGGGACCGAGGCCGAGCTGGGATAGGTCCAGGCCACTGTGGTCAGCTCAGTTTCTCTGGCTCCCTTGTCTCTGAATCACGGGGTCTCCTTTCCAATAGTAGGCATCTGGCTTCAACAATCTAGGCTGAGCAATAGCATAACTGAGCTCTCTAACTCTTTGGAGACCCCAAAGGACCTTTTGTTTTATTGTGAAAGATAAAGTGTTAAGCACACACACGGAAGCGGTTTCTCAGGCAAATCTCATTTGTGGATTCTGGATTCTGGAGACCCGTTCTTTTAGCTAAGTGCATCCCTGAACTCTAACCTCCAGGAATGTGTTCGGAATTATGAGATGTCCTTTCAAGCAATTCAAAAGAAGGCTTAGATGTCATACAATAATATGACACATTTTGTAAAATAAGAGCTGGTCTGTCAGTCTTCCCAACATCCATAATTTTGGAATGTCTCTGCAACGCTCTTCTGTGGCTTTTAGAAGCATTGCTACAGAGACAGAATATGTCACACTGCCTAACTACTTACACTTGAGGACAGAGGTAGGGGCAGGTGGCATGGAAGGAGGGAGTGAACTCTTCCTGTTGGCCTTAATCTGTCACAAGAAGGGTTAGCAACTTGCACGCTCAGTGCCTTCAGTTGATAAGGGAACACTCAGTTGAGAATGGTCAGTGTTGGGAACCCAGATATGGAACACACTTTCAGTCTACTTCACCGTCTGTTTTACCCCTTTGCTGCCTCCACAATTAACCCAAAGGTAAGGGTATACTTAACATAGACCTCAAACACAAACATGGGCAGCCTCAGACATGCAAAGTGTCTATGCTCATATGCAGGATTATTTTGGGAGGAAATATGTTAAGAGGCAATAACTTTACTCATTAAAATTGAAAATGCAAAAAAAAAAGTGTCAGCCTCACTGTGTATTGGCTTCGATTTATTTGTTTTTCGAATACCCTGGGGCTGCGAGTGTCTACAGAGACAAGCAGGCTCAGAGCAACTCCCTTTTCTTGCTAGTGTTAAACATGCTGGAAATGCCAGGGAGCTCCTTGGAAACATACAAGGGATCTTTAAGACCAGTATGTAGGGCAGCTTAGAAGTTTGAACTTGTCTTTGAAAGCAAATAAACTGAGATGGAATCTGAGTGTCTTTTCCTTGCTATGTTTTGAGTTCCCACACTTTTCTTATTGTCAATCTGATAACAGGTGTCTTAGTCACCGTTCTATTCCTCTGAAGAGACGCCATGACCACAGCAATTCTTAAAAAAAAAAAAAAAAGAAAGAAAACATGTAATTGAGGCTGGCTTATAGCTTCAGAGGTTGAGTTTATTATTCATTATCATCATGGTAGGGAGCGTGCAGACTTGGTGTTGGAGAAGGACCTGACAGTTCTACATCCTGATTGGCAGGCAGCAGGGGGGAGGAAGGGGTGGGGGAAGCTGGCATGGGCCTTTGAAACCTTGAAGCCCATCCTCAATGACACATTCCTTGAACAAGGCCACCCCTACATATGGGTCTATGGAGTCATTCTTAATCTATTCCATTCTACTCCCTGACCCCCATAGTCCTGTAGCCATATCATAATGCAAAAATGCATCCTGGCCAACTTCAGAGGTTCCCAGTGTCTATCACAGTCTCAATACTGTTTAAAAAGTCCCAAATCAAATCTCGTCTGAAAGTCAAGGCAATCTCTTGGGCTGGTTCCGCATCCTGTTAACAGCTCTCCTTGGCAAGTATCCTACAACACTGTCATCTCCAACATCTTGGAATCTCCAACAAAATCCAGTCTTCACACTCAGCTTTTAACAATGGCCTCTGAGCCTCCATGTAGAGTCACCCCTGAAACATGCCTGGCCTCAGAAGCTTTCCTTAGCTTAGAAGGGAGAATCTATAATTCCTTTCTTGTGTTCTTAATTCTAAGGCCAGAACCACATGGCTGCAGCTGCCAATTCCTTCTGCTTGTTGGAGCTAGAACTTACAGTTACACCAGCTTTCTATTGATGCCGAATTCTTTCACTGCTTAAGCTTGTCTTCGATGCCTTTCACAAGTTGGGAGCTTAGTTGGGTGGAGTCTTACCCGACTTCACTACTCCCTTTATTCCATTCTTTGTTAATTTTATTTGTTTTAAACTTTTTATCTCCTTGAGCACTGGACTTAGCTCCAATACACTTCCTGGTTCTCCTTTTCTCCTCACACTATACATTGTGCAATTTCTCTTTGTCTAGCTTATTCCTCTTGCTTATAGATCTGCCTAGGAATGGTCACTGATAACCACACAACACAGTCAATACTAGGCTGTCTTGAAATCTCCTCTGTCAGTGTCATTAATCCGAAACTTTCCAGTTTAGCCTCAGGCAGATTTTTTAGGACAGGGGAAAAAACAGTCACATTCTTTGCCAAAACGTCACAGGAGTAGTCTCTGGGCTACTTGGAGATCGCTCAGTGTGCTGTGGTATCCAGTCTTCTGTCCTTAGAATATGTTACTAACTAACCCAAACTTAAAAACAGAAAATCCCTTTACCCTCTTTTCTGGGAGACTCCCGGAGGATCAGACATGTCCTGGCGTGACACTTGGGGATATAGGGGGTGGCACTTCCAGGTAGAGATGCTTGTCTCTCAGCAGAGACACCACAGATGGAGATCTCATTTGGATACCTGCTCTTGGATGCTTGTAGACCCATTAACACTCCTGAAATCTGCCAGAGATCAGCCTATTGTTCTTGTGGTTGAGTCTAGGTAGGAAAGATGGACTTCTCCAGGAAGGAGGGGTCACTTTTTGATCAGGAGGGATATTGGCTTCCATATCATAAGTTCTGTGGTTTCTGTTAGTGTTCTCCATGCCTAAGAGCCAGAAATCCAAATGCTGTAATGTTTCCTCTAAATCAAAGTTATCTAGATCTGATAATGTTATATTTATGACTGCTTAAAACAACCTAGGGCTGAATGTGGTACATGCAAGCACTTAGGAGATGGAGGCAGATGGATCTCCATGAGTTCAAGGACAGCCTAGTCTCTGTAGTGAGCTTCAGGCCAGTCTACAGATTTAGATCCTGTCTTAAAAAAATTGTCTTTGCATGTGCAGTAGTCATGTTTTGACAGCTTCTGAATTTCTCTTTGTATTGAGACTTTATCATAACATCATGGAAGCATTCTTAGAGCAACCTCAGTCTTAGTTACTTTTCTGTTGCAATGAAAAGAAAAAAAAAACAGGAGAAAAGCAACTTAAAGGATGAAGGGTTTATTGTAGCTCATAGTCCAGAGAAACACAGTCCACCATGGTAAGGAAGACATGACAACAGGTAGGGAGGCTTGATGACAGGAGCAGTAGCAGTAGGCTGGTCGGCCATAATGCATCCATACTCAGGAAGCAGAGAATGAACAGGAAGTGGGGCCAGGCTATGTCCCTGTGACCAGGCTCTACCTCCTAAATATTCTGCAACCTTCCTAAATTTTGCCGCCCCCTGCAAATGTTTAAACACAAGAGCTTACTGGGGACATTTCTCAAGCTACAACCACTTCATATTGAGGAAAACCATTTGGATGAGTAATAATAGTCTTATGATGGCCATGGAGGGGACTACAAGTCAAGCCTGTGTGTGTACTTGCTTAGAATACTGGGTACACAACACCATCCTGCTGGTTCCACAAAACGGGTCCTCTAGACATTGACCCAGGTGGACCAAGGTTTCGAGAGGGCTCAAAGGCTTGGTGGATCACAGCCCTGCTCCAAAATCAAGCAGCTCACATTCCAGACAGACCCTCTCACCTCCAGAAGATCTCATCTACCAGGGTTTGTTCCTCTGTCCACAGTGGGTACCTGGCTAGTTCCCAGTGTCTCCATTCTCTCCTTTTAGTTTGTCACCTTTGCCAAAGATCTGACCTTTGCCTTTCTTTTTGAATGTCCCCCTTGCTTTTATATTCTCAATTCGATAATAAGTAGGATCTTGGAGCCATTCTGTGAAGTCTCCTATCCCTCAAAACTGTTTAGGCTGACTTTACTCTTGAGTTCTTTCTCAAGAGTTCTTTCAGCGACACCTTTCTACAATCCCTCAAATTACTAGGCTGTATAAAACGATCCGGGTGAGATATAACTTATAGATTCAAAGTTCTGTTCTAATGTGCTATTACCTGGGAGAGGAAAGGTTTTTAGAAATTGTCTATAGAAAGAAGGAAGCAATCTGGGCTACTCATATGGACAAATTACCTGTTGCTTAATAATTAAACACACACACACACACACACACACACACACACACACACACCACACAACACATATAATATTCTCTGCCAAGTTCATACAGTATTTTGTGGGTTGCATGTATGTCAAGGTGTTCTTGGTCAGGTGGGAGTACCCCTAAACCCCTGTTCTCTTGTTTTTGGGCACCTAGAGACCACATGAGGCTGCTTGATGGCTATGGAGGTGGGGGGAAGAGTTCAGAGAAATCTGGTAGTATTTGGTGGTCAGGCAACTGTGCACTGGCTTGATGCAGGATGCTTGGCTTTATGGGAGTCTATTACCCAAAGTCTCAAGAACAAAGCATATTTGTCATAGTGTGTGTATAACACTCAGTCTGGCTTCTCTGCATTTGTCCCAGAGGACAAATTTTTCCAACTCCAGCCCAATGAAGGGTGCACCTGCAATATGTTTGTTTCCATGTTAGCCACTGCCTTGTGTGGGAAGGAAGCGGGGTGGGGAGAGAGGCCAAGAAGAAAACTCGTCCTGAATGCTTGGCTTACCAGATGCATCAGCGGGCCAAGGAATGGTGACTGATGCAGAGGGACAGTAAATCCTTGTCCATCCCCAGCATTCCTTTCAGAACTGTGGCTCCATCTCAGTGAGACTCATCTGTTCTGAGCTTCAAGGTCATAGGGCTGGTAGGACTGAGAGGTGGGGGCATCCGGAGGTTCCTGGGGCTCCCAGGCGAATATTGAGCCTTTCTTCCCACGACTTCCTGGTTATCATGATGGATGGATTATACTGGTGTCTCTGGAATCCCACTGGCAGGATGAACATGACCAACCATCAAAGTGACACGATTAAACTAAATAAAAAATGTACTTCCCCACTTTGAATATAGTGTATGTGAAATGTATTTCAACAAAGGCATTTAAATGTTTGTATATATGTATATATATAAATATCTGTCTATATCTATCCTTATCTTTGTATCTATGTATCATCTATCTATGTATCTATGTAGCTATCATCTATATGAATGAATCTATGTATTTATAGTGTATGTAAGTATGTCTAAGTGTATCTATCTATGTATCTATCTATATATCTATGTAACTATCATCTATCTATGAATCTATGTATCTGTCATGTGTGTATGTATGTGTGTGTATTTATCTATGTATTTATGTAACTATCATCTATGTATCTATCATGTATATATATATGTATCTATTATCTATCTATCTATCTATCGCCATTTAAGGTTATGTTTACTTGGTAGTTGATTTTTGAGATTCTTATTTATTTTCATTGTTAATCAAGTTTTTTTTCTCTTGATATCCCGATAGGGACTCCTCTTGCTTGTATGCTTTCATTTTCAGTGCTGAAAATAACCCTCAGGGTCTTGCCCATGCTGGGCAGTCATTTTACTGCTGACTCAAGACTGAGGTAGACTTCTCTTGAGTTCAGTGTAATAGCTGTCTTGTAAAAATTTCCATGCGTATGAACTATAGACAAGATAGTTTTGTCTATTTCCATTTGGAGGACTCACCATTTCTTTTAATTAAACAAGCTGCTGAGTGTTTCTCTTTGGAGCTAGGCCTGGAGAAGAGCACGGTGCTCTGGGAATCTGGCCATGGCTGTTCATTGGCTGGAGTAAGATACTCCTTGCTGCTCCCTGAGAACAAAGGGAAAGTCTGTATCCGGGACAACCATCGGCACTCCAGACCTTTGTCTTCCACAGTGACTATAGCAGGCAACTGGGGTATGTCTGGGACTGCCTGCCTTGTGAAACCCTGACTATACACAATGGGATGTTCCTCCTGCCTAGAGAATTTCACACTGTTCAAGCCACCTCCAGTCTGCATCCGTTCATGCCCACTAAGAAAGTCTTCCTCAAATCACTCCCTTCCATTCAAGTTTCTAGAACCATTTAAACATCACTCTGTGTTGATCTTGGTGATGGTGGTCTTGTCCCAAACTCATTCTGAGTCACCAGATGCATCTAACCATGATTAAGAGGGTGTCTAGCAAGGCTAAGTACTTTCTAGATTCAGAAGCTCTCTGGCTACAAGCCTTTCTGGTTAGTCACATGAGGCAGTCTGGCTAGGTTTCCACAAGCCCCTGCTTTCTCTGGACCAAGAGCATCATTAGCTGATCTGACTCTCTGTTTAGTTCCACAGTATTGATTTTCCTTGCCTAATTTGGCAGGGGTGGGGTATGGGTAAGAGCAGGGAGCAGGAGAAGATAATCTTTACCAAAATTAAGCACTGTTTCTACAAGTTCTGGGGTTGGACCCTAGTGATGGGGGCGCGGGTGTGGAGGTTGGGGGCCAGAGGTGTAGTTTTTCTTCCTAGGAAACTTCTAAGCATGGGGAATAGGTTTTGGCAGAGGAGAATATGCAATGCTGAGAAGAGAGACCAGCTTTGCTGGGGTCAGTGAGTACTTTTTAAACAGATATGGGTTCACCAGTCTACATAAACACAGACGTGGCTGGCTGAGCAGAAACGATCAATAGTGTACAGAGGGTCAGGATTCAAGAACTGGGCAATCTTCTAAATCTATTTGCAAATGGTCCTGAAATCAACAAACTTCTGCACATCAACTCTGCATGTGACTCTGAGCCTGTCCTGAGGCCGGATCACAAGCACTTGTGGTAAAATAAACAGGGCCTTTGGTTCCCGACCAGTGGCTGGTCAGCATACTGACATTTACAGAGACAAAGGGTGCTCACCACATTGCCAGCATGCCAAGATGCCTGGTTGCAGCCTCATTAGAAATGATTTCTCCTCCCCCACCCCACCCGAGAGACCAGAACGGAAATTTCCAGTTCCTTCAATGAAGTCGCGCGTATGTTTCTTTCTTGCCTTTGGGCAGGCAGACTAAATTAGAAACAATAATTTTCTCTGTTTGATCCACTCAGAAAATACACATGAAATTCAAACAGGTCCATGTCCCCAGCAGTGCCCTTTGCCAGTGGTGGCACTTTGTGCCCAGGGGAGCTAAGCCTGACCCCATCAGAAAGCCAGGTGGGCATAGGGCAGTTTGGACACTCCACACCACTTATTCCTGGCTTTAAATCTGCATGTGGGTCCCACTGTTTGCTTCTAGTGGTTCACAGTTCCACTGTGACTTGCCTTGTGGGCTGCGATTGCTCATGGGGTGAGAGGTGAGGTCTCCTTTCTCTACAGGACAGAGCCAGCATGCCCTTTTAAACAACTCTCCTGTCCCCACCCCAGGTACTCGGGAACTGCAGCAAGTTTTCCAGATACACAGGACCTTGTTCCTTCATTCTACTGCATCTTTGCTCTCTTATGAAACAGACTAACTGTTAAGCTATCTTGCCATAAAGTATGGCTTGTTATATTAAAAATCAAGTGTTTAAATGATCTGTACTGACATCACAGTGCTTTTTTTCTTTTTTTAACCAAACAAAATCTTTAAATGAATTTCAGTTCTAAGATCCCATGAGGACTTCTTTGGACTTCTTTCTGGCTTAAAAAAAATTGTCAATGAAGTTATATTAAATCTAAAGCCAATGATGTCTAAACCTTGTGGGCTAAGTGTGGGCTAGCTTTAGACTAGCTGTGGCTAGCTTTGGGCTAGCTGTGGCTAGGTGTGGGCTAGCTGAGGCTAGTTGTGGGCTAGCTGCTCTCTATTCTCATTTGAGGCACCAGGATACACCGACAATTATGGACCCCTCCCTGGAACTCTAAGACAAAAGGAATTCTGTCTTATATAAATTGTTTTTGGTGGGAGTGTTTTATCATAGCAACAAAACTAACTCTCATTTCAGTTTCAGTTCTTTGAGCCATACACTCAACTTGGGTTCTGAGTCACCTAGAACATCTATTTCCCTTTGTCCCCCTAGAGCCTGTACCACCAAATATTCCCACCTGAGTTGACCAAGCTCCTAGTCTCTCCCTATCTCCCAGTAGTTATTATTTCCATTTTAAATTTTCCACCGTGGGCCTTCTAATCAGTAAAATATGATGTTCCATCATGTGGTTTTGATTTGCATTTCCAAAACCATCAGCGATACTGGATATCTCAATCATATCCTGTCTTGAAGAAGCATGTATTCACCCCCATAGCTGTGGATTACTCTGGTTCTATTTACTAGTATCGGGGCATGATGGGAGTTCTGTGTATGTCCTGAATTTCAGCTTCTCTTCAGATGCATTGTTTACACACAATTTCCCCGATACAGGCGGACAGGTCTTTCACAAGGTGCCAACCAGTTTGTCAACGTTTAATTTTGCTGCCTGTACTTTTGACGTCATAGCTGAGAAGTGATGGCCAGACCCAATGTCATGACTCTTCTCCATGTGCTGTTGTCAAGAGTTTTGTGTCCCATAATGGATTTTTGCACCACTATCAGTTAACTTTTGTATGTGGTGTTCGTTGGGTTATTGTCTAGTTCTAATCTTCTGCACATGGCCTTCCGGTCCTCCCAAGGTCAGTTGCAAAAGCTGACACCCTTCAGTCTGTTGGCTTTCCACACCCATGGAAAACCTTTGACTGAATGGATAGGACCCTAATTCTGGCCTCTCCTCTTTTTCATTGGTCTATATGTCTGGTCCATCAGTATCCTAGCCACACTGTTAAAGAAGTTTAAAGGGCTTCTCTGAAAAAAGTCAAGGTTTTTGCATTACGGATGTGAGCTGTGTAAGACAGTTGTGTTCATTTCGACACAACCTTCTTCATCGCTGCAGTATCGAACTGCTGTTGTCTTTGGCATCTTGATTCTTTAGTTAGAACTTGTCGAGCCTTGGCTACATCTGAAATTTTACATATTACCCTTCATGCCAATAGATGTGGGTGTGGGACACAAGTGCTTTTCTTTCCGGAAGCAAAAGTCAGTCACATTGCACAGGATGCTTATGGGTCTTAGAGCTTGTACTTTGTTTTTGCTGTCAGGAGGATGGGAAAAATCTCTTGCTCCTTACTCGGAAGAGCTGGCCTAAACACCCAATAGCAGACAGAGGATATGGAGGGATTGAAGGTGCTTGCTCTTTCCTCCCTGTCCAAGGTCATGCTTATAATTTCACGGCACCTGACAAAACTCTGACTCTTGCGGGCAAACACTCCCCCAACCATGAAAACCTTTCATCCTTTGGCTCAAACTCATATGTGCTGAGAAGTGAAGCAGCCCTTTATCTTGACCATGACAATGACTCTGAATCAGCCAGGGAAGCATGGCTGTGGCGGAAGGGTGGAGAAATGCAGGCACCTTGGCAGTTTGACTGGCTGGAGAAGATGTAGGCTGAGGGGAGGTGGCTGGCGTGCGCTTGTGGATATGACTCCATGACAAAGAAGCTAGGGAGCTTAAGGACACTCAGGTGTGGCCCCTGGATCCCTGGGCTCCCCGCATGCCAATCCCTCTGCTTGCTTGCATTTGTTGCATTGCTTAGTCTTCAACAGGCCTGGAGTATATGCTCTGCTGAGGCTTTACCAACTTTCTCCTTAGAGGAGTACACAGAGACCATGCTCTGAGAGTCCCAGTTCTGCCTGTATGACTACAGGGGAAAGAGGGGAGAGCCCAGAAGTCCGTGGACACCACATTGCCTCTGCCTCTTTCTGATACTGGCAGATCTTGAGACGTGCATGCTGGCATTCTGCTCATATCACTTGAGAAACAATAGTTAGGGACAAGGCAGTCACACGGGCAGGGGTTGCACATGTGACTTACAGGGAGGCTCTGACTAGGGTAGCGAGTGTCTGCGCATGGGAGGCATGCTGTCATGGTGGGAGCCACATAACACAGTCACATGGTAACTGGTAGACCCAGAGCCTAGAGGCCTTTGCATTCCACTATCAGGAGTCCATGAGCCTTCCATGACTGTCTTAGCAATCATGGTCAAGTCTGGGCTCCATTCCTGGCTTAGTCAGACTTTTGCTTGTGCAAAGGCAGTCAGGGTGTAGCCGGGTGCACACTCATTCCATCCAGGTGCTTCTCCTTTCTTTCTTCATGGACTCAGTTGAATTCACTCCCTTGTTTGTTCCCAAGATACCAAGTACATACCATAGCCCCAGCTCATCACAGATACAGGGATGAAGGAAGCGTGGGTGTGGAGTCCTGTTAGTGGACAAGGAAGTCTGGTCACCCCCATGAGGAGATGCAGCTGTGAAGGAGGTGGTAGCATTGGTGGATGAGAGACAAGGAAGTAGGAGGGGGAGAGAGGAAGAGGAAGGGAGGGGCGGAGAGAGGAAAGGAGGAGAGAAGGGAGGGGTGGAGAGGGGAGGTGACAATTGGTTGTGTACACAGGGTGTACAGGAGAATGGAAAGAAAGATCCTTCCACAGGCAAGCTGCCGTCATAGGCTGCAGTGGCCTTGGGCAGGGTCAAGCAGATAGCTAGGGACCTAGATTGTGCTTGGATGGGTTTGAGACACGACAACTTTGAAAGATCTTCAGGTAAGGAACTAGTGCTCATTGAGAGACAGTTCATGTCCTTGTAATCAAATCTTCAACATGGCCATGGCTCAGGTTGGTCACTCAGTTTCCACAGATGATCACCAAGACTGGAATGCGGACATCGCTATCCACAACACAGACACATAAAGGGTGGGACAAGGATGTCACCATTTACGTCTGATTCTAATCCTGCAGAACACAAGGCAGTCTTGGGACTATGCACTGGACCCATACTCTTCCTTATATATAATTAATCTCCCCAGTCCCAGGAAGAAAAAGTCTCTTGTGTGCAGAGGCAGAGAACACACAACTGATGGTTGCCTTTGGATGTCTAGCTTGCTTACAGTTTGATGTCCTTTTACAATGCAAGCTTTGCTCTTGGGCTACCACTGATACCATCCGCCTGGGGGCCAAGCATATTGCTGTATGCTCTTAGTGGGTCTTAAGTGTTTCACAAGTTAAAGATGGGAAAAAAAGAAGGCGAATAAAAAAAAGAATGACTTTAAAAGAAAACCAAATGAGAGGTCCATTGAAGAAATCTGGAACATTTAAGAGGACAGAGAAGAAAGTCTGTGACTCATAGACCAATTTCTCTGACAGGTTTTAGGTACTGTGAATTTTGCAATCTTTTATCTATGGACTCTGCGTGTGTGTGTGTGTGTGTATGTGTGTGTATGTGCCTGTATGTATGTGTGTTGTAAATATATGTGTATATGTATATGTGTTGTAAATATATGTGTATATGTATGTGTGTTTGTGTGCTGTGAATGTATGTGTGTATGTATGTTAATGTGTGTATTGTGCATATATGTGTATATGTATGCATGTATATATGTGTATATGTATATGTGTATATATGTGCCTGTATGTATGTGTATTATGTAGCTATGTGTGTGTTTTGAATATATGTGTGTATGTATGTATGTGTGTTTGTGTATGTTGTTCATGTATGTAAGTATATATGTGCCTGTATGTGTGTATGTGTAATAATCCATATAGTGATCAGAAAACTGGGATTCTATCCTAAATTTACACTTAAAAATACTGTTTGACGATGTAAGACAGAATTCAATGTTTTGCATGTCATGAATGAGTACACTTCCGATGTATGTAAATAGAATAGCTGTTACCATTACTACTTTTTACTTTATATTGGATCAAACCCAGGGCCTTGTGCATTCTGGGCAATCACTGCCTTTGAGCTGTCACAGCTTAATTATTGGAGACCTAGATTCCCTCAGTTTTGTTTTGCTATTTCGTTTAATATTTCAGTGGCTGACATTATACACATGTATTTCCATGCAGTTCTAAGTTTTACTTCGTGTACTTTGGAAGTGGAAATGCTGGGCGGAGAGATATCGGCATGGCGTTGGCTCCAGCATACACTGTAAATCAGCCTTGGTTTCTGTATTGTCAAACACTGGGGCTCAGGAGCAAGTCACAACTGAGCATTCGGAACCAGAAAGTTTGTTTTCCTTGGTTTCTGGTCTGAACATCTGCGTTCATTACAGACTTCAGTGTGTGATGATGGTGCTGACTGCAAACCTTTAACCGAAGCTGAGCTAAGTTAGAATACTTCTGAGTCCCAATTAAGGCTGGTTAGCTTAAAATCTGCAGTATGTGTGGCTTCGTTTCCCTGTGGGCCTGCACTTTTCAAGCCTTGGTGTCAATGAGGAACAGATGGGCTCAGATGCAGGAGGAAGCCTTCCTGGAGAAGCTGGTGCCCACTGCTCCATAGAAATCCACTGTGGGTCGGACATTTGAGGTCATTCTCCACAGCCCCGTGCTGGGATGGCTGCTCTCTCTGACTTCACTCCCTTCTCTTCCCATCATTCTGTGGAAACGTGTCTGGAGCTGAAGCACTAAAGGTGTGTGGAGGAACTCAATTCCCTTGATGTTCTGAGAGAACTGAGAGCACTTGCAGCACCTTGTGAGTGAAAGACAGAGTCCTGGCTCTTTGCTCAAGTCCTGGCTCAAGTCCTAAGAATAAGTAACAGGTGTACCTCTCACCTCGTTCTGTGAGCACTAGCTGCGGTCTGTTAGGAGAGCAGCGTGGTTGGAGTAGGAGTGGTGTGTGTGTGTGTGTGTGTGTGTGTGTGTGTGTGTGTGTGTGCATGTTCGTGCGTGCATGCATACATGTGAAAGAGTTGTACGCAGAAGTGTGTAACGTGAGTGTATGTCTTTGTGTATGTCACTGTGTGAGAGCTCACGTATGTATGGGAATTGGTTGAATCTGTGGCCATATGTGCATGCATGCGTATGAGTGTGTGACAGCATCATATGCATGAGTGTGTGTGAGTATGCAAGTCAATGTGTCATGGGATTTGTGTATATGTGTGTGTGTGTGTGTGTGTGTGTGTGTGTGTGTGTGGCTTTCTATCTGGTTGCTTCTTGGTGTTGTCCATGGGAAAAGGAACAACTGTGGTGTGTGGTCCAGCTGTTCCCTTATCTCTCACGGGAGAGCAAGGGCCCTGAACTGCAGTGTCTGCTCTTAGCTGGTCCTGCCTTAGAGAGCATGGTTCTGCTACTTGTTAGTGATTTAAGATGCAATATTTGAGTTATATTTATTAGACATGGCAAGGCTATGTGTTGATGCATTTAATATATCTATTATAATACATTTAAAAGGCACTTCTGCATAGATAATAAAGAAAGATGCTGTGGTCTGGAGATGTAGGCAGGGGAACCCTAGGTCCCCCTCCACCTAGACATCAACCACCCTGCCAGAGTCTGTCCTGGACCTTGTATTTTGCCTGAGGGCTGGGACTCAGGGGAAGGTTTCCACAGTGACGTGTAGTTTAGGTTGATTCGAACTCTCAGCATAGGAGCCTCCTCACCAATCCTCCCAACTCTCAGTGGTAGATTCGAGATACTACAACAGATACTTGACACAAAGCCATCTCGCAACAAAAGAGAAGAGGAAACAACAGAAAATGGGGAGACTTCCAAACAAACAAAAATTACTAGACATTCAAGGGAAGGTTGCAGGGAGAAAGAACCTGAGGAAAAACTGGCATTATTTGGTAGTAGAGATGCACTACAAGGACGTAAGACAGCATCTTAAAGATGCTCAGGAAACTGAAGGAAGGTGTCAAGGAAGTCATGAAAATAATGTGCGAACAAAACAAAAATATCACCAGAGAGAAGAAGCCTTACGAAAGACTGGAGCTTAACAATAACAGACATGGAGAACTTGCTAGAGGGTTTTGCTAGCAAGGGTGGGGGCAGAGGGAGAGATGGAGGGAAGGAGAGAAAGAGAGAGATAGAGACAGACACAGGGAGAGAGACACAAAGAGAGACAGAGACAGACAGACACACCCAGAGAGAGACAGAGAGACAGAAACAGGGAGAGGGACACAAAGAGACAGAGACAGAGAGACAGACATATAGAGACAGAAAGACAGGCAGACAGAGAGAGAGAGGCCGAGAGAGACAGGGGAGAGACAGGGAGAGAGACAGAGACTCAGAAAGAGGGACAGAGACAGAGAGAGACAGATAGACAGAGACAGGGAGAGAGACAGGCAGACAGACACATACAGAAAGAGAGAATGAGAGCGAGAGCAAGAGAGGGAGAGAGACAGAGAGAGAGCAAGAGCAAGAGAGTGAGAGATAGAGGGAGAGAGAGAGAGAAAGAGAGAGAGAGAGAGGAGAAAGAGAGAGAAATTGATCTTTGCCCATCATTGTTTCTGTTCCGACATGGTGTCTGGGAGCGAGAAGAGGTTCTGTATCTCCTGAACCAATTTAGTGAATGAGTCCATAGACTCAGCATCTTTTTCAACATCATTGAAAAAAATAACCAAATGGCAGAACCAGGATTAAAATAACACCACATTCAAAGCAGCATGGTGCTCACCAAAAGACGTCACGGACCCAGTGTGTGACTTCCTTCCGCTCAGGCTCCTTCTTACTCCATGGAAACTGATGTCCAACTTTTGTGAGAGATCCACATGTTTCTTCGTGTGGCTGAGCAGGAGAATGGCAATTAAGAGGACTCATTTACCACCTCTTCACAGAATAAGCAGTGGTCCTTTCTCTGGGCTAGAAAGGCTGTCTTGTTGGAGATTTAGCCCCGGGAGGGCTGTGATTTATCCTAGGAACTTAAGAGCTGGCTCTGGTTGCTTTCCTTCCCTAAGCTAATGCTTGCTGTGTGCACTTCCAAACCCACTATGACTCACCAGCGGCTTGGTGATGGTGCTAGAGGCTGGGGACACCATCTGTCTCTCTACTTAGTGTGTTCAGATTCTGCTGGTTCTTCAAAGGCCAGTGCCAACTCTGCTTTCCAAGCCATATCCTGTAGCATCGTTAGAGGGAGGGCTGGGGTAGGACCTCAGCTCACTGCCCTGACTTCTAGCGACGAGTCCTCTGTAGGGTAACGGTCTTCCTGCACTGGGCTGTTGCAGCCTCCAGTGACTCATCTCTGTCAGCCAGGGACCAGAAGATGGTGCAAGATGGTTGGTGACTTCCCTTTGGTTTAACCTCTTAAGAACAACTCATAAATGTCCTGGGCTGACTAGGGAGACAGCTGATAAAAAGTCTCTGTGCAAGTTCTAATACCCTAGATCCCCTTGTCCACCTGCTGCGTCTCCCGTCTTCCATTTGCCTGAGGTCTGAACTTGTTTGTGGTAAGAGAGGAACCCCTACGCCAGGACCCGTGACCTCCATGTGCCTTAACACTGTCCCGTGATTATGATGATTTTGTTCTGAAGCGCCAGATGCTCGTGGTCCTCCCAGTACCGGCTTCCCACAGATATTGGTTGGTGGTGAGTCACAGTGATTTTCGAAGTATTCACAACCATCACTGACTTTGGAAAGGGAGACAATGTGAGCCAACTCTGAAATTCACAGGACAAAGCACGGCCCCCTCCAGAGCTAATTCTACAAAGGCATTTTTCCCTGACTTCTAGCGACGAGCCTTCTAGCCTCACTGCACGGCTTGCTGCCAACTTCTACGAAGAAGTAGCGATGAAAAGATGTGGCCCAGATCCTTCGTGTAAGGACACCAGGTGGCTGAGCTTGTTGTGGTTTCTAATAACAAGGGCCAGGAGCCAGGAGAGAGCAGGAAGGTGAGATGGATGTGGTGTGGACCCCTGCAGGAGGATCTATTCCTGACATTCGTTCCCTACCTCCTGGCTCTGCTGGTGAGTCCTGTCCTGAACAATTAAAGGTTGTTTTTCAAGGGAGAATTTCCCATGACAGCAAAAGTGCAGTTCTGCCTTTCAAAACCATAAAGTTGAGGGGATTAAATGGGACTTTCCACTTCTCATTGTTTCTAGCACATCCTTAGCTCAACCTCCACAGATGCACAGACACACAGACACACATGCACACACACACATGCACACACTCACATGTATTTGCACACACATACACACACAAGCACACACACACATGCATGCACACATAAACATGCATGCATACATACACACACAGGGAGAAATTGTATGTACATACAGGCACATACACATAGGCCTGTGTACATAGCGCAGATGCAGACACAGCAGACACATAAAACATTTGCATGCACAGAAACATGAGCTTATTGTCAGCGTATGCAACCTCGCTTTAGTCTTTGGTAGCCTTTTGTTCCCCTTGTGTTTTAGAAGCAAGGTGCAGTCACAGACAGCAAGAAAGACCTGCCACCCACGTTGTCCCATGCCCTGCACTAAGGGTATGAGTGGGTCCAATTTGCAGAGCTGTGTTTAACCTAGTTCCTAACCCCTAACCCCTGTCCCCTGCCCCTCAACTCCTGACCCCAGACCCCTAACCCCTAACCCCTGATCTGTACTCAGGCAAGCTCCTCTCATAGAAGGTGGGACTCAGTGGTCTCTCAGCACCCTGGTGATACCTTGTAGCAGAAAAGTGGGGCAGTGTCATTGTTTGTGACCAAACACCAAGTTGGAATTACTGCTGAATGAGGCAGATGTGTTGCAGTTTTTTTTTTATTGGAAGTGGGGGGGGGGCAGAGACCTAAGAGATGGAGATAGTCAGAGAGACAGTCTCATGGGACACCATGTAGACAGAGGCAAGACAAAGATGCATTTTCTAAGCTGTCTCAGAGTCACCCCACCGAACAGTGTTTTTTCTTCTGAGCAAGACGCCCCCGTTCTCTGGCCTTGGTGTTAGATCATACGGACAGAGAAAGATGGCCCAGACCGCACTGACACACATTCTTGGTCAATGATCTGCTAAGGGCAGGTCTCTAAAACCAAAGGAAAACTTCCTGCCCAGGAAACATAGAGAGGCCACCATACCATTGAGATGGACACCGTTGTCACGAGGGTTGGCTGCCACAGTCATGATGCAAATTAATCGAACCTGATTCATGTATGAACCTGTACTAATAAAACATTACTTGGGAAGTCATTCCACTTGAGCACCTTGCCCCGCATCTCTGTGCACCTTTCAGCCCTCTTGGCTGCTGCGGCCATTTTCGGTGGCTTTTCTCATTTGTTGCCTGTTGAGAACTTCTGAGATGGACCCCCCCACCCCTGTGGCCTGACATTCTTGCAGTTTCTGCATGGCCCACATCGTGGGCTCGGCAACTTGAAGATATTACTAACGAGTCGTCCAGATGTCATCAAATGGCCCTTAATTAAAGTCACGTCTGTCTGTCTCCATTGTAAACCCTGTTGTTTTCTTGGCTTGACATGCATGACTCCGGGCACACTGGTCTAGATTTTGGAAAATTGTTATAGTGATGTGACACATAAAGAGGGGCTTTCCCCTTTGTCCCTGAGCAAGTGATTTAGAGGGGGAGCCAGGCAACTTGGTAGATGGGTGCAAACAAATTTGGCATTCTCTTTTCCTAAAGGTGGGAGCAAGCCTAGGCTGGAAGCTAGATCTAAGTACCACGAAGCTGTAGGAGGCCAAGAAACTGCTAGGGTACTGATGTCTTCCTGCCCTGGCTTCTCCAGAACTAGGAGGGCGAGACGTAGCTTCAGCCAGAATAGGCTTAGTTGCCCCCAGCCTCATGCCACCCAGCTGGTTAACTCTGGGGAGGCGAGCTGAATGGAGCTTTGTCTTAGTTTAAAAGCAACTTGGGAAGGAAAGGATTTATTAAATCCATCAGCAAGGGAATGCAGGGCAGGAACTCAAGACAGGGACCCAGAGGCAAGCAGAGCCACGGAGGTTGAAGCTGTGAAAGCTGGCTTGCTTCGCGTGAGGAAGGCAGACTGCTTTCTTATAAGACTCAGGCCCACCTTCCCAAGAGGGGCACCTCCGCACTGGGCTGGGCAGACCCACATTAATTATTATAGAAGAAAAATGCTCCCAAGGGTCTTGTGTACAGGCCAATTCTACAGAGGCATTTTCTCGGTTGACTCTATTCCTAGATGACTCTAGTTTGTGTCAAGTTCACCACTACCGCCACCCCCATGAAACTAAAATTAATTGGCATGAGCCTCTTTCTTCTCCTGCACCTGCACCCTCCACAGGTACATGTCCCCTTCGTGAAGAGGCCTTCTCACCGTCTTTCGTGGGAAAGTGCAGTGGCTGGATGCTGTGATGAACTTTCTCCCATCATCCCAGGTGGAAGCCAGGTTTCGTGTCAGCTGAATGTCCTGGCAACAGTCAGTTAGGACTCGTGCTCCTTGTCACAGGGTACCTGAGCTGAGGCAGGGATTTCTGTGTATCTGATGGGCAGAGAAGAGGGCTCATGTGTTAGAGCAAGACTTATGGATTCTGTCTCCTCAGCTCTTTCCCGATGGCAGTACGTGGCTAGAGATATTACCTGGGAAGCCCGTGGCAGCCAGTTTGAGAACTTCCAACCTATACTTCATTTGATACTGAAGGATGAGAGCATCCTGGGGTCTCATCCACAGCCTCCCCCAATCCTGTAAGAACCTGAATGTTCTGTCTGCGTTTAACGTCTAAGTCTGTACTGTGTAGGAAATAGACGCAATTCATTGAGGTCCTCATGGAAGACTCACTACATGGTCAGAGTTCTCTGCCTGGCAGTGACCTGACAAACATTTTGGGAAACTGCTGTTAAAAAGAGCTGAGCTTCCTCCTGGGACATACCCCATACTCTTCCCAACTCCAACTTGTTCCCATAGCCCCTCGGCCACAGTTTCATGGATGTTTCATCACTAGGCTTCCTGACCTCGATTCTCTAGGTCTTGTTATCTTTGCCTCCCTTGGGTTAGTGTCAGCCAATGAGCACTTGACTTGATGGGCTCCGCTGGAGGTGGGGAGGTAGCCTTCTGAGAGACACCTCTCTCAGAGCCATCCTCTCTGAGCCTCTGCACGGAACCTCTCCCTAGGAACCCCCTTTTCTGAGCGTCTTCCTTCCAGCCACCCGTGAGAGTCCCCTGTCCACTCTGCCTCTCTCATTTAAGCACCTCTGAAGTTCCTGGAAATCCCTTCTTCCTTCCCCACAAGCCCCAGAATCTCTTCTTCCTGTAATTAAAACATTTCCTTCTCTACAACCAAAACAGTGAATTTCAAGATAATTTCTGTGAAAATTGCTCTTCCCTCTGCAGCCTTGACTCGTTTAACTTGTCGTATGCTACAGAATTCATTTTCGCTTGTCTGTCTTATTTTAAACCATTCCTTTTGTCAGGAAAACCTCAGGTTTAGGGAGCTAGTTTATAGAAGTAATCACCCTTCAGCCCTGGTTTCTAGGTAAGGAAAGACTTGCCTCTGACAGAGGGTAGACTGTTTCATGACTTCTTCGATCAGAACTGCAGCATCTGCCCCAGGGGACCACCAGCAACTCAAAGTGCATCTGGGGCAGTGGGCAGTGGGATTTCTAATTTTATTTCATTGCAATTAGTTTAACTGTAGAAGCTGCACATGTGGGTGGTTTCTTATTGGACTGCAGGTCCTGGAAGAAAATGTATTTGGGATACTATGGATTCTGTTGAATCACAAACAGGCCTGAAGGAAACCCCACTGTTGACAGTTTTTTGTGGATCCCAGGCCCTATTATGAGCTGAATATCCAGCATGGTAGCACCCGAGAGAAGGTGCCTGAGGCCCACTTGGGAGGTGTCAGCTGAAGAACTACAGGCCAATGTCTGGCGCTCTGTGCTCAGCACCAGGCCCTATCTCCTAGATTGCAGATAGCACAGGGGCATTCGGGAGGGAGGTAGCTGTACCAGAGGTGCAGAGATGCTTTCTCTCCAGGACTTCGTGACCTGGTCATCTATCTCGCAGTGTAAACAAAACTAAAAATATTTCAAGAATTCCTTCCCATGTGTGAAGCAAGGTGAGGGAGAATGGAGGTGCTGGCTGAGGAAGCTTCCCAGGCAGGGCTTTGAATCATTCCCAGACTCTAGGCCTTTTCTCTCTATCCTGCCGTGGGTTCCTTCCTGTGTCATTCCTGAGCAAGGAGGACTTACCTTCTTGGAAGAGGAAGACCCAGCATGGCCCCCTGGCAAGAGCTGCTGAGATGAAGGGAAGAAGCTGGTTCAGCATTGGGTTTGACCCTGTTGACCATCTGAGTGAGCACTGGGAATGGCTATCTACTGGTGGCCTGTGAGTTTCTCCTGGTTCCAATTAAGCCCTGGGCCTCTATCCCCACCGTCATTGCCCCATAGGGAACACTTGACCCTTGAGCATTCTGCAAAATGGCTTTTCCTTTCTGCTCCCTGGCAAAGGTTCAGCTTCTTCTCATAGGTTCTGTGCACAGGGGTGAGGAAGGAGAGGCGCTGTTTGATTAAAACCCCATTCCCACCCATGGCTCCTTGCAAAGTCTGGCCATCGGGCATTTCCCTCTATTGTGATGTAACCAGAAGTTTTAGGGCAAAAGCCCTGGTTCCAGCATCCCCGACAGGTTGGGCTTGGTCACCCATCTCAACATGCCAATGGAAGAACGAGAGACTTCCTTAGTATGGACACACAGAGTAGATGGAGGGTTCACTGACCCCAAGTTCACCTTTACGGTACTGACATGAGATTTTAGTTTAAATAGAGTCAGAACCAGAGGAAGTGGATTGGGTAAGCACAATTAACTATCCCTGGTCAATGTGTGGTTCTGTCTGATGTTAGTCCCTCATTGTCTTGGCTCTTCCCAGCCCTGCAAGGTAGCCTGAAAGAATCTTTATTGCTAGAATGAACAAGGTGGTTCTTAGGATATGAGCATGCCTGCTCCAGGTAAGGCCTTTTCTGATCTGATGGATAATTACTAGTGATGGATGTGTGTATGTGTGTGTGTGTGTGTGTGTGTGTGTGTGTGTGTGTGTGTGTGTGTGTGTGATCTTCAACAGCACACGGGGCTGGATGGGCCAAGCAGTGGACATTGATTGGCCTCCACTCAGAGGTCAAAGAGCCTTTGATCCGGTTCATATCATAGTTCTTTAATATATAAAGATGGTGGGGGATGGAGAAATGACTGAGTGGGTAAGAGCACTGGCTGGTCTTCCAGAGGACTCTAATTCAATTCCCAGCACTCACACTTGTCTGTAACTCCAGTTCCAGGAGATCTGACAACCTCCAACAGCCCAATGTGCAGGCTGTGTCAAATAAAAATAAATTGTGAAATATAAATGGTGGTTTAGGCCCTCGTGAGACCTCATGGCTGTCATCCTTTTTGGGATAGTCTCTCTCACCTGGCAGGAGAGGGTGGGGATTTTTCCTGAGCTAAGGCTTCTTGCAAAGACAGGCTCCTCTGTTTCCTATTTGGTCCCATGATCCTGGCCCTTGCTAGAATGACTTCAGTGTATAATATTAGATCCTCACTGGGGTTTGACTCTGGGCAGTCCCATCTCCCTATATGCTCTGTTCCCAGATATCCAGATTAGTCTCGTGCTCTGTAGTGTATACTTTAGTGCAATTGGCTAAGGAGGCTTTGAAACGAGCGGTAGAACCAGAGCAAGAAACTGCATCACTTCATCAGGTACATACTTTGATTGATTCCAAAAAATCTGGGACAGCATGGAGAACAGTGTCTATCTACTGGAGGTGATAGTTGAACGGCTCCAGAAAGCAGCGAAACCATCAGGAGGTTTATGGAGACAGAGTCTGTAGTCCAGACTGACCTTGAACTCCCTGTGTGGTGGGAGATGTCCTTATTTCTTACTGTCCCACCTCTACTTCCTGAGTGTTTAATACAGGCATACACAATTATATCTGGTTTTATATGACACTAGGGATCAACCAGGGCTCTGTGCCTGCTATACAATTACATTAGCAACTGTGCTACATTCCCAATCCCAAATTGGACTATATCCTAAAGGCCCAACTGTGGCATTAGCAGATTAACTCAGGTGCCTCTGAGAGAACTGTTTCCTAAGGTACAGCCTGGGGTTCCCACCCACAGGATATTCAATCACAGGTGAGCACTCCTGATATTCTACCCTGTCTTTGGGACCAGAGGTGGGGTGTTGGTGAGCTATGATCCTACAATCTGAGCCTCAGGTACTGATGCCACCACCTCTCTCTGTGCATTTGGTGCCTAAGAAAAGGCTAGGAAAGGATAATTTTATCCTGGAGCCCTTATCAGTCTCTCTATTCTTGGAAAATTGTTTCCCCAAGTTTGCTTTTGATTTGGCTAAGCATTAGGGTTCCTCTGATCCTCGGAGCGCCTGAGAAGCACTGCATGCAACATGGTGTAAAGCAAAGGGCTAGACTTCATGCTGGGTATACAGCATTGCACAGACTTGCAAGCATATGTTGCCTCTTGAACTCACATGTACATGTACTGTTTGTATATTTCTATGGTTCAGGTTCTCATGAGAATGGTCTTTGAACACATACAGACATATACATATGTACATACATGTACTCAATACAACATGTGCACACACATATACATATGTACACATATATGTACACACATATACACATATACATATGTACATATATACACATATACATATATACAAATGTAAATATATGTACACACATATACACATGTACATATATGTACACACATACACATATGCATATGTAGATATATATGTACACACATACACACATGTATGAACACACACACACACACATTTCCTGTATAACACCTCCTAGGACCTCAGGGTTTGATTTTTTTGGCAGCAGACTTCTGAGTCTGAGGATGACTGTACTTGCCCTCTGTGAAATCTCAGAAGCATGGCGATTGGCTACCCCATTGCCTCTTTTGCAAGGTAGGCTACTGGTAGCATTTCATGAGAAGGATCTGAGTGAAAGGAAATGATGCTTGCAGCAAGCAAGACTTCCAGTACCTTCCAAAGCTTGGCTCACCACTGTAACAACAAGCGTGTTCAAGCTTTAAGCAAGGAGACAGTCTGAGAAATGAAGTCTGGTAAGGCTCGGCTAAAAAGGAGAAGACAGAAATGAGGGACAGACGGTGCGAGGAGCCACAGGTTCCTCTCAGAGTTGCTGGCTGTCCAGTGTTCTGTGAGCTCTGGGTGTCATCACGGAAGCCTGCAGCATTCTCTCAACCTCCTCCTCTTGCCCTTCCATTTCCCCCTCCCTCACTGACATGGCTTTTCAGGCAATAAACCGGTACTGAGCACCAACATGAGGCCAGTCCTGCGTGAGGCACTGAGGGCGTGTAAATGGGTAAGAGCCGTCTCCCAGTGTTTCCCAATCACAGGGTTCCAACCTGACTGCTGAGGGTTCACTGAAGGTTCTTCCACATCCCAAGGCTGTGCGGTGGCCCAGATCCATGACCTAGAATGGAGTTGTTAATGCCTTATTGGCACTTTCTTGCTCCCCCCTGGGGTCTTGGATAGGAAACTGTTTCTTGTTTGTCGATGAGGACAGTGCCAACGGACCATGGAACTTTCCACAAACACTTTAGAGTGAAGAGGCCTCAGACAGAGCGTGTCTGTCTGAAGCCCAGCCCTGCCTCAGGACCGCACAGTGAGTTTGCAGACACATCATGTCTGACCCGAAAGACTAATGACCGACTGCCGAGGAGGGCAATTCCCTTATTGCCACGGGTAACTCTTGTACTGAAGTAACAGCAGCCATACGGTATCTTATTAGGAAGAATCTAGGGTGAGGAAGTTCCCACTGACTCTTCCAAACACAAACCGTAGCAGCGGATGATGGGCTGACAATAAGCAAAAGCACCCACTTCCATCACTGAGAGAAGGAGGAGGAGGCAAGGAAGAGAAAGAGATAAGAGGACACGTTCAGGGGCACGAGAAAGGGAGATACAGGGAAGACGGGCACCCTGACCCACACTAGTTCAGCTGTGGATTCCTGACCACACACAAGAAGCTGAGGAAATTAGAGGACATGTCAGGTCATAGGACCCAAAATGGACATGTCTAATGTGTTTATAAATATGTGAACGAAGTTTTATGTCTACTAAATCAAATAATAAAACAGGGAGGGAGGGGGAAATGGAGGGAGGAAGGAGGGGGAGAGGTGGAAGGGAGATGTTCAAGGGCACCAGAAGGAGAGATACAGAGGAAGAAGGGCACCTTGACCCACACTGAGTTCAGCTGTGGATTCCTGACCACACACTCAAGAAACTGAGAAAATTAGAGGACATGTCAGGTCGTAGGACCCAAAATGGACACATCAAATGTGTTTATAAATATGTGAATAAGGTTTTATGTGCACTAAATTAAATAATCAAACAGGGGAGGAAGAGGGAGGAGAGAGGGAGGGAGAGAGAAAGAGAGAGAGAACAGATAGGACAGAGCAGAGAGAACATACACACAGAGAACATTATATGTATATATACATATATACATATATACATATATATACACACATACACATATATACATATATATACATACATATATATATATGAGAGAGAGAGAACAGATAGAACAGACAGAGCAGAGAGAACACACACAGAGAACATTATATATATATCTACACACACACATATATATACATATATATATATATATGAGAGAGAGAACAGATAGAACAGACAGAGCAGAGAGAACACACACAGAGAACATTATATATATATATACACACACATATATATACATATATATATATATGAGAGAGAGAGAGAGAGAGAGAGAGAGAGAGAGAGAGAGAGAGAGAATATAGATATGTGGATGGCCTGCTTGTTTGTGTTAGATGTCTCCTGCTCTGTCTAGGATTCCAGTTCAGAGATCTTCAGCAATGTGGTGGAGTTGGGGTTATGTGCATGTGCATTTCAGTGGTCTACCTTTACTCCTCATGCAAGGTGACATTTTTTCCCACCTTAGGGAAAGTGACCTCTAGCCCTAGCCTCCCCCTGTCTACCTGACTCCAAATGTCCCCTAAATGACTCCAGTCACCCTGAGACAAAGCCAAGCTTCTGTTTTCCTTTTCCTGAGTCTTCCTATGTCTTTCTAATACTTTATTAAAGACTTACCATCCCCCTTTAACCTAATCTAGCTCTTTTCCTTCACACTCTCAATGTTTCACTTGGAGATAATCACATGTGGGAGGTGGGCCTGGAGCTCACGTAGTGTAAGTGATATTTTCGGAGAAGCCACAGTGGACTCGTGCACATTAAAATGATAGACTCTAGGTATGTGATTGGTAGGGATCACTGCCAGTGACTTACTTCTTCATGTCTGGCCAAGATATTTTCCAAATATGATCTCGTTTTATATTCATGGTGATCCTACAGAATGAGTGTTGTTTTATCGTCTCCATTTCACACATGAGGAGTCTGTGAGTGCCCAAAGCGTTATGTAGTGCCCCATCTCTGATGCTAACAGCCATCCTTATTTTAGGCACCGAGTCCCGGTCCAGCTGTCTCCTTATGTCTGCCCTGGCTTCCCAGGTGTCTTCCTGGTCCTCAGATTTCACCCAGAACTGTAACTCATGACAAAGTGTCTCTCGTTCAACAGTTTCCCTTAGTTTCAAAGGTCTACAAACATAACTCAGAGTCAGTGAGGCGTGAAGGCCTTCTCACACCAGCTATCTTGCTGAGGCATCGAACCGAGGTCCTGAACTTGAAGGCTTCAATTTCTACAGCTCGGCCCAGGGTTGACACCCCAGAGCCACCATGTTCATAGATGAGGGAGTAAGGAAAGTCTGTGTCACCATCCTCCCAGGGACCATGTCTCCTGGTGACAGTGTGTAACCAACCTAAGGCTACAATAGTTAGAAGCAGCATCTGTTGAGATGTCCAAAACCTTCTTAAGGCTTGGGGTACAGCTTTGTCTATAAACTCCGGGCTGCTGAGTGGAGCTGAGCTCCAGGACGGTGTTCTCCCCTCACCCCAGAACATTTGGTATTTTCTCAAAGTGGCCAGCGTTGTCTTCCCATCAGGGAACATGACTGATGAGGCCCATCTAAGGCTATGTGTCTAAATGAAAGATGGACCTTGGTCTCATAGATGAGACGCTGCATCATGCGAGGCACTCAACCAGAGAAATGGCCATGTTCAGCCTGCTCTTCTAGCTGGCCTGTTGTATGACTAGACAGGACAAGGTCTGGCACATAAGGAATAGGCAGAAAGGTGGAGGTTGGTCAGGATCCCGATCCCTTGTCCAAGGTGAATGGGCAGAGTCAGAGGGGTCTACGTTGAGATTCCCTAGGAGTTATCGCAAACCCAAGGGCATAAGAGAGGAAAAGAAAGACCAAAAGCCCAGGCAGTGTGTTCTTGGGAACTACACCATGCAAATCCACTATGGTTCCTACAGAGAGGGTCTCAGTTCTCAGTGAGAACTTGTGAGGAAGTGCGACCTTTAGAACCTACTCTTTCTGCAGAGGGAAGATGTGTCGTAAGAGGAGTTCAAGGCGTTTCACAGGGATGCATCAGCCTCTCAATTTTGGGACCAAGCAATTCATTTAGCGAATATTTCAATGCTTGTTGAAAAACAAGAACTTTCAAAGCGTAAGGTTAAAAATCACAAATGAAGTAGTGTACCCCAGTAATCTGAGAACTTGGAAGGTGAGGGTAGGGGAATTAGGAGTTCAAAGCCATCCTTGACTCCATAGCAAGTTTGAGGCCACCCTGGGCTTACAGAACACCATGTCTCAAGAAAATCAAAAAGACAAAAGAAAAACCAGTAACCTATTTACGTAAGGGATACACAAATGTATTCTGACAACAGAGCCATTTTATAAAAAAAAGGCTGACCTGCCAGTTCCTGAAGGGCATAAACATTGACTTCCAGGGGTATGAGAAGACATTGACCTTGAGTGAACTGGTAAAGAAAGGGGCTATAGAGAGGAACAGCAGCAGCAGCAGTGGCGGCAACAACAACCACAACAGACACGATGCCACCTGTAGAACTTTATGAGGATGGCAGAGTAGGCGAGCCCCTTCCTCAGGTTTCTAAGGGGAAGGTGAGTGGGGGAGTTCCTTCCACTTACAAAGAGCTGCATTTGTCTTCCCATCAGACCTTAGATACGGACTTGTGGTCAGCTATTATCACCTTGTGAAATGGATGTCGAACTAGTTGGAAAGCGATTCCCTTGGCGCTTCTGTGAGATGTGAGCGTGGAGTGGCCGTGTTTCTTCGGAGTCTGTTCTCTGTCTGCTCTGTGCTCCTGTCTCCTCAATGTGAGTTCTTTAAACATCTCTCACTTCTCTTTCTTCTCCAAGTTCTTGAGAGTCGATCAAGACAAAGACAGAGACTGCAGCCTGGACTGCCCCAGCTCCCCTCAGAAACCACTCTGTGCTTCAGATGGGAGGACCTTCCTGTCGCGATGTGAGTTCCAGCGGGCCAAGTGCAAAGATCCCCAGCTGGAGATTGCCCACCGTGGGAACTGCAAAGGTGAGCTGCAGAGGCCATGGCCGGAAGATGGTGCCTATGTGGCAAGGGCATAGACAATTTACTTTCAAACCTAGCAGCTTGAAACCTTCTGAATGGGCAATTATTTCTCAGAGTGTGTGAAGAGTCATTTTTATGAATCTTAAAGTAATACTTTTTGAGACAGTGTTTGATGTAGACTAGGTTAGCCAGGAACTTACTATGTAGCAAAGGCTGGCCTTGAACTTCTGATCTTTGTGCTTCCACTTCCAGAGTGCTGGGATTAAGGATGGGAACAAGCACTTGGGGTTTATGGTCAGCTGGGGACTGAATCCAGGGCCCCTTGCATGCTAGGCAAGAAACTTTACCAACTGAACCGTCTAGCTGCAAAGCAGTCATTTTTACAAATTTCCTGATTTCCCCAAAGTGTTTCGTGTTGTCATAAAACAAATTTATCATAAGCACTTCAGGGTTGTTTGTTTGTTTTTGCCTCCAAGTGCTCTAAAATGATTATCAGCTTCTCTCTCTCTCTCTTTTTTTTTTTCCTGTGAGTGAGGTCAGTTTGATGTGGACGTTACCCTTGGACTTAATCAGTCTTCAGATTAGCAACTAGATCCAGAGTTACAGCTTAGAGCAAGCCTGGAAGAGCCTCGCACAGTAATGAAGGGTTCAGTTTAGCGGCAAGCACACAGTGCTTTCAAAGGGGATTTACTTTCTCTGAATCTCTGGGAAACAAGACCACACAGACTAAAACGGTCCTAAGAAGATGTGTGTTGATGAGCCATTAACTCTGACAATCCTCCCAGCTAAACAGCCCAACCACATTAACCGCCAGGGCCATGCCTCTGCCTTCAATTAACCCAGCTGCCAAGTTGTTTACTCTTTCTGTCAAAGTGCAGAGCTCTGCTGGGCAGCCCTGGGCCATTGTTACAGGTAATGCAGACAGACTGACCTTTAACTCAGATGACTCGCCCGCTGCCAAGAGCAAACGTCTCAGTCTCAAGAGCACACCTGTAATCCTATCACTTGGAAAGCTGAGGCAGGAGAATCCCAAGTTCAAAGCCTGTCTGGACTGCTTAGTGAGACCATGCCTCAAGGTAACTTGAGAGGTGAAGAGGGAATGGGAGGTAGCCCAGTGGTAGCCTGCTTGTCTAGAGTGAATGGAGCCCCAGGTTTAGTACCTGGGGCTAGGGCTAGTGATGGTGGGTCATGATCATAATCCTAGTTCTTGGGAGGGTGAGCCTAGGAGAGCACTTTGAGTTCAAGGCCAAAATGGCTACACTGTGAGACCCTGACTGTGAAAAACAAAACAAATAAGAACATAAACAACCATACTACAACAAAAAAACTCAGTGTCACAGAAACCACGTAACCCAGTGGCCTTCCTTAGTGGTTATGAGGAAAAGGGGACACTTAGGTTAAATGCCACTTACTAATGACCTTCTTTGCCTCTAAACATCCGTTCCTGTTTATTGGGAAAAAACTTAAAATAAATATCTTATTGACTCTCATCCACCTGACATTACATACGCCATATTATTACTTTGTCTTATTGCTATTTGTCTCTAGATGTTTAATTTTTTTCAGAGAAAACAAGAGTTAGAAAAATCTAATTTTTATTTCTTGCATAGCATCCATGTTGTAACACACATACCTCTGCAAACATGTTCTCATGTCCCCAGGAACGGGCACTGACATTCCTTAGGGTCGATGACTCGGGTGAGTGTCTGCTTCTGTCTCCCTGAGGGACTCCTTAAACAGTGCTCTGTGGTCTCAGAAACGCTCCATTCAGCTCCACCCCGCAGTTTCTGAAGAGTGAGGTGGTACCACGTGGACACCACAGGAATCTGTGTTTCCTCACAGCACACCCTGTAGCTTGAGAGTGAGCAGTCTACAAATTCAAATTCCAGTCCACTCTTGCAAATCCAACCACGGACCACTCTTCCCAGTATCTTCACACATTCAAATAGATGGTGTGGCTGAAAGAGTGTCCCTGGCTGGAATGGATCCCCTACAGGCATCGCACCAGAGGCTGAGGGCAGCAGATATGACAGCAGTCCACGCCTGGCCCCATGCCTGTCCCTCACAGATGTCTGTGCCATGAGAGCTGATCAAACACTCAAGGAAAAATTAGATGCAATTTTATGTCTTTGACTGTTGCTGTCTCAGCTATAGGCAACAGAAGGAAGAGGAACAAATGAGAGCTTCTTTTAAATACCAGGATGTAACCCCTACAGAAGCTTCTAGAAGCAATTGCCTAGGAGGTCTTGGCTCTCAGAAACGATCTCTGTGGGAAGCGGTGGTGGTCACGTGGCTCCACAAAGCTTGGCATCCTTTGTCCCTGCTTCCTGCCACATTTTCTTGGCCTGGCTGGGCATCCTGCTGATGGACCACAAGGAAGTGGTCAGACGGAGCAGCTGCTGCCATGGTTACTGAGGACCAGTAAAGACATGAGAAGTATGGTGTGGATCAGGGGACTTTATGACCTCAAGGGAAGAAAAAAATGACAGCAGAGTGCTCTCCTGTCCCTAGTGTGAGGTGTCTCCCCAGGGCTTGGACGTCCACTGTCTCTGGTCTCAATTTGATTTAATTGTGACAGGGGTCAGTTTGAAGGGGACGGAGATGTTCTCTCAGTGTGTTCTGGGTCATGGCTGTTTGCAGACAGCCTCCGGTTCCTGGATAATTTTCTTGGTGGAATTCTCAACCCCTAATGGAGGAAATTTTATATCAAACACTTGAAACTTCTAAAAACACAATGGGGAGAGTCAGTCAAATGTGACACCTCTCCAAAACAAGCGCGACATACAGAGTAAGGGTTACCATAAAAACACCACAGACTCCAGCAGCGTTCTGTGTTGTGCTTCTGCGGGGCTGTAGTCAGCCCAGGCAGCAAATGCAGACCTGGAGGAGAGGGTGCCCTCCATGCGTGCGGTCTTCAACCCAGGTGGACAGCACACACCTCTAGTACATTGGGGTACAGAAGGGACCCCAAGAAGCTCTATCTTGCTCCCATCTGTGGTGAGTGAATTTTATCTGCTGGGGTATATCTTCACCTACCTCACCCTGAGAGGAAAGAATTGACACAGGGGTGGGGTCTTTGCCTAAGTGATCTACACTACCAAACATTGCTTACCTGGTTTCTAACGTCAACTGGGTAACATCACCTTCCGCCTTGCATATCAACCATCGGAGAGATAGTTTATAGGAATGGATCCATGCCATGGAACCCAGGCACAGCGCTGGCCGCCACACAGTGAATCGTGGCTGACATGACAATGTCTTCTTCCTTTTCCAAGACTACAAATGCTGTGAGCTGTACAAGAGTCATGTGCACCCTGCTTCCCGGAGCTGTAAAATGTTCAGCTACAGCTAGCCATCTCTATTTTGAGGCCATTTTTACATATTTTGTGGGTGACAGATTTGTGGGCCTGTCTCTTTTGCATGTGCTGGTTTGGAAACAACAATTAAGATATTTTATTTCACATTTAATTAAATAGGATTAAAATGTGCGTGTCTCCCGTCACAATTTGACATTGACCCCGACTGGAGTTGCAGTGGTTTAGACTGGTGGATTTTTCTCGTGTTTTCATAGAAATTTGTGGAGTTTGTGTTTTCGGAACTCGGCAAACATATTAATATTTTTTCTTTTGATCTGGAACCAGTACGGCTGCTTTTCTTTTCAACAAAATCTCTGGAACTGAATTAAAAAAAAAAAACAAAGGAAAAGAAAAGAAGAAAATAAAGGAAAAGGTCACATGCCAGGAAACCTTGGGATTATTTTGAGATTTCTGGGAACAAAACTATAATAGATTTCCAGAAACACCTCCCTTGAAGGTTTCGAGACCAAAAGCTCGAAGTAGACTCATGTGGAGAGATACAGATGTTTGGTTGGCAGCCCGGTCCTCCTGTGTCCACCACTCACCAACACTGGGATCCCTGACATAGGAGAGCTGTAACACTGGCCACTGGGAGGCCTGGACTCACAGGGTGGTCTGACGACATGATGAGAGTAAACAGTTGTCCTTGTCGTGAGGTTTCGGAGTTCTCACTGTGACAGGATGGGCCACAGTGGCTCAGAACCATTATCTGACAGAGATTAAAAGTTGATTCTCCCGCTTCCCCCACCAAGCTCAGCTCCCCAGCTGTTTGAGACCCTCAGACTAGGGAGCTCCAGGAGTCAGGACCTATCTTCTACAGAGGAGTAGAGAATACATTTGTTTTCCATCTCCACGACTACATGAATGCTGGGCGTTCTTCTCATCTGAGAAGATGAGAAGGTTTCTTCTTTCTAAAACACTTCTAACACATTTTCACTGATGGGCAACTAGCAAGCTAGAAACTGCTCACAAGCTCCAACATCTGCCCATTTTCTGTACACAATCATTCATGGTCTCACCTTTTAAGACAATCCCGTGGGAGTGGTAAAGGAAGCATTGCGACTATGCTGCCTGCAGCTGCACGCAGGACTATCGTGACCCATAGGAAGAGCTTGGATGGTTCTGTTGGCTGCTTCAGTGAGGGGTGGACCTACCTGAATTCCACGGAGGAAACCAGCTGTCCATGAGAGCTCTGTGTAGTGTGAGGGACACGCACATGCACATACATGTGTGCAGGTGAGAGTATATGACTTCACACAGATGCAAGTGTGAGTGTGCACACGCGCACATATGAGCGTGCAGGTATGAGTGTGGGTGCACAGTGAGGGTGTGCTTGGCTTTGCTCCTGAGTGTACGAGGGTGTCTGTGGCTCTTCTCCACCCAGCATCTAGCTGGCTTGTCTTTTTTCCCATGGATACAGTTCTCAGAGATAGCATTTCTGTCCGAGGATCCCCCAGCCCTCCCTGCTTGTCCCTTACTGCAGCCCCACCTGCACCATGCTCAGCTTCCCTTGCTGCTGTGTCATCGTAGGCTTGAGAAGTCACCACAGGGACTTTGCTCCTTTCCCAGACAAGCCATAGCCAGAAACGCAAGCAAATGCTATGGGACACGAAGTTGGAAACGGCCCCTTCTGTTTGCTCCAGCTCAGCTGTGATCTCAGGGTGCAGCTTCCATGAGGAAGGAGCTCTTGTGTGTGGCATCAGCCGGCCTCTCCCTCTGGAGGGCTGGCAGTCAACCTTCACCATAAAGAAGCTGGGGATTGCATCATCATCCATTCTGACATGCTGGGAGGGAGGTGGGTTCCTGTGACAGGATGGTGACGGTCACACGTCCCTTGTTTACATGCCATAGAAACGGCCTTTCACACATGGAGTGACCCTCATTGCTTACCTTCATGTCCCTTTGCAATGCCAACTCTATGCCAGCACTTTCTATTTGTATGCCTTATGAGTTGAAGATGAAATTTTTGCCTCTGTTTCTCTAGTTCTATAATCACAGTTTTTCCGTTGTCATGGGAAGTTAAATGGACTTACTATTCTGTTTTCATAAGTGCAGGGCGAGCTGTTTTAGCTGACTGCTAGAGACAGCAGGGACCTGCTGGGAGAGGGTGCCCTGACTAGCCCTAGGTTCCCACCACAGCACATCATTGTACGGATGGGAAGTGTGCTTTCAATCTAAGGGTCACTGCAGAATAGTCTCTCTTTTCCAGAGTCTGGCCTTAAATTACAAGTGGGTAAAGCATTACAGCTTTGAAATGCAGCGTCTGTTTTTATTTGAGACCATGAACATCAAAGGCAAGGCTTCTCCTAGTCTGTCATTTCTGTGGCCACTACATGGAGCCCTAGGAAATAGTAGTGAAATCTGCTCTTGACCCCAGAGAGTTCACATGGCCTTTGCAGTAACCATGACGACTGAGTGACCCATAGACTCAAACCTGTGCCCCTGTCTGCCTGCTCTGCTCCATGTTCAAAGGTACTGAGACATTTATCCCCCTCCAAGACGAGTTGGCTCTGTACAAGACACATGTTAAAGGCCACCCTGGCTGCTTCAGAATTATCTGGGAAGAAGAATCGTAGTTGAGAAAAATCTTCCATCAGATTGCCTGTAGGCAGGTTTGTGGGGCATTTTCTTGATTAATAATTTCTTATGGGATGGCCCAGCCCCTTGTGGGTGCTACCACCTTGGGCAGGTGGATCTGGATTCCAAGCCATGGTCAGCAAGCCAGTAAGCAGCATCCCTCCATGGCCTTTGCTTGAGTTTCTGCAACCAGCTTCCTGCTTCATTTCCTGCCCTGGCTTCCCCCAATAAAATTATAACCCAAATAAACCCTTTGCTCTCCAGGTTACTCTTGTTCATGGTCTGCATCACAGTGATATAACGTACGCTAAGACAGAGGAACTATCTGTAGTTTGGCCTGCAACATTGCGGCATGGGGCATGGGCGAGCAGAGCCCTGGCGGGAGATTGCAGCATGGGGCATGGTCTCTAATTGCTCTTGCTGAGCAGGGGTCCCTGAAGGAGGCACCTACTGTGCGTAGAGACCACGAGCTGCTCAATCACACAAACCTGAAAATGCCCCCGACTGCCCCTCTTCACAGCTCCTTCTCACGAAGATTCCTTGATAGAAAACATCTGGCAAAGCAATCTCTTCCAATGACTATTGATTCTGTCCTGAGTGGTTTCTGCAAGATGGGAAATTGCTTTCTTCCCATTAAACACATACATACACACACACACACACACACACACACACACACACACACACACGCGCACACAGACCCCCCCACCCCCCAACACACACGAGAAATCACCATAGCAAACCACTGCTAACTGTTTCTTCAATAACAGGCAACACCATTTCTGGGTTAATATAAATTTATACACAAACAATCCTGTGAACCCTCTGGGATCTACTTTACTTTTCAATTGAGATTGGAAAAAAGTTGTTTCCAAAATGTATTAGTATTAATCAAGAATTCATCGAAAACTTCTGTTTGGATATTGTTAGTGGCACCCTGCTGCTTTATTTGTAAAATCTTGGCTCTTTCCGGTCAGAGCAAAAGGTCTCTAAAATGTCTCATTTAATTTGCATCAAAGATTCCTTCTCTGTTCTAGTAAAAAGTAAATTATATACAATTAAGTGATTAAATTATTGATAAATTTATTTAATTGGAATTTTCTTATGGGTATGTGTCGGTGAATGTATTTGTGTATGTGTGGTGTCTATCTGAGTATATGCTGTGCGTGTGTGTGTGTGTGTGTGTGTGCGCGCGCGCGCGCGCGCGCATGTGTACAGAAGCCAGAAGAGACTGTTGGATCCCCTGGAGATGGAGTTATACATGATTATGAGCTGCCCAATGGGAACTGATATTGGACCCTCCGGAAGAGCAGCCATACTTTTAACTGCTGAGCTATCTCTCCAGTCCTAGTGAGAATGCTAACATTGGAATTGCTAGCTAAATTGATTTTTCTTATGACATAGAAATGAACCATAGCTTTAAAAACACTGAGTCATGTTCCCTGAGGTGGCTATGGCAGTTTAAAAGGAGAGAAGACATAGCTATTGGGAAATGCACAGGGTAGCATCGTGGCCCTTGTCAGTGGGAAGTCAAGCAGTTCAGCCAGGGGGGAACCCCCCAGCCCCCCAGCAACTATTCCAATGGTGACAGCCGTTCGACCCCTGTGTTAAACCACGAGGGCATGAAATAAGGCACTCAGAGCTGACCTGCAGATATTCAGTGAGGCACGTACATGGTGGTCAAAACATGGGGTCTGCCAGTGTTGGTCAGCAGGTGGTGAACCACAGGAAGCACTGCCCATGCTGCAGCTGGGGTGTGCCGTGAGACACCAAGGGCCTGTGGCTCTCCATACAACATGCCCAGAATAGGTCAATCCATAGATGTAGAGAGGTGCTGGGGTAGAGGGTGTCTGTACTAGATGAGGGGTTCTGTCAAGGGTGACAGCAGTGTGCTGGAGTTGGACAGGGTGGAGGCAGCAGATGGCAGTGGTCATCCCATACCAGGACTGGAGGAAACACCACTGACCTGAACTGGAGACGGCTCAGAGGGGAGTTTTTATGTACTGTTCAGGGGTACCACACTAATACTTATTTTTCTTAGGTTTTGAGGATTATTATATTCAAACAAAAGGCCCAGAGTAAACTATCTCAATGAGGTCCTGAACAGGGAATCGTTTATTTTCTAAAGTATTTCGTATAAGCATAAAGAATAAAAGAACAGTAATATAAATTTAACTCCAGTAAATGAAACTGCTGAAATAATACTTGTATTCTATTCTTTTAAAATCGACTAAAAATTTAGGTGTGGGAAAATATAATGCTCAAGGTGCGAAAGGTTTTCATTTCTTTGGTCTGGGTGGCTGTATGTATCAGGGACATAATGGCTTAGTGTCCGAGGAAGAATAGAAGGAGATGTTGCCAGTTTGGAGTGTGGATCCCCCAAAGACCCTGCCTCTGGGGTGTCTCCCTGGTGGAGACCCTCTGGTGGAGACCCTGATCAGACTTGGCAGTAATGTATGGAGTGAGATGTGGCAGGCCGGTGGCTTGCCATCAGGAGATGATAGTTACCTGATACTTGGATTTCACAGATTTTATTCATTTGTTGTCATTGTCTCCTATGGCAAACTAGCCTGGGACACGCCATCCATGAACTTGGAATGAATATCCAAGTATACAGATTTTCAAATTTGGAAATGGCTTGATCAAGGTGACGTGAAGGCTTTAGGGAACTGTGAGCCAAGGACGAAACAAAATGTTGCTTGAAAAATTATGCTGTTATTACGCTCTTCTGGGATGTTTTATGATGGCTCAAGTATTAGGAATGGCTTATGGGTCTATGTGTCCTCTAGCCTCTGGTTATTCAAAAAATAAGTAAATAAGCCAGCAAATCCATGGTTTCTATTCAGCGAACACAGACTGCACTAAACCACTTGTTGACCCAGAGATGGCTTACTCAGAAAAGTGACAGCTCATAATCATGAAGAGTTCAAGTCCCAGGGCCCACATAAACAGCTGGCAACAACAGCATATGATCTGATCACAATCCCTGCTTTGGGGTGGCAAAGACAGGAGGAGGAGACACCCATGTCCCCAGAGTCGCTGTGCTGAAGCTGGTGCATCTGGTCAGTAGCCACAATGACAACATGGGCTGTAGCTCCCAGGAATAACTGTGTAGAAAAGAGAAATGGATGGCTTGGGGTGACCTGCCTCTGGGAGGTGAGAGGCTGCAGTGTTCTTGATCTGGATGCTGCTTACTTCAACCGGGAGACAGGAATGCTGGCAACGGATTCGTCTCCAGGGTTAAATTCATTCTGGTCAAACTGAAGGGTGGGACTTGCTGTGTTGTCCCCAGAGCATGGTGCACAGGGTGGCAGGCCTTACAATGCTTTGGTGTGTTTGATCCTTAGGACCTGTTACCCTCTCCCCAGCATGGCGAGTTGGGTCACAGTTAGTGTTAGACCCACACCTAAAGCCTCCTTGCTGGTATCTAAAACGAGCCAGGAATTCACCTGCAAGGGCCTGTCTGGCCAACAGAAAAGAAAGAACATTAGTATTCCTCTGTGAGGACTTAACTCATTCATGCTCTGGACTCACGTGTGCAGATACATTTTCCCTAGAGAGAAATCAAATATACTTTAGATTTTTAAAACTGCATTACTTTATTTATGTTTATTTGCATATCTGTCTCTTTCTATATCTATCTCATTTATTTATGTACCATCTGTGTATATATCTATATATTTATGTATTTATGTATCTACCTATGTATCCATCTATGTATCTATCTTTGTATCTATGTATCTATCATCTATCTCTTTCATATCTCTCTGTCTCTGTCTGTCTCTGTTTCTGTCTATCTCTGTCTCTTTGTGTGTGTGTGTGTGTGTGTGTGTGTGTGTGTGTGTGTATGTTTGTGTCTTTGTGTATTTGTATGTATATGTGCGGCCCATGCTACAGTGTCCCTGTGGGGGTCAGAGGACAGTTTGTATTACAGGTTTTTTTCCTAGGAGTTGAGCTGAGATCACTGAGTTGTTGGCCTCTGCCGCTGAGCTATCTCGCTGGCCCTCAATGTTCTTTCTGTGTTCATGCGGGGGATTGAGCACAGGGCCTGATACAGAGAGGCAGCATCTTACCACTGAGCTCCTTGCCCAGTCCGCTCGGTTGCTTTTGGACTTTACAATTTCTACCAGTCATCCAGTCCTCATGCTTCATATCACTAAATAAATCAGCTTCATTTTTCTCATGAGCTGTGGCATGGTTAGCTTTTTATCACCACATTTCTCTGACGGTTTGGTACAGACTGTGAGATCCTGGAGACTAAGATGCGGAGGAAAGAGGTGAGTCTTGACTCCCGTAGAAGGTAGCGTCAGCCCCACTAGGTGTTGGGCTACTGTGGAGTATCGGGCCCCAGCACCTGCCTCTGATTTGAGTTGAGCTGTGTGTTCTGGCTTCCCATCTGCGTCTAGGTGCATCTGGGGGCCCTAGCACAGCCTGCTTCTTGTTTTTAGGAAGCCAGACTTTCCCATTACCTCACAGACACCTTCAGGGGGGTATTCCTAGCCTCCATTTCCCTTCTATAAAGTGTGAGGAATGAGCCACACTCTTCCCAGCTCTTGTAGGAACAGAGGGGCACCTGCTGTGCTGGGCAGGACCCTTTAACCCCGGTGCTCTACTCTTCAACAGCTTGTGTTTGTCTCTTAGAATGTTATCTGTTGTCTTCCCCTCCTGCCCTGTAACTGCTTTACCGTGGTCTCCCCACAGATGTGTCCAGGTGTGTGGCTGAGAGGAAGTACACCCAGGAGCAGGCCCGGAAGGAGTTCCAGCAAGTGTTCATCCCAGAATGCAACGACGACGGCACCTACAGTCAGGTGACTTGTCTTGCTTTGAGAGTCCAAGCCTGGGTTATTGGGTTGAGATAATTGGGTGCCAGAGCTGGGAGCGAAAGGGAAGGAGCCAGAGCCATGGAGTGGGAAATAGTCATCTTGTTTCTGAGATGCCAACCTCAGGGGCCTCACAGCATGGTATGTGAGGGAGAGTTTAAGCCCTAGCTGGCTCAGGTGTCTGTACTACAGCCGTGGCCTCTGCATCCTTGTGCTGCATGAATACCGTATGAGGCAGCTCTCTCAGAAAAGCTCATTAACCCCGGTTAACTGGCCAAGCTCTGGGTCTGATTGTAGCTTAGCTCATTCATAAGCCCCATGACTCAGCCACTGAGTCCACAGTAGGATGCTGCCACATCAAGTCATGGCTTGCCTATGGTCATGCTGCCGGCCAAACTCTCTTAAAAATAGTTTGGTTCTAATTTGAGTCAGTCAGTGCTGCTACTGAGAGCTGTCTGCAGCATGCCACCATAGAGTAGGTTCTTGGGGGTGGGGGAGAGGCAGCAAAAACATTCTGCTATCAATACCTGTGATCTCATGTGACGTTCTATTTAAGGTCATGGGTCGTCTCAAGCATAGTCATGTGACATTTGGGAGAAGGGAGAAAGGATAGCATGGGGGAGGAGCTACACTGATGGATGTCCTCTACTCTGGTCAACTGAAAGTTAGAGGAAGGTACCTCGGGGAACTGAAAAGGTGATGTGGAAATACGTCATCACTGCTGGACAACTATCTCCTCCCCCTGCGTCAGCCATGGACTCACCGAGAAATATTAGGGACTGGCTTTGCCCTGTGTGAAGGGAGGGCCTTAGGTTCTCTGCAGCAGGGCCTGACCCTCACTGTTGTGCAGTAACATATACCAGTTCCTTTTTCTCCATACCTCTGTGGTGAAGCTCAGCACTCAGCTTCCCCTGAGTGGCCAAACGCGGCACCTGAGAATCTCAGCTGTCCTCTGAGGTGACTCTGTGGGAGAGTTGCCTGTGGTTAGCTCACCTCCCTGTCATTTCTCTGCAGGTCCAGTGTCACAGCTACACAGGATACTGTTGGTGTGTTACACCAAATGGAAGGCCCATCAGTGGCACCGCTGTGGCCCACAAGACACCCAGGTGCCCCGGTAGGTCTGACTAATGCTGGCTCCGGGGAAATGCCTTCCTGTTTCTCTTGGTCATCTTACTCAGATTTACTCACAAATCAAAAGGACATTTAGTAAGAGAGGGGTAGGATGAGCTCACTGGACACACCACTCCACATAGACCTGGAGGAAAAGAAGCAAAGACTTTTGTCGACATGTTGGGGCAGGGGACAACTGGCCGTAGGAACACACTGGGCTGAATCATTTGAAAATATAACCACAGAGGCTCGAGTCACCAGCTTGAATGACCCATTGTTTTCCTTGGCCAAAAAAAGCAAAAGGTCCTGCTTTTATATATATATGGGTTTTCAAAGAGAAAGGGGATCTTTCCTCACAGTTCAGTTTCCAGACATTTACGTGTGATATTTTATTACCCAGACGGGAGCTTGATGTACTGAAAGTAACAAGGCTGGCGACCTCACAGTCTATAAAATGGTCCCTTTTCCACTAATATTTTACCAAAAAAGGTTATAGATGATTCAGATCATTTTTATGTGAAAATGGTCTCCCGCCCGGGCCTGACTAACTTGCTGTCTGATGAAGCTGAACGTTCTTGTCATCCAAGTCTTTGGGTTATAATATGAAAATAGGCAAACTGTTTGGGACTAGGGACGTTAAGACACACATTTCTCCAAGTTTGTCACTTGAGGGTTGAAACGTTAGTGTCTGGAGTTAACTGTCAGACTTACTTACTATTTAAGGGTCAGGCACTGCCTGCCAAGATTCCATTTGTTATTGTGACCCAGGCAGAGGAACTGGGCATGGGATCATTGGCTGTGACCTCCTTGGGACCCTGTGACAAACCCTGTATTTCAGTGACAGTTCACTCTGGAACCCACATGCTTTATGTCATGTAGAATGGGAATACATTTGTTTTATTTCAAAACTATTTTACCACTGCAACCTACAAAGTGCTATTTTTTCCCTGTGAGTTAATGTTTACATTGAGTAGTTCCTGTACAGACTTGTAGAGGAAAAGACAGATCTGCTCTCCTGGGAGAAAGCAGAGGGCAGGGCAATAGGATTCCATGATCCAAGCTGCATTGTCAGAAAAAGCTGGGTTCTGTGGAACCAGCTTCCTTCTAGCTGTTCGTAAGACTGTTGGACTGCACCGCTGGAACATCCGTTGCTTCTGGAATAGACTGTGCGAGTTTTCTTACGAGATGTGATTGGTGTATGATTGCATGCAAATTCTGGCCCTTTGCTTAAAAGCCTGGTGTGTAGTGCTTGGGTAAGGAGCAAAGGGGTCTGATGTCTAAGCCCAGGGTAGTGCCCCCCACCTGTAACCCTAGCACTCTGGAGGCAGAGGCAAGAGAATGGAGAGTTCTAGGCCAGCCTGGACTATGTATGAAGATTTTGTCTGCAAAACCAAACCAAACAAAAAGGACAATTAGACAATTCAGAACTCTTAGGATGGCTGCCCCGTTTTGAGGGAGTAGTTTCTGTGTGTGGTATGCGGTTGACTGGGGGTTCTCTCCCTTGTGGATTAAGTCGATGTTCTTCCCCACCGGGTTGGAATGACTAGTGTATCTGGTTCCCACAGAGCGGGATGCTAAGCTTTCACTCTGCAATCCCACGGGGAGGAGAGAGCTAGAATTACTTGTTAATACTTTGGGGAACATCACTACCCTGTGCTGAGCAACTGAGGGATTTTGAGATTTAAGGGAAGGTTGTGGAGGAATTGGGCATCCTACACTCACCCCACAGAGACAGAACTGACAATGTAGCTTTTACATGATACAATGGACTTCTTCCTGTGTCGTGACACAGCCTGATGGAGAAGTGGGGTAGTGGGTTACACTTTACATTGGGCTGGCTTTGACAGCAGGTCAGAGTGACCCTGATTTTGTCTGCAAACCACAGGGAGCGTGTGTTTTGGATATGCCCATGCCATCAGCAACCAGGAAATGTTCAGCACAGGTGGTGTACAGGGGTAAAACTGCAGAATTCACTACATAGCTTCTGCCTTCAAATTCATCTAATTCACCTTATAGGTATTCTCTATAAAACTGGAATTAAGAAACTACTTTAGAAATGAGCAGAAGACAGCAAATTTGTTGGACTATGTGTATGTATATGTGTGTGAATGTGTATGTATGTATGTACATGTCTAAATATGACTGTATGTGGGTATATGTATGTGTGCACATGATGTATATGTGTACATGGCGTATATGTGTGTGCAATTTGTACATGTGTCTATCTGTGTATGTGTGAATATGCATATATGTATGTGTATATGTGCATGTTTACATGTGGGTGTATGTGTGTATACATGGGTGTATGTATATGCATGTAGATGTGTGTACATGATGTATACGCGTGTATATATATGTATATATATGTATGTGAATGTGTATATATACGTAAGTATGTATTTGCATGTGTACACATGGTATATATGTGTACATGGTATATATGCATTTATGTGTACATATGTATACAAGTATGTGTGTCAATATGTGTATGTATTCATATGTGTGTGTGTATGAATTTGTGTCTGTATGTGCTTATTAGGACCATGTAAACATACTCTGTAGCATCTAAGTGGGGATAGAGGCTGGTGTCCCTTCTAGGCTTGTATCCAATGACATGGTGTAGAACCCCTCCTCAAGTCCTTAGTTGCACCGGGAAGACCTGGGTGAGGCATGAATAGTCATTTCACAGTTGTACGTTGAAGCCATGGATGCAGAATACCTCAGTTTCAAAATGGTCAAAGCAGTAGCATTTTCTAGAGGAGGGTGTCCTTGTGTCTTCATGCCAGGGCAGCATAGATTAGAGTCCCACTGGGGCTCTCAGAGAATGACATGGAGACAGAAACACGGAGGTGAATGTGTGGCAAGGGAGAAGACAGAACAATAGACCACCCATGGCAGTGTGTAAGCTGGTCACTCAGGGCTCAGCTCTTTCCTTCTGGGACTGGACCCTGGAGGAACACAGCTCCATGATGCAGACATGTGGCAGGCCTATAGCAACACTAGCTGTAAAAACCAAACCCTGGAACTGGCTCTGTAGATGTCTGTAGGATAACACTACACAGAGTGCTAGCCTCACAGTAGGATAAACATCAGTGCAGACAGATACACACTCCCTGTCTCTCTCACTGGTGCCGTGGAGCTGACAGCTGTGTGAGTCAGAAGACACAGGAAAGCACAACACAGGGCAGGGAATTTACAGCTCCTAGCAGACAAACCAGCCCTGGCCTGGAGGTGTCCGGTCGTGAGCAGAAAGGAACAGAACCAATGGAAGGATATACAATAAAAGTAATTTTTCAGATTGTCTACATCCTGTGACCTGGATAGCCCTGTGGTGGCTGACTCCAGAACTTAGTAGCTGATCAGTCCGTGAGGCTGGATCCCTCCACCATTGTACCCTGGTGCCAACAGCCTGGAGAACTCCTGGAGTGTTGCTGGTCTTAGTGCATGCTACAAGCTAGGTTCTGATGTCCACAGAGGAATGAATGTAGCAGCAGTGGTCACAGCGACAGAAAGGCAATGAGGCAAAAGCAAAGCCTTCCCTGCAGACTTCCTCTTCTCTCATGGCCACTGGAAGGTGATGTGCACATTTAGGATGTGGACACTTCAAATACCCTGATTCAACTCCCCCTCACAAATATGCTGAGGAGTGGTTGAGGGCTTAGTTGCTGCCAGACCCGCTCGGCTAACATTCCATTGGGCTTGAACATTTTTGTTGACATTCTGAGTCCTGATCCACAATTGTCCTGAGGGATCAGGATGGAGATGCCCTAATTCCTTTCTTACAAACCTGAAAAAGCTAGTCTCCTATCATGCCAACCTCCACTGACGGCCACTGCTTACACGAAAAAGGAATTAGCCCATAGATCATAAGCCAGTGACCTTCCCCATCCTTCTGATTCCCTGTCCTGAGCTAGGTGTGAGGGGCAGAGGGCTGAGGTAGAAGAGAACGTGTGGAGATGTCAGGCCCCTTTAACCTTTACCTCCTCCTTCAGTCTTACTCCTCAGTGGGCATTCCTGAGCCACCAGCCCCTTCCCACCATGGGACAGTGCTTGGCCAGTTCTTGCAGTATTCCTGTCTGGATTTGATGTGCAAAAAGCCCACTCACTGTTCACTGTTATCACAGCTCTTACCAAGCACTGACCACCAGGGAGCCAGCAGTGAGTGGAGCCTGGCAGACACTGGTGTAGCCTGGGGCCTGGGCCAGCAATGGACAAGCACTGCAGACACATACGGAATACCATCCGCGCTGTCCAGTGGCATCCAGAAAAACCCCACAGAGGGGTGGTTCTCATAAATAAGGGCAGGAATAGGAGAGGGTTTCATTCATGCGTGCTATCGACTCTGATGCCTTTTGGATTATGTCTGTGCATAGATCAGGTATAGAAAGGGGGAGAAGAAAGACTTTCATGGTAGTGGGGTGGGGGATAGCTTCAAGGAGGGTGGTGACAAGAAGCTAAAGACAAGGGTGCTTTAGAGACTGAACTGTTCCCTGCTGACTTCCTGTCTCCCCTCCTGAGAGTGGATGTTCCTTGGCCTGGAGACTTGGGTGCTCCAGGAAGCCCCATAGCCTTAGAGCTCTTGGTCTGCAGCTGACGCTTGTGTATTCTCTCTGGTGCCAGAAATGTTCAAGAAGCATGGCATAGAGTCCATTCGGCTTCTCTCCTCTGTGCTGGTGAAGGATCTCCAGACGGTCATGGGTAGTCTTGAGGGATTTAATTTTCCTTCTGTTTCTCCCTCCCTCCTTCTCCTTTCCCCTTGATTCCCCCTCCCTCTCCTTCTCTCTCTCTCTTTTTCTTTTCTGTTTCCAAAGACTGACATGGCTGAGCATAGATGAAAATGTTAAAAGCAAAGAGACTTCCCTCCAAGGAGAATGTCTGCAGCAGGTTAATCTTGTAATTTGGAAATAGCTTCACTCTAATGACTGATTCCTAGTCAGAGCTCATTCCTAGTCAGGCTTAAAATATTGTAGGCTAGGGTTGGGGATTTAGCTCAGTGGTAGAGCGCTTGCCTAGCGAGCGCAAGGCCCCGGGTTAGGTCCCCAGCTCTGAAAAAAAGAGAAAAAAGATATTGTAGGCTGACCTTTCAGGCAGGACTTAAAATAAATCTGTTATTTTTAATGTATTGCATACATGTGTGCCTGTGTGTTTATGTGCATGTGTTTGCAGATGTGTCTGTGTGTGCCTGTGTGTTTGTGTGCATGTGTTTGCAGATGTGTCTGTGTGTGCCTGTGTGTGTATGTGCATGTGTTTGCAGATGTGTCTGTGTGTGCCTGTGTGTGTATGTGCATGTGTTTGCAGATGTGTCTGTGTGTGCCTGTGTGTTTATGTGCATGTGTTTGCAGATGTGTCTGTGTGTGCCTGTGTGTGTATGTGCATGTGTTTGCAGATGTGTCTGTGTGTGCCTGTGTGTGTATGTGCATGTGTTTGCAGATGTGTCTGTGTGTGCCTGTGTGTTTTTGTGCATGTGTTTGCAGATGTGTCTGTGTGTGCCTGTGTGTGTATGTGCATGTGTTTGCAGATGTGTCTGTGTGTGCCTGTGTGTTTTTGTGCATGTGTTTGCAGATGTGTCTGTGTGTGCCTGTGTGTGTATGTGCATGTGTTTGCAGATGTGTCTGTGTGTGCCTGTGTGTGTATGTGCATGTGTTTGCAGATGTGTCTGTGTGTGCCTGTGTGTGTATGTGCATGTGTTTGCAGATGTGTCTGTGTGTGCCTGTGTGTTTGTGTGCATGTGTTTGCAGATGTGTCTGTGTGTGCCTGTGTGTGTATGTGCATGTGTTTGCAGATGTGTCTGTGTGTGCCTGTGTGTGTATGTGCATGTGTTTGCAGATGTGTCTGTGTGTGCCTGTGTGTGTATGTGCATGTGTTTGCAGATGTGTCTGTGTGTGCCTGTGTGTGTATGTGCATGTGTTTGCAGATGTGTCTGTGTGTGCCTGTGTGTGTATGTGCATGTGTTTGCAGATGTGTCTGTGTGTGCCTGTGTGTTTGTGTGCATGTGTTTGCAGATGTGTCTGTGTGTGCCTGTGTGTGTATGTGCATGTGTTTGCAGATGTGTCTGTGTGTGCCTCTGTGTTTTTGTGCATGTGTTTGCAGATGTGTCTGTGTGTGCCTGTGTGTGTATGTGCATGTGTTTGCAGATGTGTCTGTGTGTGCCTGTGTGTGTGTGTGCATGTGTTTGCAGATGTGTCTGTGTGTGCCTGTGTGTGTATGTGCATGTGTTTGCAGATGTGTCTGTGTGTGCCTGTGTGTGTATGTGCATGTGTTTGCAGATGTGTCTGTGTGTGCCTGTGTGTGTATGTGCATGTGTTTGCAGATGTGTCTGTGTGTGCCTGTGTGTGTATGTGCATGTGTTTGCAGATGTGTCTGTGTGTGCCTGTGTGTTTGTGTGCATGTGTTTGCAGATGTGTCTGTGTGTGCCTGTGTGTGTATGTGCATGTGTTTGCAGATGTGTCTGTGTGTGCCTGTGTGTGTATGTGCATGTGTTTGCAGATGTGTCTGTGTGTGCCTGTGTGTGTATGTGCATGTGTTTGCAGATGTGTCTGTGTGTGCCTGTGTGTGTGTGTGCATGTGTTTGCAGATGTGTCTGTGTGTGCCTGTGTGTGTATGTGCATGTGTTTGCAGATGTGTCTGTGTGTGCCTGTGTGTGTATGTGCATGTGTTTGCAGATGTGTCTGTGTGTGCCTGTGTGTGTATGTGCATGTGTTTGCAGATGTGTCTGTGTGTGCCTGTGTGTGTATGTGCATGTGTTTGCAGATGGCAGCAGAGGAACTGGAGTTACAAGTAGTCGTGAGTCTCCTGATGTGGCTGCTGGGAGCTGAACTCAGATCTTCTACCGGAGCAGTGGGTTCTCTTAGCCTCCCAGCCATTTCCCCAGTGAAAGGGCTCTCAGCACCACGATATCCTGAGAGTGTTCACTGGGACACTAGCCAGAGCCAGAGCTTGGCTTCAGATTCCAATTCTCAGCAGAGAGACAGAAACGGTGTGACTTGATGTGGCAGCATCACAGTGCTTAGCCCCCTTTCCAAGGACCAGCTCTGGAGCTGATGGCGGGCAGATGCTTCAGTAAAGGGTCCAACAACATCAAAGGCGCCCGCTCCATCCATTCACTAACAAGTTTTTACATGTTCAACCTCACAACTTGTAGTGACAAGGCTGTGCAGGTTGGTGGTCTCTTCTGGAATCTTCTCATGCCCATCTCTGCTGCTTGGTCCAGAGAATTCTACTTCAGGGTGTGGAAGACCCAGGAATAAACTCCGAATGGCCTTAGACTCGACCAGGTGACCTTTCAACAGGTTAACAGAAGTAAGATTGTCTTTGACCCTTGCTAGCACAGTCCCTGTAAAATTAACTTTACAGAAGGCTTGTTAACATCCCTTTGCCATACCTACTTCAACTAGGGCTCCCCCTTCATGTATTCTAATAAATTTTCTGGAAAACATTAAGAGGCCTTTTATAAGTAAGTGGTCCTGGTTTATGTTGCTCATGTAAAGATCAGTCCCTGGGTACCCTGGAGATGGTTACAAAACTTAAAACAAGCACCGTCTCTTAATTTCGTGCATGATCCTCACTCCCGAAGCATAAGGCGAGAGGTGCAGAGGACAGCCTGTATTCCTGGGCCAGCCCCCCAACCGGTGACTGTGTGCAATGTGGGTAGATAGCCATGCTTCACCTACTCCCAGTGTTACTTCTCTGTTAAATCCTACCATGACTGTGCAGAAGTCACCGAAGCCAGTTGCCTCTGTGCAGACTAAAAAGAGCAGGGGTTGGGGGAAGCTTTGCATAAGCTCCTAGAAGCTGCTAGCTCTTACTTTGCCTTGAGGAAAACAGTGCAGACTTTGGAAGTGCAGCTGACTCAGCGTGCATGAGAGGAGACTCCCTTACTTACCTTCAGGGGACTCACAGCTGGAAGGGGACAGGTCAGGCCCCAATCATGGAAGAGAGCAAATGAGCAATGGCTTGTGCCCTGTTCCCTCAGCAGCCCCAGGGGTAAGGAGGTGGCAGGAGGGACCCCCAGAGACTTTAAGTTCTTGCACATTAGACCTAGAAGTCTGTGTAGGGTCCACTCCAGGCAATTGTCTTGTGGGTAGGTGGACAGGGAGATGGTAGGCTGAGCTTTCAGAGTCCAGGTAAGGACCGTGGATGTAGCCCTCACATCAGCTGCTCCAGCTGCAGACTACCCTTCTGATGGCCTGCTGGCTGCAGATTGTGGGCTGAGTCTGCTACTCAGTAGTCATTTAGCCCTCCAGGCCTCAGTTTCTTCATCTGTGTCTTGGGTGTAACAGTAGGGCTAGGTCTTGAGCTGTTAGCATCAAAAGACCTAAGGAGTGCGAAGCTCTCAGGACAGTGAGAGACAGAGGCTAAGGACTATTCAGGTGCTTGCTTCCCATATAGACATGCTGTAGGTGTCTGTGCGTTCTATTGAATTCATCTCCCTGAAGTAGCCTGGCCTTTCTGGTGCTATGTGACTGTGCTGTTTATCCCACGACACATGGTCGTATGTTGAATGGTTGTACAAACGAGAAAACAAGTTGGAGAAAGCTGATGGCTGAGGCCACGGTGGTGTGGCTTTGCAAGCTCTGCTCTCATGGGCTGGCATGCTCCTTCACTGTCTATGTGTAGAGCACATAGAGTAATGCCATGGGTCATTCTGAGGGGACAGTCAGCATTGCTGCTACTGGCTTGCTTCGATACGAGGTCACCACATTGCCCATTTGCTGCCTTGTGGCTGTGGCTATTCTTGAGGTAGTCTCTCTCTGTAGCATAGGCCAGACTCAAATTTGAGAGTCCCCAGTGCCTCAGCCAAGTACAGGGGTTACAGTCTCTGTACACTCTGCCCATTTCATAGATGAGAAAGTAGGTTTAGAGGGGGTAAATCCAGACGTCTGCCAGGTCCTAGAGCTGAGATGCACTGAGGGCCATATCCTCTCCTCGCCTACCACACCGCATCTTTCAATACTGGCTTCAGTATTCACACCATGCTCAGGGCCTCTTGTCAGAGAACGAGAGCAGAAGCCATCGGCACCTGCTGAGTGACAATGGAAAATGCTTGTCCTAACACAGATAGCACAGTCTGTCTTTCCTTTCTCCAGCCTCCCTGCCCTCTCTAATCCCTCTCCCAAGAGAAGCCATGTGATCTGTGGGGTTGGTGATTTCTGGGGTGAGTCTTGTTGTGCTAACTGTGCTCTGAGGGAGACATTGGCTCTTTTAGGTGAGTGGGTGCCACCTTTCTGAGCAGATACCACCACACCGGCTGCTTTCCTGGTGTCCATACCAAACATTTCATCTCTTATTCGGGAAATGAGCTAGCGTGTCCTTAGGGCACTGCCCTCTGTGAGACTGTGGGTAGCCCCCCTCTTCTTGCCATGTGGCTGGATCTGTATTTTAACCAACTACCTGGGCTGCAAGAGCAAGAGTCCAGTAGTTCTCTGTAATTCATGGGGTATCCCCCCTGCATCAACACCCCCAGCGATTGCTAAAAGTGACACCCTACTTAAAAGGCCCCTTTCGCAAGACAGAAGCTCACTCACTGACAGAAGCTCAGCGTGCCCTTCTGTTGCTGGTCTGGGGAGTGGCACATCAGGGGCAGCTCACTGTGGACAGCCATGACTAGCAAGCACTGTGAGAAATCCCAGCTGCCCTGTTGGTCCTGGATTCCCTTGGTTTCCCCCTTGTCCTGGCTACAGATCTGTGTTCAGTTCCATTCCCAGTCCTTCATGACGGAACCTTGCAGGGAGGCTGGGACCGAAAGCCAAAGTCTTTGATCTTGGACAGAATCCAGATCCCCACCGAGTCAAACTCCTTATTTCACAATGTTTGCATGGCAAAGTGTGTGATCAGAGACACTTGGTCCTGTGGCGGAGAGCTCTTTCCTACAGATGAAGATCAAGATGGAACTATTTTTGGCTAACCGTAAATGCTGAGGGGCCTGATGAACTCGGTGCTGGGTGCCCCTGGGGAGACTGTTGGCTGCTGGCTGCTCTGAGAGCATACCCCACAACTCCCCGGGGAGAGAGTGATGGTGGTAAGCTGTCGGGTCTTTCCCTGATTTTGTCTCTAATCAGCTTTCTGCTTAGCAGCTTGCTCTGTTTCCTCCTCAGATTACAAAAGATTATCTTAATTCAGTCCTGAGACTCGCTCTCAAGGGAGCAGTTTGACCATCTAGAATATTTATATTTCATTCACGAATCAAAACCCCTCCCTACATACAAGCTCAGAGATAGTACTAAAATCCCATCACTTGCAGTCAAGAGAGGGAAAGTTTTGATCCTTCATAGCTACACGTGATAAGCTTCCATCCATGGGTTAACAAGAAAGCTGTGCAAGAAGCTGGTCCCTGAAGATGGGGCAGGCCAGGAAGCAATGGAGGCACACATGGAAAGTTTGGATTCTTAGCAAGGTAAACCCAGACCCCAGAAGCTGCAAAACACAATCACATTCCCAGGCAGGAGAAAAATGTAGATGGGAATAGGAAGGCATCTGCATCAAACGGCACCTGCAGGGGTGCAGGCTGATGATGCAGGAGGTCCATTTGCCCAGCTGGCCTCCTGGGTTGTGGGCTAAGGTCTCTAACGTATAGCTTAGGCAGCAGCCAGGAAGCAGCAGGGAGAGCTGGACCGTGCAGAGCAGTCTTCCGCACCCAGGAGTCTCTGAATGATTTGCTTTTGTGTCTCCCAACACATTACTACTGTTTTTCAAGAAATGCCAGCAATTGAAATGATGTCACAAAGTTGTCTTTGCCCTCAATGGAAGTGTTGATCCCTTTCCAGTTTCATATTCACGGCCCAAAACAACTGTAGCAAATTATAAGTTGGGGCATCTTCACTGAGGGGCATTGCGTTAGTCTCAGCTCTGAGAAGAGCTCCCCTTCCCCGATACACTGAGCAGGTGGAGAGGTGGGAGAAGTTGGTATCCAATGCTTTGGAAGCAAAAGAGCACTACCTCGGACTTGTGAGAAGAACTGTTGTCCACACTGTGCATCATCAACACCTTTCTCCACAAAGCACACATGGGCAGCATGGTGAGCACATGGCCCTCACACAGAAGGGAAACGAGCTCGTAGAAGCACAGGCAGCCACAGCGTGTCTGTACGGAAAGCAAGCACCCGGGATGTCCTCTCCCTGTGTCCCTTACCGTCCTGAGAGCATCACACTCCTTAGCTCTGTGAATGGTCTGTGTCCATCTTCAAAGGACAAACCTACAGTTTTCCTTTCTTCCCATAATCAGACTCAAGTTGAAGCCAAGGATTTGGTTTCCTTTAGCGTCATGTCCTGTCTGGTCTGTACCTTATGACCTCAACACTCACCGGGTCCATGTGTGCTGACAAGGACGCAGACTGCTTTTCTGGTGTATCTGTTGCCATACGTCAGGGTAAAGGTCTTCCACACTTGAGCCTAAGCAGTGGGGACTCCTCAGTACTGTCAGTGGCACCGCTTTGGTTACAGTTTCCCCCGATGGTGTCAGGTCACTTGTGCAATTTAGCTAGAACATGAGAATGCACATTGGACTTATAGAAATAGAAGGGCAGAGCTGCTTCCCCTAATTGACGAAAACCATTTGGTAGAGCATTGTAATTCCGTTCCTTATTTTCCTCTCTCAGGTTCAATAAATGAAAAGCTGCCCCAGCGGGAAGGTGCTGGAAAAGCAGGTAACTATCTTGAAATGAATGCATGATGGCATATAAGATTTGATCCGATTGCACCTTGAAATGACTCTCAAGTTGGGGTACATTGGAAGGTGTTGTCCAGATCTTCTAGCAGTATGGATCCAGTCCTGTCTTCTGCTAGTCACTTGTGGGGTCAGGCAGTACACTCAGGGGTGCTGGCTACAGCTTGTGTGGGGACCCTGAAAGGGGCTCAAGACCACTGTGGGTGTGTTGTGTTCAACTGTAGGTGTGCCAGATAGCCCTGTAGTGTATGAAGAGAACTGTAATACAGCAGCTAACACTGGATGTGGCAAGTTCAGCCGTAGGTAGGAATGCCTTGCTCAGCTATGGTGTGTCAGATAACACTACAGGTATATGGGGGCAGCTTTGGAGGTGTCAGGTACCACTGTGGGTGTGGCAGGTTCAAATACTACTGTGGGTCTATGAGGACTGCTGTGGGTCTGTCAGGGCTGTCAGTGACCTACATTCAACTGTAGGCGAGTCAGGCAATCCTGTGGGTATCTCAGAGTCCCTGCGTGTGTACTGCCTTCTACTATAGGTGTGCTGAGTGACAACGTCAAGAGAGGCACTTGGCCAGAGAGTAGAGGCTCAGTGTTTTGGTGTCTCACATATTCCTAGCCATAGAAATGGCCGTGATAATGTGTGTCTGTGAGGAGGCGAAAGCTTTCTCTACAGCAGTGCTCTTCTGAGCAAGGGACGATCTCTTCTTTCTTTGGGGCCACTTGATGACTAAGTTCATCTCCTGTAACCTGCCTACTGAGACATCTTGGGAAGATCTGTCCCTTTGTCCTTTGACCTTCCTCATTTCCCCCTGAAGTCCCTATAATACACACTCTGCTTTGGAGTCAGGAGAAATTTTCAAGATGCATTTGTTTTCCATAACCATAGACATTCCCCTCCACCATGGGTTATGGTATAATGAACCTGACAAAGAGAAGTGGTATAAAGACAAGACAAGCAGAGCTGAGTTTACTCAGCCCCATTCCTGAGGCACAAGTCTCTTGGCCAGGAACCGGACTTCTTGCCTGTAAGAGAGATCTGTACCGTTAAGATACATGCATGCAATATGTTCAGAGGGTTCTGGGGCAGATGCAGAGAGGCCCGGGGTAGACAGAGAGGACTAAACCATCCACAGAGGTTTCAGGTATGCTCAGAGGAGTCATTCAGTCTAGAGAACACCTGAGGAGTGACAGGAGGAAGGAATACACTTGATGGGGGAAGAGGACCATAAGCAGAGGGTTCTGCTGCCCACTAGCATCTTCTTGTCAGGATGCCCATGGGCTCCACTGGCGGATACCCCTGGGGGAGTGGGTGTGGGTAAAAGCTGAATTCAGAGAACAAGCAGGCCTCTGGACTGGATTCTCCCGCTCTCTGGACAGGCACCCAAAAGAAAGACTTAATGAAGCAACAATCTAGGTTTAGAGAAGAAAGCAAGGCAGGAGAGAGACATGGAGGAAACAACAGCTTCTCTGTTCTGTGGGCTGTGCCCCTCTCTCTGTTAGAGATTCCGGTCGGCCCATGGCGCTGGAGACACAGCATTCTGAGGGCAGGTGGGGCGGAGGGCAACCCACACAGGGGCCTGAGCCAGATGGACAGAGCCTGGGCACAGCTCCACCTTTGGGGTGGACATCACCAACCATTCCCACCTCACTCTCAGCAGGCAGGCTCCATTCAGCCATCGGGGACCCTGAGATTTTGGGAATGGCCCACCAGGGTGACTTGATCCTCAACGATATACACGCTAGCAAGAAATCCCCCTCCCCCACAAAACCCCAGGAGACATATGTGCCATTTAAAGGCTTCTTCTATGACCCCTCGAGATTCATAGTGTGTTAAATTTGGCTTGAATATATTATTCCTTTCATTTTATTTCCTTGAAAATTATAATGGTTCAACAGCAAATCTCCCTTATGTCAAACATTAGGCTTGCATGCTCCATATAAGTCATACTGAGTTCTTCATGTTTGGACACCAGACTTTTTTCAAGAGATTGTTAAGGATTAAAGGTTCTGAAAATAAGTCTCCTTTGCTCCCCTATAACCCTGGAGTGGCATTTCTAGACAGCTGGAGGATAGAGTGGAGTCACAGCTAGCTGGGCCCCATGGCCAGCTGTTCTCTGATATGTGGATTCTGAAATGACTGTACCAAAATGTCTAGGGTAGACTTGAAGAAAAGCAGTGGGGAGAGAGTTGGAGAGAGACCATTGTCCCAGCCACTGTCTTGTCCAGTGCTCTCACCTTGAGCTTCACAGGAATCCACAGGGAGGTGGTCAGTAAATTCAGTGATGAGGATCCTCCAGGAAACAGGGCCACTCCTCTCAGAGTCCACCCTGCCCTCCCACCTAGCTCTTCATTTGCTTGACCCCTCCCACACTGCAGACCCCCCAATCCTACACATAGCACTGCTAAGGTTCCCTCTGTGCTCCCACTACTAAGTGGCTGGAAGCCCATGAGGGGAAGGGACGCCTGGCTGGTTCAGATGGTGGCTCTCAAAGTGTCCTCCGCATAGCAACACATGCAGAAATGGGGTTTCAGCTCCCACAGTGACCCCTGTGGATCTCTGTTCTCTTCCCCACCTCATGGCCTGCAGTAGACAGGTCTTTTAGCACCCCCTTCCCACAGTTTACCACTTGCCTTTAACTGCCCTGATGGTTTAGGTCTCTGGGTGGGCCTTGGCTTTCAGGTTCCCATAGCATTTGGGAGTGAGTAGCAGTCCCTTCGTTGGCAGCAGTCGTCGTTGCTGCCTGGGTCCCTGGGGTACTGGTTTTTGCTCTGTGGTGGGCTGTGGGGAGGTTCTGTGGGTGGTTTGCAGGTCCTGGGCTCCAACCTGGATGCACACTTATTTAGCTTACTCTCATAATTGTAGTCTCCTTGCAAATCTTTTCCGTTCTGAATTCAGATGATGCTGCAGTCCCAGCATTGGAGACTCAGCCCCAAGGAGATGAAGAAGGTGAGTGGGTGATGGAAACTGGGCGGGGAGCAGGGAGGGGCAGGCAGGGGCTGGGAAGTGATATCAAGCTGCTTTGGCTATGATGTTATTCACACACACAAAGAAGGCTACTGCCTGCTGTCACTCACTTGTGAATCTAGAAAAACATTCTACACACAGAAAGATAAGCTACCCAGGAAGGACAGACACAGAACAGTACAGTAGGCTGGCTGTGAGAGGCCATTTCCAATGTCATGAGAATCTATGGCTTCTCCTGGTGATTTTCCACATTGCCACAGGGTTCTTCTGTAGTCATTTTATTAATGGAAATGTATACATTCAAAAAGATGTGATAACATGTGCCGCTTCCCTACTCACATCAGGTCTTCACGATGCTGTGACAAAGATAGATCGCTATGTTTACCTTTATAGACTGTCTATAGCATTGCTCATGTTCTCAAGTCAAATGGGATCAGGCTTTGGGGGACATGTATATGCAATACACATTATAACACACACACACACACACACACACACACACACACACACACACACCCAACACACACACCAAAGAATACAGAATCCTACATGCTTTTCAAATAACAGCAGTGGCTTGTATGTATTAGGGCTTCTCTGGGCTCTGCCATGGTAACTTTCCATCCTGTAGAACCCCAGTTCACCCACAAGAATGCAGGGCTGCCTATCCCACATGGAAGGGGGTTCAAAGTCAGCCAATGTGCAGAGTCTGTGTTTTCAGGGTCATGTGTAGTCAATCAGGTGTGGTACTCAATATTAAGGGGCTACTTTCCCCTACTGTGTGATGTGAAAGATTTTAAATATCATGTGAGAGTCTCGTGTTGAATGAGTGACTGTTTCACTTCATGGGATATATTTGTGCATTAGGCTGCTTCCTCCCTCCCTCCCTCTGTTTATCCCTTTCCCTGGTGCTGCTGAGGAACAAACCCAGGGCCTCCTGTATATTAGGTGAATTACGACAGCGCTGAGTTACAACCTCAGCTCACACCGATGCGTTTTATAACACTCAGAACCTGCCTTTGTCCAAACAGATTTTAGTTACATGTTCAGATTAAGAAAAAAAATATATTTAAAATTTTCTATTACTTGTTCCTTGGTCGTGCATTTATCCATTTTTAACCGTTTCTTCCTGAAAGATACAGTAAACCTTTATTTATTATACTGGTCTGGGAACCAGGCTGAATTCCTTAGCTGAGGGACTCCACACTTCCTGATGACCTGTTCACCTTCATGTTTCCTAGATATTGCCTCACGCTACCCCACCCTCTGGACCGAGCAAGTTAAGAGCCGGCAGAACAAGACCAATAAAAATTCAGGTAAACTGGGACCTGGTGTCAGTCTGTGCAAGGGAGTATTTAATTCAGGAGCTTTGCCTTCTGTGGGCTTTTAAAGTTTTTCTCTTATTAGATTCTCTGTGTTCTCAGAAGGAATTGTGTGCAGCTGTGCAGTGGGCCGCGTGGGCACAGCGGGCTGCTTGTTGGTGTGTGCTCTCCTTGAGGCAGTTTCTGCGCTCTCGGCGGCTTTAAAAGCCTCCAAATGTGCGGATTGAACCTGCTACAGGACAGCAGTGACAGAAATGACCTTTATAAGCTACTGCTGTGACATGTAGACAAGCCGGGCAGCTTGTTACTGACCACTTTGTTTCGGGAGTTTATGTAGCTCAGTGGGTGGGTGTCCTGCTTGCTTCCACTGGCCCTTTGTAAAATCTGGAGCTGTCCAATGGGTTAGTGGAAGTCCGAGGAAGGTCAGGGTGACCACAGGAATTTCCTGGGATTGACCTTGAGCGTGGAGATGAGAGGCGGATACTCCTGGCCCAGAGTGCTCCTGTCTGGGCTGTACACATCTTTTAAAGTGCATTTTACATATGATACAATAGAGACCTAAGAAGTGTCACGGCTCGGAAGAGAAGAATCTATGTGCACCCACATCCAGCACAGAGGACTGACTGTCAGGAAGGCTGTGTCTGGCATTGTTCAATCTCAAAGCCCCGGGAATGCCTTGTTTGGGAAAGCTTGCTGTCTGGCACAGCATGGGGTGAGACAGGGGCTCCCTGATGCAATAGAAGGCTTACCTGGACTGGCCAGTGGGCTCCCGCAGAATGAGTGAGCACTGCTCTCTGATGGTCCCTGACCATTTCCTTCTGGCTCTGCATGGCTGAGCCTCACCTTGTCCCTGACGGAGATTTCTCCCTTGGCTGCTCTAAGAAAGGTAGAACCCAAAGGTTTACCAGTTGTAAGTATGCAAAGGCAGGGAACATAAAGTGATTGCTGTTGGCAACTTCCCCATGTTTTTAGTTTTATTTCTGTCTCTGTGACAGAACACGCTGACGAAAAGCAGCTAGGGCAAGAAAGGGTTTGCTCAGCCTAGAGTTCCAGGTCGCTGCCCACCGTTGGTGGAAGTTACCTTAGCTACTCATGCATGACTTGAAGGCTCGCTATTTCACCCAGCAGCACCTCAGATCATGGAACTCATTTCACAGCCAAAGAAGTGTGGCAGAGCCATGATGGTGGTGTTTAATGCTTGCAGACAGCCTTATGTTCTGTGTGCTTTATAGAGTTCTGGATCATCTGCCTCTCATAGTAGACCAGCCCTCCTTTAGCTAACGATCAACCAATAATACATTATATATATATATATTAACATATATAATATGTATGTACGTTAAATGACTATATATGCTCTATTTTTTATTATTAAATATTATGTAAGTATATATCCTCGTATATACTGCATGATCCAGGCAATTCCTCAGCTGAGACTTTCTTCTCAGATGACTCTAGGCTGTGTCAGTTGACAGTTAAAGCTAACTAGAGTACTCACTGTATAAAAAGTCATCTGGATGCTTCTCTCATAAGCTCAAGAGCCAGGTTTTACTGAATGCTGTTGCCATACTTACAAAAGGTATCTGATTCCATCCTGTGTCAAAGCAACCAGTGTACGAGAAAGTAAATCATTGCTTGTTTGCAAGCAATGGGTCTTGAGAGCTTCTCATGGGACTTTGGCTGATTTTGATCTGAGAAACATACAGAAAAGTATAAGAGCAGTCACTGGGCATGTGTCACTTGAAGGCGAATTTAATTGTGCTCTGGAAGGATTTCAATGTAGGCAGGTAACTCGTAGAATAAAAGGATCACCTCTCAGTCACGGTCGCCAGGGTTAGGCTGTTTATAACTAACCTTCAACTACAGAGCAAGCACTCACTGTACAGAGGATTGGAAAAAATGCCTGAGGAGAGTCCAGCTTACATAAGTTACTGTAGTTTGTTTGAAATTTTCTGTACGTGAGTACAGTTCAAAACAGAGACATTAAGTTGATTTATAGACATGGGCCATGAAACTATTAGGTTTTGTTTAACTGTTATTGTCTACTTTCTGAGGGTCAAACAGTAGCTCCCACATGATATTGAAGGACATTAAACGAGGTATTAGCAGCGAAGCTGAAAACACTCTTGGGGACACATGGCCTGACTATTGTTAGTAAACTTGGCCATCAGAAGACTTTCGTTTGTATTTAATTTCTATTTTAAAAGCTACCTTCACTTATGATCATCTTTGGCAGCTACAGAGATGTTTATTTAACAAACTATTTAAGGGATGGAGCATAGATTGGTGGTACTTTCCTACTTGGGTTTTATCCTGGGTTGACAGACATCAGCTATGAGAGCTGATGAGTTATTGCTCTGTACTTCAAGTGTTGACTTAGTGTATTGTAACTCTTGCATGCTCCTTTGCAGCAAACACCGAACTGGAAATGCACTATTTTCCTTTTGTATACATGAAAACAATACACATAAATTTGCATTTCTCTCAGGACTTGGTACTAAAATATTATTATGACTTTTACCATAAAATCTGTAGGGCACTACAGTAAATATCATGAGGCAGGTTACGTGCAAACCAAACAGGCCCTAGGGTGTTCAGTAACAACAGGAGCCATTCCTGTAAAACACAAGGCTTCCAAGTCTATGAAAATTACACGTACTATTTATTTTCTAAATTAGCAGAGTCTTGCCAACCTGCGTTCGATGGGCCCTCATGGTACCATTGTCATGATGTTGTTAAGCAAAAACAATAATAAATCGAGAGAGAGAGAGAGAGAGAGAGAGAGAGAGAGAGAGATAGAGAGAGACTTCAGTGCCATTATATTTTTATTCCTGAATTTTTATCTTCTTGGTGAGTTAACCTAGTAAGAGAACCAATCAATGCATATTAAATTAACGAGTAAAGTCTAAATTTGCATTTTACTTGCAAAGGCATTTTGTTCAAATTTTTCTGTCAGTTCAAAATGAAAGGTGCTCACTTCTTTCTGGTCCTGAATCATCTTACTGTATTAAGTTTTGTTTTTCTATTCATGGATACATATTGATTGATTATAAAGTGTTTTGGATAGAAGATTCTGTAAGAGTCTTTTAATTATGTGATTATTAACCCATTTGTTCATCAAACACATGTGAATCTAGTCCGCATCCTTTACCTGATGTATACAGTGCTTTCCAAACCTTTGCCTGACCCTCTAAAATCCAGTCTAAAATGCTAAAGAGGAGGCTCATTTTTCTCTCTTGCTTTGTCTCTTAACAGTGCCAAAAAGTAAATGTTATTCATGAATCATGACTATCAGTTTGTATAGGATTTGTTGTAGTTTGAATGAGGATGGCCCTCATAGGCACATATGTTTGAATGCTTTTCCCCAGTTGGTGGAACTGTTTGGAAAGGGCTAGGGGGTGTGGCCTTGTTGGAAAAGGTATGTCATTGGGCATGAGCTTTGAAGTTTCCAGAGCCCACACTATTCCATGCTTCCTGGATGTTGTCTCAACATGTGAATTCTCAGCGAATGCCCCTGCACCATGCTTGCCTGCCTGCTGCCATGCTACCCATCATGATAGCCCTGGACTCTACTTACCTGAATCTGTAAGCAAGACCCCGTTTAAATACTTTCTTCTGTAAGTTGTCTTGGCCATACTTTCTCTTCACAGCAATGGAAGTCAACTAAGGCAGGGTGTTAAGCCCCGTTCTAAATGAGAAGCATGTGCCACAGTACAGGCCTGAGTCTTGTCAGTTTAAGACAGAGAGAGGACATGTCTGTGGGGGAATGAAGATCAGAACAGGAGCCTCTATCTGCACCTCTACAGCCATGTGCAGTGGAGCCAGGTGATGTGCCCTGGAACAAAAGAACCATAGACTTGAGATGGTAGGCCAGTTGCTTATCTCCGGGAAGAGAGATCTTTCAGTGGGGCGAGTGACTTGAAGACCATTTCCACGTTCATGTGCTGCACCTCTCCTCTGTAAAGCAAGAATCATCCTTTACCAAACAAACAACAAAAAGCAAACAACAACAACAAAACAAAAAACAAAAAACAAGAGCCAAGCTTCTGTCTACTTGTTATTTTCAGAGGTCACAATCTTTCCCAGATGACCAAGAACTGAATTCTTATTCTAACAATTCTCAAAACTTCTCTCAACATCTACAGATGAATGGATAGCTGGGGACTGTTTGCTGTGGGTCATATTTAACTTAATAATTTAATACAGAAATGTCTGTGTAAATTATGGAAGGACAAGACACTGGGGAAGAGGGCGAGGAGGGGATGGTGCGAAGCTACCCGTAGTCTGACTTAGGCCAGCAGAGTCTTGATGATCAGAATCAAGTTGAAGTGTGGACCAAACTCACTGTTCTGTCCTTTCCCCTTCTTGTGCCCGCTGGGAGAAGTCACAGGATGTTCTGCTGGGTGAGAAATTTGTAGTTATTTCCTGAGAGCCTCTAAAGGGCTTTTGTGTACAACAGGCACCGGCTCTCCAGGCACACATGTTCTCTGGCTTTTCCAGAGACTTCAGTGGTCAGGTGTAGGGCACCTGAACACTATTGGTAGTGTTCACTTAGCACTGACCCACTGTGTCCCCTCCTTCTGATCTCTTTTCAAACTGGAACAGTTCCTTCCTTGGCCTGTTCTAGCCAGTATGGGTCAGAGCTGCCATCACCATCCAGCCATGACAGTAGGTAAGTGGGATTACTACTTTAAGACAGAAAAGATTATGTGTGTGACCATCCAAAGCCTGAGAGAAACTCACTGGACCTGTCTTCTGCATCCTACCTACGTCAGGGTTCCCAGAGTTGGGGTGCCTAGCCATCATAAGAGCCTATGCAGTAAGCGTTGGGGGGACAAAGGCTCTGTGCTCCTATTGCCTCCTCATCTGAAGAGTCATGATGTAACCGGCCCATTCCCAGTGGGATTTGGCAGAGTGGGGTCAGTAGCCGAAAACAGAATCATTTCAAAATGGAACCAGACTGGAGTAGGACTGACAGAGACCTCACGAGCTATCTTTACTGCTCAGCTCTAAACCCTTTGCAGGGAAGCAGGGGAGAGGCCTCCTTTAGAGACAATAGCTGGAGAAAGGAGAGGCTGAGATCACCTCTGGAGGGAGGTGAAGGCATTGTTGTTTATTCTAGTCACTCCTGCTGACCAGTCCACCCAGAGTCCAAAGCCTCAAGCTAAGGAGCAATGGCTTTTGTGGCTATGTGGCAGACACCCACAATCTACGTGAAGACCAATATACCCACCTGGTAGATTGTGGTTTGAGCCTATGGCCTCTACAAATGGGCTTTTTCATTCAGGACTGGAGTAGCCAAAGGCCCCGCTATGGACTCCAGACCAAGTGTGACAGCAGTGGCTACATCATTTTCCTTATGCCTATATGGACACTGAAATATTTCAGAAGTTACTGCCAGTCCAAATGGGAGCCACACGGACCTCAGGTCAGCCACCCAAGTGGTACTTACCAGGATCAGAATGGAGCACAGCATCTAAAGCTGTCCCCTTTGCTATCCCCGAGAGAGATAGTATGACTCCTCTCTCTGTCGGGAGGACCTATAGATGCTCTTTAAGGTAAGCCAGGCTTTGTTATAAAGAGTAACACAGAGCATTCCATATTTCCCACCACCTGGAAGCTCTGACAGGTTACAGCTCTCTACTGTAGCTGAGGAGCTATGGAGAGCAGAGTATTCATGGTCACCAGCTACTCGTTTAAGGGTGGCTTCTGAGGGCTGTGGTTCCCGGTGGCTGGGTAATCTCCAGTCTACCCTCTTAGGTCAGGTTCTTGTGGCTTTAGTTCTGGTCGCCTGCAGGCAGTCCTGCCTGGGTACTAGCCAAGGACTGGCCCTCACCTACACCACTGAAGGGCTCCTGGTTGCAGCTCCAGTGTCAGCAGTTGGACCTCCCTCCCACTTGCAGTACGGAGTAGAGAATCTAGGCGTTGGACGTCTCGCTGCCTTGTTTATTTTTAAATGCTGATCGGAGATGTCGAGTGTCTGTTTTTTTCTCTCTGTCCCTGGCTCTTCCAGCAGCTCTAGAGCCCAAAGCTGAGCCTCTGCAGGCTGCAGGGGAGGCTCCCTGCACTCAGCCTCGCCTGTCTCTCTGCAGACTGCTGAGCGCACGCTTGCCAATCTTTTACTGTCTTTCTGGATTTTGTACAATCTGGAGAAAGCACAGAGGCCTGGGTTGTGTCATCGTTGGACACCACCCCCCCTTCCCTCTGCCTTCTCAACAGTTAAACAGTTCTTTGGCTTATGCCCAAGAGGACACCCTTGATGGTCACCGTGTCCCGTGGTTTTATGGGACCCCCCCAGTGGAAATATTTTCTGCCTTATTCGGGATTGATAACTTTTGCTTTATTGCACATATTAAAATTAATGCCAAAAGATAATTATCTTTTAATTCTGCTTTAAATCAAGCTAAATTTTGTTCCCCAGGGGGAAAATAATGAATTACATTTCATTCGTAACTTCTAGGTTTTTCTTTTTGTGTTTTTTTTTTTCAAAAGCTACCTTATAAAATCATCAAAATACCATTTAGACTCTTAAGTTATAAAGCTTTGGTCATTTGAAGAGATCAAAATCTATAAATTACATAATTCCCATTCACTGTAGCTGTAACCATGCACACTTTTTAAAATGTTCATTATCCTGCTTAAAAATGTACACGATGGAGTTGATTTAATTTTCCTAACCATATGGGGGAAGGGTTTGTTAATTCCAAACATGCTTAACTCTCAGATTTCAATGTTCAATCAAACTGTAAATGATCAGAGTATTCAAAGCTCCCAAGGGTTTTTTGTTTGTTTGTTTTTTGTTTTTTAAGAAAAAGAAAAAAGCAGTGAAATCAAGTGGACCCTTGGCTAGGCTGCTTGGAAGCACACTAATGCATCTCCAGGTAGAGAAGCACATTTGACTTTATTCTCTGAGGAGAAATGAAATCCAATTCGCCATCGGATCGCTGGTGCAGCAGGGGTTTCCTATACAAACAGAGCTCCAGAACAGAAAGGATATGGCGCTGGTGTGCATCAGGCAAAGGGCTCTGATTACACGTTGGTACGATTTCATCCTTAAAACAGCTCCGTGAGCCTGGGGCTATTTGTCTCCATGGCAAGCATGCATTTCAGGATCCTATGTGTATGTGCAGCCCAACCTGGAATGTAGGTTTCTCCTGCTGCTTTTTGGCAGAGGAGATGTGGGGATCTCTAAAGATGGCTGGGTGTGGGAGGATAGGGGTTGGGGTTGCTCAGGCTGACAGAGGACTGGGCTGTGCAGAGCTTTGAATGACCCGCCTTAAACATGTATTTCCTGCTAGTGTTTCTCTGCTGCTTGGCTGTGGTTAGAGGTGAGTTCTGGCTCTAGTAGATACAGAGTAGGGGGTTCTGGCTCTGGAAGAAGCCCCTGGACACCCAAAATGGGCCTTGTGTATGAGAACTGAAAAGAGACAGTTTTCTTATGGCAGACTGTACTAGCCAGGCCCCATGATCCTTCTCACAGAAGCTAAAAGAATTGCAGGCATCTGGTAAGGAAGAGGTGCATTGTGAAGTCTCAGTGAAGGTCAGAAAACAGCTGTTTACAGATGTGCATGGGAGTTCATGGCCTACAAAGACTGAAGGGGCATTCTCATTCTCCTGAGCAGTGCCTACCTCTCTGAGGCCTTTTCCCCTACTGGGGCTTAGCCCCCTCCAGGCCTTGGGGAGCACTGAAAGTGAGAGGCTCTGGACTAAGGCAGCATCTCACCATGGGATCCTGACAGAGAGTGTGGCCTCTTGCATTTGCACCATGACTTCTGCAGCTGCTGCTAGAGACTACTAGAATTTCTCCACCTAACCTACTTCTTACAGATAGTTCCAGAGAAAGTCATGGCCTCTTAGCATCTATATTGCTCACTTATTTTAAGCACTCCCTCCCTCCCTCCCTGACTCCCTCCCTCTCCCTCTCCCTCTCCCTCTCCCTCCCTCTCTCTCTCTCTCTCTCTCTCTCTCTCTCTCTCTTTCTCTCTCTCTCTCTCTCTGTTGTTGGAAGCTAATGTTAAATTTTATGGACCACCAAGAACAAAAACTCACTATTACTAGTGTGAAGTTGTTAACGTATTTGAATGTTTCTAATATTCACACTGGGTGCCCTCAGGAAGGCTCTGAGAGCAAGGCTGATGCATTCTGGGTACAGGTCTGACACGGGTTAAGCATACAGTTCACCCTATTCTATGAGTTGCCTTTGTGCTTCCTTGACTAGAAGCCTCTTTGAAGCCCGGTGGTTTCTTTGGGATGGGTTTAGTCACTTGGTTTTTCTTTCGTTTCTTCTCAGAACCCTTGCACTGTCATCACTGTGGATCAGTGTTGGTCACTGGGGCCCTTAAGCAGGAATTGGTGGAGCTGCTATGCTGCTGGCAGGGTGTTGTTCAGAAGCCTTTGTGCCCCCAAGGGCAGCTGCTCTCAGTTTTATAGAAACTTGTTATGCTGAGTTGATCCTTCAGAGTAGAATTTTGGACCAGGAAGACCACCAGTCAGCTTCCTCCTTCACTGTAATGGATTCAAAGTGGTGTCAGCAGCCATTGTGAGTGGCAGGGATGACAAGGCTGCCACTTACTAATGGGCGAGCCGCATGGGACACCCTTCCACAGATGGTGCTTCTTGCTATTGGAGTACCCCTTCACCTCAGCGTCTGCTTTGATCTAACAAAGTTGCCTGCAAGTGAGGCCATGTGATGTTCCCAAAACTTTGTTTAGCTATTTTGGGGCTTAGGGCTTTAGAAAAATTTCCTTGAGTATTCCTCAGAAGCAAATTTTAATATTGTTTATTATTTTGCCTTGACTGCTCTGATGAGATTCCATAGATATTCCAGTCCCTGGGCTTAAAGAGTGGGGATTCCTTCTCAATGGCCTGAGCTAGGGCTGAGTCCGGGCAGTGGAACTGGCAGAGTTGGTCTCTCTTGCAGATTTCTCTTTGACTTGCAAGAGAGCCTCTCTGCCTCCTCTCAGGAATGTTCCTCTGAGCATCCCAGGTGTCCCTCTTTCAGTCCAATCAGGACATATGAAGGTCTTGCTGAATTCTGAATTGAAATGTCCTGTTTCCAAACTCTCATACATGAGGGGTCAGCATATGAATTTCAGGGGAACACACATCTGAATCGTTGCTATTGGGGTGACTAAAGCTTGAATAGAAGATTGCTGTGAAGATGGGGTTCACCATGGAACCCTAGTTCTTGCTGTTACATACACATAGTCCATTCCCAGGATGTCCCCTAAGTAAGAACGAGTTTGTGTAGCAGGTAAGAGGGGCTCGAGTCTTGGCTGCAGGTGACCTCGAGAAGTTCTTTTTATAGGTTTCCCTTCTTAGATAGCAAACATTGGCTAAAACCAAGAATTCCCCCAACTTTAGCCATGGTTTCCCAGCCACAGGTACTACGTATCAAAGGCTGCTGCTCACCAACAATGCTTGTTTGCTCCTTTAATGAAAATCAGCCAAGTATAAAGCTGTGCTAATAAACTAGGAAAATGTACATGTGGTTTAGGAAAGCACAGTACCATGTCTGTCTGGCACTTCAGCCAGAGGATGCTTCTTTTCAAAGTCGCCTTGTCCCCCAGGGCCCGTTCTCCTCCTCTCTGACTGCAGCTGGTTGAGGCCCAGGCTCCAAGTGTCTCCTGTATGCACAGGGCACAGGGAAGGAAGCTGAACAGGGAAGGAAATCCTGGAGGTTTTAAGGCATGCCCTTGCAGTAGGCACCTTTCATTTCTGCACCTGTGGATTACTACATCCACATACTAATGCTTTGTAAACGGAAGTGTTCGGCAAAGCTAGTGAGTACCGTTTATTAGCATTTCGTCACACAAAGCAGAGTCAGTCGTGTAAACTCGGCCTGTGTGGTGTGCATGTCCAGTCACCCGCGGCGAGAGAGGAGCACTGCTGAGAAGCTCTGTGGGAACAGGCACTGCAGGAGGAGACCCCGCGGGTCATTGAGAGCTCACCTGTGCATAGCTCCTCATTCTCTCTCTAGCACTTCTGGGAGGAGCCCCAGCCCTTCTCTTCTGGGAATGCGAGTCTACCCTAAAGTGACTTTGAACAGCAGCAGCCCTGTTGGGGGAGGCAGATGAACACAGCTCTCTTAATCAGCGTTGATCAGCGGACACACAGATCCGTACTGTGCCCAGTGAAGCTTTCTGACTGGCGCCCACGCGTTCTCGCTGCTGTTCTCCTGCCCAAACCTTCTGAACTCATCTTAAGAACCAAGTTCTCCAGAGCTCTCAGCTAAAAGACAGTTTTCTCTTTGGTTTGAAAACTTAGAAATAATCTTGATTTTTCTTGTTTTGTCTTGACTCTGATTCAAGGGAAAAATGCTACTTTATTTTAGAAGACAGTTTTTAAAACTGGAAAACAAACAACAACAACAACAAAACCAAAAATCAGTACAGCAAACTCAGTGCTTGCTTGGAAATCACTTTCACAGCTTAGGTTTTTTTCCTAATTTAAATATTTTAAGCTACATTTTTCACACAAATACTGACATATTTCATGATATCCAAGGCTACCCCTATAATTTTTGCAGAAGCAACTTGTTCCCGTCAAGTCACATGTGAAACGAAAAATTATGGGTCGAAGCGAAAGCTAATAAATGAATTACTTACGATATTTATCTGCGCTTTTTTGGTTTGCCTTGCTGTTTAAAAATTAGTACCTTTTATTTTCTGTTTTTCTTTGTCATCATTTATAAATCTGTACCGGCATTCTACATTCTACAGACACCCCATGCAGTTCTGAAAGCCCGTGGGGTTTCTAGAATACCCTGTCACAATTTCAACCACTTTTTTTTTTTTTTTTTTTGGATGTGACTGAATTAAAATTAGGGCCTTTGGGGAAAGAGAGCATTCTCTACCACTGACCAAACACACACACACACCACAATTTCAACCACTTTTGGATGTGACTGAATTAAAACATACTAATTTGGGGAAACAACAAACACACACCACACACACACACACACACACACACAAACACACACACACACACACACACACACACAACAGACACACACACACACACAGAGACACACACACACACACAAACACACACACACACACACACACACACACACAAACACACACACACACACACACACACACACACACACACAACACACAAACACAGACACAAACACACATACAAACCTACACAAACACACACATACAAACAGACAGAAACACACAAACACACATACATACACACGCACACATACACACAGAGAGAGTCAGACATATACAAACACCCACATGCAATCAGAGAGACAGAAACACACACACACACACACACACACACAAACACACACATACAGACAGAAACACACATACACACATACACAAACACAGACACATACAGACATACAAACATACACAAACACACATATGAACAGACAGAAACACACATACAAACAGACAGAAACACACATACGCACATACACAAACACAGACACAAACATATACAAACACACATACAAACAGACAGACGGAAACACACACACACACACACACACACACACACACACATACACACACACACAAGAACATTGTTAGGAGGCTAGTGGTACCTATGCCCAAGCAGGAGTGTCAAGGCAGGGCTACATCGTAAATACTTCATTTTGTAGGCCACTTTTGCTTTCTAGAAAACATTGTCCTGAGAACAGAACCATGGCCTCCCGCTGTTGCGTTCCTCATCCCCAGAGCTAACATGTACCTTGACACGCTGTGTGGTCACACTGGCCAGTGATGCTGGTTTTGCTATCAGGTACCTACAGTTCACTTGATCGTCTCTCTGGGAGTAGATAATGACGGGCCATGATGCCTCACCATGGCCTCATTACTTAGGTCCTCTATGCTACACCTGTCCATGTCTTGTGGCCACCAGGCACCTGTGGTCTGTCTGCTGTCCTTATTGCTTTGATAGGACATGGCCTCCTATATTCATAAATGTGCAGTAAAGTTTCTCAGTACCATTTTTCCACGATAGCTCACTTTTTAGCATGAAATATTCTGTCGTGGAGATCTTCACTGTTTTATCTGTCCACCTTCTTACTTATATCTTGGTGGTTTCCAATTTGGGACAATTATGATTTAGTCAGCTATAGGTGTTCATATCCAAGTCTGTATAGATTTATATTCACATGACCTGGCTACATGTGTAGATACAGGATTATAATGGATGTCTGTGTTTGACGTCGTTTCCTCCAGTAGACATGGCCTTCTGAAATCCCACTAACCATGGTGAATGTAATGGTTTGAAGGAGAACAACCCCCACAGGCTTACACGTTTGCATGCTTGGTCCCTAGTTGGTAGAACCATTTAGGAAGACTTCAGAGATGTGCACTTGTTGGAAGAGGTATGTCACGGGAGAAGGACTTGGGAAAGGCTCATGTCACCCCCACTGTTCTGTCTCCTGCTTATGTATCACGATGTGAGCCCTTGGCTGATGCTGTAGCCACCTACCTCTGCATTTACCCTGCCAGTGTAGACTCTCAACCACTGCAACCATAGCCCAGTTAACCTCCATCTTTTATCAGTTGCTCTGGTCATAGTGTTTTATCACATTATCCATGATAGATAGACCTGACCATGGTAATTTTTTTTTGACCAATATGGAAGACTTTGGGACTTTGGTCTAGAGTGGCAAAGCCATCTGAGCCCTTTGGCAGAGACACAGAGCTATAGGGTTTGGAGTTTGCCCTGCTGGGTTTCTGGCTTGCTTCAGTCCAATATTGACTAACCATGCCTTCGTTTCTCCTTTCAGGTATGGTAATGTATCTTCCGCGCCGTCTGTGTTTGGAAGTATGTGATTTGTCTTTTGATTTTACAGGGGGGCTACAATTTAAGAGGTTGCCTTAAGTCTCAGAAGAGACTTTGGATTTTAGGCTTTTTAATGGTGTAGAAACTGTGGAAGACAGTGGGACTTTCGAAGCTGGACTAAAACCTTGCATTATGATATGGCCGCGAGCCTCTGTGGACCAAGGGTGGAATGTGGTTGTCTGGATGAGAATGCTACTCTCTGCATCCTCTTGTGGCCTCCGTAAACTCTAACCCTCTGGAACTGTAAGGTCAGTTAAACTCTTTCTCCCGGCAATGGAAAGGTAGCTACGTCAGGGTGTTAGTCCCGTGGCCCATGCCTCACCAGTGCTTGGTGCTGTCCAGCCTGTGGAGTTCAGTGGTTTTCCTGGGGGTGTGACTTTATAGCCTAATCATTTGAACCGTGACACCCCCGACAGCTTTGAAGCCCAAGAAAATTCTTGAGGTTCACTTTCCCATCTGGGTGTGCTCCCTGGCGAGGTGTCTAGTCAGGCTTTTAATTGAGTTATTTGCTTTCTTACTGTGTTTAAGTGATCTTTCTAAGTCAAGGATATGACATGTGACATGCGGCCTCTTTCATCTGCTTTGTGGCCTCCTCCTATGAACAGATGTCTTGGGTGCGCGGACGTTCAGCTTCTCGGTGGGTTCCCATGTTTATGGCCTGGTTGTGTCTGAAAGTCAGACTGCCCCACTGTGAGTCACTGGCCCACTTTGCTTTCTCTTTGTCAGGGTTCCTTAAATAGACTCCACTCAAGGGCTGTGACCCCAGGTATATATACAGAAATTAAAATAAAACATTGACTAATTTGTTACATTATTAACCATGTTGAAGTTTATTTTAGCACTATTCTTTGATATGAATATAATTTTACTATTTATTAAAGATAAGAGAAAACATGTATACTAATGCCATAACAATGCTTGTTTGGTTTTACATAGAGTCTTGGCTGGACATTTGCTACTGTGGAATGTAGATAACCTTAATGTCTTTCTGAGATGATCAGTGTTCTGATGTACAATGGTTAGCGCTGAGAATGTTGTTTCTCATAAATACATGGTACAACATGTCAGAAGAAGGTGTTGGGCCATTTCTGACATACGACAGTCATAAGTCTGAACTGAGGTGTCTCAGGGAGTGTTTGTTGGTGTTGTGTGGTACTACAGTGCCTTAGGGTTTCTGTTGCTTCGATGAAACACCACGAACAAAAGCAATTTGGGGAGGAAATTGTTTATTTGGCTTACTCGTCTGTATCGCTGTTCATCACCAAAGGAAGTCGGGACAGAAACTGAAACAGGGCAGAAACCTGGAGGCAGGAGCTGATGCAGAGGCCGTGGAGGGGTGCGGCTTACTGGCCTGCTCCTCCTGGCTTCCTCGGCCTACGTTCTTATAGAACTCTGGACCACCAGCCCAGGTGGACTGGGTCCTACCCTATTTGAGATTATTTAAGTAATCACCACTTAAAATCTCCTACAGGCTTGCACACAGCCTGATTGTTTTAGAGTTTCTATTGCTGTGACAAAACACCATGGCGGAAGCAACTTGGGGAGGAAAAGGTTTAACTTAGTTACCTGTAACTTGCTTTTTCTTATATCACTTAGTTAATTGTGTATGTGAGTGTCTCTCTCTCTCTCTCTCTCTCTCTCTCTCTCTCTCTCTCTCTCTCTCTCTCTCTCTCTCTCTCTCTCTGTGTGTGTGTGTGTGTGTGTGTGTGTGTGTGTGTGTGCATGCATAGGGCACACACATGCCAGGACATGAGTATGTAGTTCAGGGCACAACTTACCAGAGTGGGTTCTCCCCTTCTACTACATGGGTCATGGGGTCCAGGTCAGTCAGGCTTCACAGCAAATGCCACTGCCCACTGAGCCATCTCATGAGCCCCTGGTCTCATTTTTCAAAGCCACTGCTTTAGAGAGGTGAGACCTCTGAGAGGCTGAGCCACTGTCTGATCTGCTAGCAACCACTGCATTGGGTGAAGCCACCGGCCTCAATGCTGGATGCTTCTGTGAAACAGATGACGTTCGGATTTCCTTTGTAAGTCCCTGGATACAAAACAAAACCACGTTCTTCCTTAGCTTCCTTCAAATAGAGCCAATTTCCCAATTCCACGGAATTTTCAAATAGCATTTCCTATTCTTAGGCAATTCGCTGCTCTCCTCCCTAACTCCTAAAGGTCCTAGGGCAGAAGGCTCCGAGCCGGGGCTGGGCTGACTCACTTGATGAGACTCTGCCGGGGCAACTGCGGCAGAACTCACAGTGCTGCTGGGGCCTGAACTCTGAGGGGAACTTGACAAGAGAGGGGTGGGGCACAGAGTCTGGCTTTCGGAGGCCAGAGTGAAGATGAACACGTTTCCCAGACTCTTGGAACTGCTTTGACGTTGGTGTGATACCTCCGAGGGGTGGGAGAACAAAGGGATTTCAACCTAGGGCCCTTTGCAGGGACTATGGGGTTTCACTGTGGCACCTTCTTGGCAGAACACACGGGAGTCACTAGAAAGAGATCAGGGGAAGGGGCTGCAGCTTAGAAGCTGCTCACAATCAGGGCCTCTATGAACATTCTAGAAAATCTGTCTCTGGTTTGGTACGAGGCTTCTTTTCCTCTGTCAAGGTCCAGAATCAGAGCTTTAGGCTGGAGTCTGTTTGCTGAGCCACGTCAGTTCTATTTTTATATCTAGAGATCCTGGACCTGGGTGTTTTATCCAACCACTTGTTTGTTTGTTTATTTATTTTGGTGCAAGTGAGCCACTTTGCCTAGTTCGTCTCTTGGAGAGCGAGGTGTTGGCAATTTGGCTCTATCCCGGGATTGTACACCCACACCAATTTCCTACATCTATGCATCTGCACAGTGCCAGTCTTACGGGAGCCTGGGCCTCTCGCTAATGGAATACAGGGTTCTAACCTATTCCTCCTTCTGTCCTGAGGATTCAAAAGAGCACATGCAAGCTTACTACCATCCTACCATGTGCATTGATTGTGACAGCAATGACCTTGTCTTTAACATAATATATTATGCAAATCCCCCAAGATTATACTTAACTGACGATCATAATCACATCCTGAGCACAGGCAAAGCCAAACACTGTAATCCCATTTTGGTCTTTTTTTTTTTTTTGTGAACATTCAAGTAAATTTACACTGTCTGATCCAAGTTTTCTGGGCACCTCTTCCACCCTGCTCACTCTCCTCTGTCATTGCTAGCAAATCCAGGCCTGAATTCTTTGTTTCCCCTTGACTTCTTTGATCATTTCATATAGGTTTTGTGTAATTGGAAAGTGAACCACAAGAGATCCCATGACTGATGAGGACAGCCTGTGTAAGAATTAAGCACTGTAATCATTCTAAGGGGGAAAAAAACCCACATGGAGAAACCTTTGGCACACGAAAACACCGCTGATTTCAGCGTGATCTCAGAGCTCCTCAGAAACTCAAATTATGGGGCCTCACCTCCCCCCCAGACCTTTGGGTCAGAAACCTGGGCAGGAAGTGGGTAGCCTCAGAGCAACGCTGATGTTCTATGGGCTTCCTGCTGGCGCCTTTCTTTGAGGTCACTGGGCGTTGGCAGTGCCACCATGGCACGAGTCATGAGTTGATGAACGCTCACAGTTAGTAATGGTCACGAGGTTGAAAACCAGGTCTGTGTGTGAGAGGGTGATAGGCACTGGAGGTTTACGTATACATAGGCTGCAGCCCAGCCTGGGCCCACCTGTAGCCTGCTTCCTTGCAGCTTCGCCATGGACCTTCCTGTATATCCCTGTTCCCACCCACACTGCCCCCCTCACACACCCTGCCTGTGTCCCTTGGCATTCCACCCTTGCCCAGATCAGACACCTCACCTGTGATGGGTGCTGGCAGTCAGGAATTGCATAAAACCGAAGAGGGAAGAGATGCTTCCAGATACAAACCCTGGAGATGAATGAGACATTTTCTGAGAAGCTAGAAAATGTCTTAGGAAGACATGAAGAAGCCTGGAAGACTTGGATCCTTACCCCCTGACATGGTGGGTGACTGCACACTCAGCAGTATTCCTGCGTGGCCAGCATGGGCTACTACCACCAGGCTGGAAGTTTATTTCTCCATACCTGCTAATGCAGGGTTTCTGTTGGAGGTTGAGAGTATGTGCAAGTGGAGTTTCTATGTTTCTAACCCTTCACTGGGTGAACTTCTCAAAGTAATGGCAGAGGTTCAATAGTCAGGAGCTGGTACAGGTGGTGCTGAGCCTGTGTGGGCCTCATACTGCACACATGTCTAAGCTGTGTGAGGGACAGTGGGCTGCCCAACGCTGCCCAGGAAGAAAGAGTATCCAGATCCATGAGTATATGCAGAACCCATGCAAATGGCAAGGAGAGATCAAGCTTGTGGTTTACTCCTAAAATAAGGGCAGGCCACCAGAACCAAGTCAAGGTATAGGGAGATGCCCACAGTGTACTACAGGAAGGGATGTGGGCTCAGGCAAAGACGGAAGGCACTGCTGGCTTTCCAGCTTGTGGTTGTGACAGCCACCGGGACTCTAGAACAGGTCACTGTAGGTAAATAAACCATGTGCAAACATCAGAGCAGTGTGGACCTGCAGAGCTGAAAATACAGGGTGTGTGTGTGTGTGTGTGTGTGTGTGTGTGTGTGTAAATCAGGCTAGCTAGCTAGTGCTAGGAGGCCACTATGATGTTCATCATGGAAGCCCAGGAGTTCAGAATTCTGGCCTCTCAGACTGTGGGACCAAGTCCAGAGAAAACCAAGTTATATCTAAGTTGATTTTACACTGGCTTTTATCCAAGTCCCCTGGACACTAAACTGAACAGGAATGACCCTCTGGTGCTCTCCTCTTTACTTAATGAAAATCTCTCTAACAACATCAGCACTCTGGGGCTCTCGGTGTCATCATACTTATAGGCATGTATGCAAACAGAAAGTCGAACCCAGAGACAATGGCAGTCCATGCCTCCTTGGCACTCTACAGTTCATGGGGAGAATCCATTACTCAGTGGAATGTGGTGAAGGGGAACAGCATGTACTCTTGGAAGAACACAAAGCAAGAGTAGGAGAGCACATGGACTGTGTGCTGGGTAGGCAACTTTATCCTTGATGGCTATTCTGGGCCATCAAATGTGAGGTGCTGCCCACCATAAAATGCCAAGATAGGAAAAGAAATGTTAGGGGCTTCCTGAGTAACGGACTTTGTTTAATTGCAAGTGTAAAAGTATTTATAGGCTGGAAGATGGGAGAGCATTGTGGGATACCGTGGCAAACACACATGCCTCTGGAAAGCCTGAACCTGGGCCTTACTACCCACAATGGACACTGCTCCATAACTCTGGAAGCTCTGGAAGATGTCTGCTGTTTTGAGCCTACCCATGATCCTTCACTTCTTCAGTCTTTCTTGCAGGTGGAGGTTAGAGAGTGTTCTTCCATTTCTGAGGTGTCCTTTTGACAATTAGCACAACGGTTTTGAGATTCAGCCTTGATTCAGTTTTCCCCTCTCTGTGATGTATACATAAACTTTATGTTATTGCACACAACATACTCTCATCTGTGCATTTTTCAATTCATAGATAGGCAGTTTTAAAAGGCAGGTCGGGACTGTGAAGAAGATCCCACATCCATCTCTTCATTGGCCATTCCATGAATGTATTCATTACTCTCTCTTGGATAAGTGTCCAGGTTAGGATAGTGGTCTGCTATGAGGAACCCTGCAAGGCTCCAAGCCCTACACCTCCCACCAGCATCGGCGTGTGTGTTTCTAATTTGGACCACGCACATGTGTGACAGCTCAGTGAGGTTGTAGTCACCATTTTCATGACGGCCTCCTCTCTAGTGTTTATTATTCAGTCCCTGACTTGCTTTCTAAAGTCTCCGTGAGTTTCAGATTGGGATGTTTGTGGTTTGATTGATGAGAAGAGCTGAGGGTCTTTGACAAACGTGTGTTGGGAACATTTCTCCATCTGTGGTTGCCTTTTACTGTCTAATTGCACCTTCTGGTGGTTGTTTTAAATTTTAATGAAGTCTAATCTGCCCAGTTTTTCTTCTGTGGTTAGTCTTTCCCAAAGACTTGGTGGGGCACTCCTAATGCCTGCTTACAGGTTTGATAGTCACATCCCTCCTGCCTCCCACTGGGCAGAGTGGCTCTATTTTCTTTCATTGGCATGCAGTCCTTCTGACCTTCTGTCATTTCTTGGGAAATGTTATGCTTCCCTGTGAGTAGCTCTGGTCCCTTGTCAGTACCAGTTCTGGTGGACAGCCTTCTTCTCCACTCCTCCTCCTAGCCGTCGTATCCCACTGTCTGGGTTATTGGTTCAATATCTCCTTTTCAAACATGGTACTATTAGACCCAGAACTTTGGAGCAGTGCTTCAGATGCTATTTAAGTCTTTAGATCTCCATGTTCATTTTGGAGTCCACGTGTTATTTTCTACTGAAATCTGGAGTTTGATATGAAATATGTTACATCCACTAATTCCTTTAGAGAACTTGACTTTGTGATGTTATAAATGTTAATGTTTATAACGTCTTGCTATCCACCTATATTCTCTATCTCTCTATTATTCAGTTTTGTTTTCAGTAATGGCATTTTAAAATATCTTATACCACTCATTATGGATTTATTTCTAAGTATTTTAGTTTTGTTGTTTTGACAAATGACATTTAATTGTCTTTATTCTTGTAGTCATTTATTCACAGTATATAAAATATAAATAATTTTGTACATTCATTGGCAGTTTTTTCCTTAGGATATTTTATATATACAATAGTGTTATATGTGTTTAAAGACATTTTTGTTTCTTTTATTGCAGTCTTTATTACTTTTTCCTTTTGATTCTGTTGCCTTGCCCTGGACCTCTCACAGAATGCTAAAGGAAGGCCATTTCTGCATGATGTCAACTGTGGACATTTAAAGAACATGTTCTTCCTCCCAGGCCTATCTTTCCACATTTCTAGTTTTCTAAGTTTTGCCATTTAAGTAATGAAGTTACTTAATGAAGTTATTCAGCTTAGTAAAAACAAGTTGCCTCACCCTTGTCAGAATACTGACTGCCCTAGAGCAGCTGCATGGGCCTGGTCTTGGGGTACAATGCCCTGATGACCTCTGACAGGGTTCTTGAGTGTGGCCTGTGATGTTCTAACCATCCTGTCCAGTTTTGGGAGTCAGTAAGCCCTCTTTCTGAAGACACACATGTGGTTCCAGTGGCTGCTCCTTTCATGAGGTGCTGGTCTGCTCCAGCTGATATAGCAAAGCATCATGAAAGAAGTCCGTTAAAAATAACCCAAGGCTATTTTCTACAGTTTGTGGAGTCCAGAAATCCAACTTCAAGGTACAGACACATTTGGCTTCTGGAGACCTATGTTCTTGTCTGTGGATGGCACCTTCTTGAGGTGTCTTCACATGCTGGAAGAGGAAGGTGGGTTCCCTCTAACCAGCTCTGGGCTCTCCCCTATGACCCTTCACCCCAAAGATCCCGTTCCACCATCTTAGAGGTGACAGTCATGCTGTGTGATTTGGAGACATATATGCACACTCACGCACACACATAGGCACACATGCACATTCATATACACACAAACACACATAGACACACATGCAGAAACACACATTTACACGCAGGCACATGCACAAACACAGACACACTCTCACACAAGTACACATGCACATGTATGTGCACATACAGAGATACACAGGCACACACAGGCACACATGCACACACACAGATACTCAGATACACAGACACACACAACTACCCTTTATACTAGGAGCAGGAAGTCTCACAGCCAGGTAAATCCAAACTTGGATTACACTTCTTCCTCCATGCTTTTCTTCCTCCTTTTGTGCTGAGTCAAATTTTTGGGAGAATTAATAGTGTTAAGTAATAATGTGAAAATCAGCCTTTTCACTTTGAGAATCAGCTCTACTCAATTTCTTCTTCAGACTCAACTTAGAAATAAAGAACAAGATAGAAGCGGATAGGAAACAGATCCTCCCAGGACTAATTAGCTGTGGATTAATGTGAACATGATGAGTGTTACCTTTAACATTGCGTTGACTTTACAGTGAGCTTTCTGTGTCCCAGGAGCTCTGAGCGGCCTGTGCAGATCTCTGCAGTGGATGGGGCCTGGGAGGAGGTAGGGAGGGGATGTGACTACGGTGTGAATTGCCTTCTTGCTTCGCCTTCTATTCATGAAGGCCGTACACACTTATTAAAACGCCCTCTGCCTTCACTGTGGCTTATCCTGTAAGAGCGCATGATCCCATCTTTCCAGTAGCCTTGAATTCCCAGATGCAACCAGATTGTCAAGGCTGAGCCAGACATCTTCCCTACCCTGACGCTCATACAAACAGGATTTCTTCTGCCAATGCAGAGTGGCTTTGATATTTTACAATGCGTGCAGCAAACTTTAGAGTTTCCTTTAATTCGATCAATTTCATTTTGCTTATGAGGAACTTTCAGATATGACATAAATGTCTCATAGGGACATTTCAAAAAATTTCCATTCCCGTTCCCATAGATACGATATGTCCTTGGAATGGAGCACCAAACATATTTTGTGGCCAGATAATCACACTGCACATTCTATGGCCTAAGAAGATTGTGAAGAGGTGCCAACCAGGCCTTAGATAACGTGAGGAGGGCTGCCCTGTGGAGCTGCCTCGTGCAGCTCGGTTGCTGCCCCCACAGTCTGCTCCACTCACTCTCGGACTGATGGTGGGCCAAATGGTTGCACAGAGAAGTGTCAACTGTCTTCAGAGTTGCCCGAATCCTTGTGTTGCTTGGCGTCCCTGAATGGCTATCAACAGCTATAACAGATTTGGGGAGAAAGACCAGTGATTGCTGCTTTCTGTTCATGCCAGCCTTCTGGTGAGAGTCGGGTAAAAGCTTTGTCAAGTATCCAGCAATCTGAGTGTATTTCATTTGCATATCTACATATGTTAGTTGCCTATAGAATATACACAGAAAGTACAGGTTATATGGGAAATTACAGAATGTCGGTCAAAGCCCAGTTTCTTAATTTCTCTTTTGCTTTTTAGACCTGAGAGTTGAACAATTCCCACACATTGGTTTTATCCTCTATGATGTCTGTCTGGACAGATGTTTAGTTTAGCCTTCTTCTTCCTCATTCAGTAGCCATGAATAGCAACATAGGGGAAGCATCAGGAAGCGACCTTGGCTACAGTTAATACAGTTAATGTGGCTTTTAGAAATATAGAAACCGCACTTGATAATGTACTCAGTTCACAGATAGATCGCAGAAACACGTACCGTATTGTCCTCAGAATCACCAAGCAAGCTGATATCCATGTGGCTTTCTAACTACTATTTATTGGCATTAGAGACACTAAGGCACATGTAGTGAATGCCAAGTGTTCTTCCACTTTCAGCCCTGGAGCAATAAGGAAAGTGACAGCCGACATTTATGAAACAGTTAGATTCCGGTTTGCATCTGCAATCTCCTGGGCTTTAGAGCATCACCTGGGCCAGGCTCCGCCCTTTGTACCACACCCGCTGCCTGCAGCTAGGGCAGCATGGAGGTACAAATCCCTCCCTATCAGCTTCCTGGTATCTTCCCCTGACATCACAGTGCTCCTGAGCCTCTTGTGACTGTGGGCAGTGCCTTCAGACAAAGCTTCAGCCATTGCTTCTTACTCGCGAAGTTGTAGAGGTTTTTTCTTGTGTGTGGTATACTTGGCTTGACTGGAGCCTTTCCTTGCTGTTTTCTGTCTGAGTGAGACTATATGTAGCCAATCTAGGGATATATACATACATACATACATATATATATATATATATACGTATATATATGTTAGGCCAAGTTTAGACTATAAGGAAAGAGGTAGAGGTGTGTGTGTGTGTGTGTGTGTGTGTGTGTGTGTGTGTGTGTGTGTGTGTACGTGTGTGTATGTGTTTATCTATTGGCAGATGTCCCTTGGATATAAACTAGTGGTGGTTAAAGACGAAGGAGAAACCGAGGCTCTAGCCTGAGAAGATATGACCCTTGTGCACTGAACTGCATGCTCTGTGTAGGGAAAGCAGTGTTTGCCAATCGCAAGTGTTTCTCAGGGATTGTGGGCCAAGGGACACACAGCATGGGCACCTGAAAAGACTAACATTGTCTTGTCCTGTTGCATACACGTCCCAACCTCCCAACATGTGGCTGAGGAGGTAGGAGGGGCTCGCCTGTCTGTTCGTAGGCCTGGTCGTCACTGCAGTGCTAGGTCAGCACACAGAATCCTTTAGCTGTGACTGGTCACTGGACTCCAGTGCTGGCTCCATATGTCTGCTCACTACCTGTTCCTTCCTACCTCTGCAGCATCCTCCTGTGATCAGGAGCACCAGTCGGCTCTGGAGGAAGCCAAGCAACCCAAGAATGACAATGTAGTGATCCCCGAGTGTGCACACGGTGGCCTCTACAAGCCAGTGCAATGCCACCCATCCACCGGATACTGCTGGTGTGTGCTGGTGGACACTGGGCGGCCCATTCCCGGGACCTCCACAAGGTAAACTGCATCCCCTTGGGAGCTGGAGGACAGATAGTTGGGTTCTAAAGCCAGCAAAGTGCAACCCACCCCCAAGGTTCTTTTTACTATGGGCTTAGCTCTTCTTAAATTCACTATCACAGTCTCAGTGTGACTGTCACACAAGAACTCTGCCCTCCGTGCTTCTACTGCTTAAGAAGAGCTGTTCTGACCATGGGAGGGAAAGCGTATTGTTAGCAGTCATGGGCCATGGAGTATGAAGCAGAGAAGGGGTCAACTCTAAGAAAGAACATTTGGACCCCTTCTTGCTGCTGGCTTTGACCTGAAAGGTTAAATATTTAAGAAGCCAAGGAAGCCAAATGTTTCAAATAGCTTCCTATAGAATGTAAATGTTTGTATCTAGAAATTACCATTTAAAGAGAAGAATGTGTGAGGGCTGGAGAGATGGCTCAGCAATGAAGATCACTGGCTGCTCTCCCAGAGAGAGGTCGTGGGTTCGATTCCCAGCACCCACATATCAGCTTACGACTGTCTGTAACTTCAGTTCCAGGGGATCTGACACCCTCATACAGACATTTATGCAGGCAAAACATCATTGTATATCTGAAAGAGAGAGGGTGAGGCAGGGAGGGAGGGAGGGAGAAGGAGGGAGAGAGGGAGAAAGGGAGGCATGGAGGGAGGGAGAGAGGGAGAGGAGAACATGTAAGGCAAGAGTAATCAATGTTATTCATGGTTTGTCTATGTTTTCTGCCAGTTTGAACTAACAGTTATGTTCTCCTGGAATCCCAGCAGGAGCTGGTACACATGGCGTATGTCAGGTTGTGTTCTTGAGTAGGTGCATGTGCTGGTTGTTCACCTATCAATAGCTATTTGACAAAACCTTATGACTTTGTAGTTTTTTGTTTTTTATTTTTTCGGAGCTGAGGACCGAACCCAGGGCCTTGCGCTTGCTAGGCAAGCACTCTACCACTGAGCCAAATCCCCAACCCCACCTTATGACTTTGAATTTTCCCCCAGACTTAGAAATACGCAAACATCTTCTCTGACAGAGTTGCTAGCTTTGCTCTCTAATTTCACCCCAGGTGCCTGGATGAGCATTGAAATGTTCCCTAAATTATCTCCCCAATTATTCAAGTATTACACCCAGCATTCAGCACGAGGTGCTGGTCAGCATAGAGCTCAAGGACAGAAGCAAAGCACAATTGCTCAGACGGCAATGGCTTCATCAGGACCACGTCCAATCCTTCTCAGCCACTTTCTAGCCCCTGACTGAAGCCATGTTCCTTGGCATCCTGGTTTGTGTATTGTAACAATGCTAAGACATCACAGCTGATTCTAGTAGTTAACACATCCTGTTCTCAAGACACTGGAGGACGGTGTATTTCCATTGACCCAAGAAGCTGACATGAAGCTGGACCATGGGGCAGCCTTAGGTTTGGAAGTTAGCACACGCCGCATGAATGACTGAGCTGAAGCCTCTGCTATTCCTGGGTTTTCCTGTGGTAATCCATTGTCCTGTGTGTAGGTAGACAGGGTGTACTCTTTTCTTAGCACTCTTCTTCGGGGGTGAGCTTCCTACATACTTAAGCCTCTGGCTCCCTCACCATGCACCACTCAGGGGTACCAGTTGGCTCCTGACAGCTCCCGGCTTGGCTCCATTTACACTGCTATCATAGAGGAGAAGCAGCCCTGGCAGATGTGTTCTGAGTTGGCTAAGAAGCATCCTTACCCAGTCAAACCCAGCACTCCTCCAGAGGGTTCTGAAAGGGTGAGATATTCCTGAAGAACCTGAGAACAGTTTAGATTGCAGCTGAGTAGAAAGCCAGGCACTCTCATTTCTCTGTGGAGACTTTTCCTGGGTATCAGGCCAAACAAGACAACCTCAGACTCCTGCTCCCATGTTTACCTAATGGGGAACTGTCCTCCCCAAGGTTCAGGAAAGGGCTGAACCAAACTGAGAGGGCTGCTCAGATGGCTGACTTCCTCTGTATCACACTTTCTTCCATCTACTAAACAAAAGCCAGAAGAGGATTTAGATCTTTTGGGAATGAAGTTATAGATAGTTGTGATCTGTGTGGCTGCTGGGAATTGAACCCATATCCTCTGGAAGAGCAGCTGGTGCTCTTAGCTGCTGAATTATCTCTCCAGCTTCAAGGCAGTTTTTCTTTTTGGCAGTAAGAGTACCCTTCCCTCAGAACTGATGGACACGCTCAATTTCAGTTTCATCCCTGGGCTGACACTAGCCTGGCCAGAGAAAGGACCCATTTACTAAGGTTCCTTCATTGAGTACTAGGGCAAGGCCAGATTCCAGTCTAATAAATTCTGTTTTCTGAGGAAAAGAGACGATGTCACCTATAGCATCTGACAATCCTAAAATAGGTGACACCAAGGTGGAGAGCCGTTCAGAGGTAGGCAGGGGCAGGTAGGGTCCAATCTAGTCCCTTCTTGACCAGCCTTTCTAGGCAGAGGAAAGATGAAATTATGGGGCAGAGGTGGCGTGAGGGATGCAGGACGGTCAGCCGTTAAGGGGAAGCAATGCAGAGAGCAGAGTTTCCAGACTCAGGTCTAGGATCAGACCTCTGACAGCCGCCCTGATGAGCAGAGCTGGCTGATGCTGTCGCACTTTCTCAGTAGTGGTGAGAACATGTCCTGGCTTCTCTTCCTTCCATTTCCTGTCAGTAAACACCGGAATGATTTTAATGGCTTCGGTGTTCCAGGCATAGTATCGTAGAACGTGGAATTGGTGAATGCAGAGGACGAACACCAGGGCTTCCTGAAGGAAGGGGGTGGTGGTGGTGACAGAATGGGTCCATGGCTAAGCCTGCATGAGGAAATGTTTTGGATGGTGATTAATCTGGAGGGCATTGAGCAAGAACAGGGACTTAGGGCACAGAGTAACAGAGTAGCTGGGTGCGGCCTCCGAGATGGCAACACTGTAGCGAAACAACAGGAGTCCCTCTGGGAGCATGGCGTGAGGGTCACATAGTGATGCCCAGAACACCTGGCAGCTTTCGTATAACACAAGACAAGCGTGGCTCAGGCTACCAGGGAAGCCTGGGTTTGCACTTGCAGCTCAGTGCTAGCTTTCCCTGTCTTCTCTCATACTTCCCCAGGAGGAATCCTTGACCTTGGAAACTGGAAGCTGCAAGTGTCAAACACTTAGCCATTTATAAGCCATCTCTCTGTCCTCATGTACCACACAGGAATAAGGTGCTTCAGTTGTGGACGTGAGTCAAAAAATCACACACCCTGTGCTGTTCATCCTTGCAAAGTTGACCTTCCCTCCGGATCAGACAGGAGGTTGGGATGGTAGACTTTGCAGGTTCCCCTGCCCCTGTGGGTCAAGACTGACATTCTGACCATATTTCCTACAGTCTTGCACGGAGTTAGGGCACACCTGCAGGGCCCTGCTGCCAGACCTGGTGGTACCGAAGCTGGAGGAGTGGCAGATTTCTACTTGGCTGCTGTCCAGTAGTAGCAGGGGCTTGGAGAAGGCTATTGGATTCCTCATGTGGGCTGACAGCCAGCTACTCCATTAGTGCCGGAACAGACTTCCCTTTCACCTTTGTGAGGGCTGGCTTAGGATTTGTCCACCTGTCTGGTGCTGCAGTCTGGCACCATTTGCCTCGAGACAGCCTCCGCTCTGACCCCAGTGCTCTGCACAGTGGCCTAGCGCATGTGGCCATGTGGGCGTGAAATTGCACTTCTCCATGGCGGCAAGCCTGGTATCTGATGGGCAGCCACGGCCAGGCAATGTTCTTTTTTTCTTCTTCTTTTGTGAAGTAAGCGCTGTTGAGAGAACAAAGGCTTTTGCAGCCAAATTCACTTTGGTAAACCCACAAGTTCCGCTCCCGGTTATGGTTTCTGTGCGGGCAAGCCTTTCTCCATGCTCTCTCAAATGTGCAAGACACAGTTACTTAAATGTGCTCTTCAGATTTCAGCACCACTGAAGACTCAATGAATTGGAATGGCCTGCGGACGGCCTGGCTCTCAGACCGTGTGGACCACACGAACACTGGAAATAAAGCTCAGCTTTCTGACACCGTAGGACAGGCCATGGCTCACATATCATGGGACTGCTGGTTTGGGGTTCTACACCATCAGTTAGGAGCAGAGACACATGCTCACCTCTCTGTAGGTCACTGTAGCATAGATGACACCTTACCCTTAGCCCCCAGGCAGGACCTGGAAACTGGAGTGAAGCTCTGCTACCTGGGCATTTATTTTATCTAACTTTAGCATCACTCATTGATAGTGGTTAATGACCCCAAGGCAGCTGAGTGCATTCTCTATTGTCTTCAGATGAATTTTGCTCCTGTCTGATGACGTGGTCCTGGGCCTCAGAAGTCACCTGAGTAGGGGCCCCTCCACCGCATTGCCTCTGCCTTATGGTTCTGGATGATGCATGCTGTCTGGCACTGAGCTCTGTGTTCTTAAAGAATATAGTCTAGTGGCTTTGGGAAGGATGTGGTAGCATGGCGAGGGTGCATTGGGGACTCTAACTTTGGAAATAATGTTTTCAAAGATGTAAAGTTTGTAGAAGGAGGGTGTTGATTTCTCTGGTGTCAAAGCTGTGTCACAAGTCATTTATCATCATCATCATCATCATCATCATCATCATCATCATCATCACCATCGCCATCACCATCACCATCACCATTATATCACAGCCCAACATATTGTCTTTGGTTTTGTGAGATAAGTTCCCATTCACCCAAGGCTAGCCTGAAACCCACTCTATAGCCAAAGTACCTTGAATTCTTTTTAAAAAATTTAGTGTGTGTGTGTGTGTGTGTGTGTGTGTGTGAGAGAGAGAGAGAGAGAGAGAGAGAGAGAGAGAGAGAGAAGAGAGAGAGAGGAAGAAGAAGAAGAAGAAGAAGAAGAAGAAGAAGAAGAAGAAGAAGAAGAAGAAGAAGAAGAAGATGACGATGACAACAATGACGACAGGGGAGAGGAGAGGAGAGGAGAGGAGAGGAGAGGAGAGGAGAGGAGAGGAGAGGAGAATCTGGGCACATACATGTCACTTCATGCCTATGGAGCTCAGAAGACAAGTTAGCTTTCTGGAGTCAGTTTTTTCTTCCTGCAGAGGATTTTGGGGGTTGAATTTGGGCTGTTGGATTTCTGTGGCAAGAGTTTTTATGCTTAACCCTGACATCCCTGCCTAGATTTCCTGTCCTATCTCTACTTCCTGAGTTCGGGGACTACAGGCATATCACCATGCCCAGTTTCAGAAGAGTTTAAAGAGTGTCTCATGTTGAGAAATTTCATTTTCTCTTATTTTCTATGGTAGGAAAACAAATCAATGACAAAAATTGAAGCTGAAGAAGTGTGCTCTTACAACCCTTCCTGTGAGTGGAAAGGGAAGTAGCCAGGGAGTGAGGAGAAATGTCCTGTAGAATTTTGCCATTTCCTGACTGAAAGTTTGCAGCCCTAGACCATTCTATTCATACATACTCCTATTATCCCCAACCTAGCTTTCTCCTTTCCTAGCTCGTGCTCCATTAGTCTACTCAGTGCTCCATGAAGAATCACCTCCTGTCCATCTCCTAATACATATGCAGCACCCAAGTCCCTAGGAAGGAATCTCCATGGTGGGATCAATGAATGAGACTTGGACAAAGAGGGTTACAACTGTGGGAAACAGACTCAGTCAGTGTTGAAGGCTGGCATCTGCTGGTAGCTGGGAGGAAAGGCTAGATCATGGGTCACACCTTCCATTAGATGGTATAAGTCAGCAAGATAGGTTGTTATAGCTATCCGAGGGAGGATGAGACCCCACCTCACTGGGATGGGTTCTCCTGTCCCATACACCTTGTCCTTGTGGAGGCAACCGTTCCTTGACTTCACTGTGAGAGAAAGTACAGAGGGAGAAAGTCAGTAGTCTCTGGTACAGGACTCCACTTCACCTCAGCACTCACACAGGCCTGGGGCTAGATCAGATTCAAGGGGCTGTTGAATAGCATCAGAGGTACATCTGGGCTTGGACCAGAAACATTCGGGCAGCAAATACCTTCAGGCAGAAGGCCTGGGCAGGCCTTCTGAGACCTGCTACTAACACCCGGTAAAACCCACGGCATGCTCCCTCCCTCCTTCCTTTCTTCTTTCTTTTTATTTTCTCTTTAAACGTTTGGCCAAATTTCTGTAGCTCCATGAGTTGGACTGAAAAGTAGTTAGCCTTTCAATGACATAACTGCGGCGTCCAAGTTCTTCCTGAGACCTTGGCTCCTTTCTGAAGGAGCCAAGTGGCAAACCCTTGCACCATTCATGCCCATGGTCCTCCCTCCCACACATTTGAAAACACTCCCAAGAGACAACAGAGCAGAACACTTGCTTTTCATAAAGACACAAAGTAGAAGATGGAGGGCAGGGTGTGGGTGTTTAAAAACCACCAGGCAAGACTCTCTTAACCAGATCAAAGGGGCGAGCCTGACCATGTGTGTTGAGCTGCAAGTCCTCTTTGTCTGATGACTGTGGATATAAGTTGGTCTAGGAATGTTTGGTCAAGCCACCAAGGAATTAAATCACAGAGCTGCAAAACAATGGTAGAGCTTATGAAACATTCTAAACATAGATAGAAGATAGATAAATAGATGATATATGATGGATGGATGGATGAATAGATAGATATATGATAGATAGAAGATAGATAGATACATGATAGATAGATGATAGATAGATAGATGATAGATAGATAGATGATAGATAGATAGATAGATAGATAGATAGATAGATAGATAGATAGATAGATAGCTTGTTAGATGTGACAAACTGAAGACAACTCCAACTCCGGCTCTCAACCCCACCCTTCTGTCTCATCACCTTCCTCCTAGGTATGAGCAGCCCAAGTGTGACAACACAGCCCGAGCTCACCCAGCGAAGGCCCGGGACCTGTACAAGAACAGGCCACTGCAGGGTGAGTAGAGCATCCACAGGGGTGAGGCAGCTTGGTGACTACTCAGGACCTCATGTAATGTGGGATGGGGAAGCCTGATGGACCCTGTGCCTTGTAGCTTCTACATGAAGCTGAATCCCAGCAGACATGGGAACCCATGTAAGAGACAGGTAAGACACACACTGATCTCAGAGCTAACTCCAATTTGGCAATGCGGAAAGGGCCACTGGTACATAACCAGACATGTAAAGGAAGAGGGGGAAATTGTTCCTAATGTGAGTTCCCCCCTCCTCTGCAAATAACCCTCCTGGGAGTTTCTGCAAGGCTTCACTCATTGGGGAATGGGCACCTTGACAGACTCTTTGTTGAACTGGCATTTGAAGCTGGCTGTTGTCTTTAATAAATGCAAGTCCATCTGTATACCAAGTGAACTTAGCTTCAAGGACTGTTTGAGATTAAACAGAGAGTAGATTTAGACTTACCAGGCATCAGAGTTTTCTCTGTTGGAAGATGCTTCTTGGGTGTCTGCTTTTTCAAAAGGCATACAGGTGTCTGTCCATGACTGAGGAACAGGGGCCTCAGTTACATTGACGTCACAGGCAAACTTGATACCATAAGTACCTTGCATGGAAGAAGCTCTCTGCTTTGTTCTCTCTGGTTGTTTTTCCTTTGAGTGTCTGCAGACCACAAATGCTCCCATCAGAGTCTCCAGGCTCTGACAGCCTACTTTGTAACTGGCAAGATTGGCCTGGTCCCCTCTGGTCAGGAGAAAGTCCTCCTTTATAAACATGAAGAGGAGGACAGCACACCCACATTTCCTTATGGACCAATGGCACCGTCTGAGCATGCTCACTGCAGAGGAGCCGCTGTCTGTGTCCTGCTGTGGGGAAGCAGCTACACTTTCCTCCCAGCATGGATAGTAGTGGCCCACCTCCTGCTCTGATGATCTCGACCAAGGCTTTCTGCTGGTTTGCATTCCCTGTCCACCCATAGGTTCAGGAACCTGCCAGTGACCTCATCTTAAGGACACCATTCCTGTCCGTGGATAGCGTCTTGCTTCCTGCTTCCTGGGTCAGGGATTGAGACAGAGAGGATGAGGTTCAGGGTGAAGATGGCATAGACACCCTGCCTCAGACCTTTACATATGGATGCTATGGTCTTAGAGACCTCTCAGCTGGTCCAGAGGTTTTCTGGCCTAGAGAGTACTTTCTCACAGGTATCTAAATCAAATTTCCTTTTGAGGCCATTACTTAAGTAGGCTCTGCTGTCTTTCAACTCCCACGCAGCTGAGGATAGCCCTGAATGTCTGATCCTCTTGCTTCTTCCTCACGTGTATTAGATTATAGCCTCTGCCAGCATGTTAACTGAAACCAGGAATTTTGTATCAGTGGGCGATCTGGTTTCTTAAAAACAACATGCTTGCAACATTTGACTAGGCCTTATCATCTATAATTCCACCATGTCCTCTGCTCACAATGCCTGCCTTAAAGAACCTAAGATTTAGGACTATTAATACAGTGTCCTATGACTCCTAAGCACTGTGGCTCTCCCCCTCTGAGAACGCCACACATTACATGATGGGATTTCATACGTTAGGTGGCTACTGTTCTTGATTCAAAGGCTGGGGCCATAAGTAATTTGGTGAGAATGAGTGGCCATCGCTATGGAGAGCATGACATGATATCATTGACCTGTCTGAAGGTCAGGAGAAGTTACTCAGAGCAGCCAACACTCAGCACATAGAAGAGGTCCCATGTCGAGTCAAGGCAGCCACTGCACTTTGCTGGCACAAGAGGGTAGGACCACAGAGCCTTACCATTCCTCTGTCCTGACCCTGGAGAGGTCAGCTATGTTTGGGCAAGTGCTACTCACGCCCACTTCATAGCTCTCATTAGTTGGAAGTTATTAACCTTCTTAGGAGAGAAGTCACAAATGAACTCCAGGGTGCAGGCTCTCCTTTCTGAGAGGGAGAAACTTATTTCCACAATAGCCCAGCAGCCGGCTGGTAGGTGAAGCCCATGTGACATAGGCTGAGGGGCGAGTTTTCCTCTGTGAAGATGCTTTCCATTCTGTGTTGCGTTCCTCCAGCTCAGCAGCCTTCAACCCCCAGGTCAAGTTGGGAAGGCTGCTTGCTGTCCCTGCCTGTTTTGCAGCTCAGGCCAGATGAGAGCAAGCGATGACTTTGTCTTTGGAGTCTAGCATCAGGCTGTATGTGGGGAGCGGTGGTTCCTCAAAGTTCTCTCAGGTCAGGGACTTCGGTCAGGTTGTCTTATGGTGGCTATGAGGAAAGTAAAAACCGGGTTAGTAGGAACATAAAATAGTCACAGAGCCGCCTTCTCCCCTTCAGCAACTCTCCTTGTTTTGCTCCTAATGAAAAAGCACCTCATGCGGAGTGGCTAGGGAGTTAGATCAGTGGTCAGTAACAGGTACTGCTCTTGCTGAGGACCGGGCTTCGGTTCCTAGCACTCACATCTGTGCTCCACACCATTATTCCAGCTCCAAGGCCATCTGATGTCCCTGCATCCGTGTGAGTAGCCACACACAAACATAATTAAACATAATTTTTTAAAGTTCTAAAAATAGCTTGTGAGTGTTTTGAACAATGTCCCTGCCCTGTTCCTTCTCCTGTCCCACTCTTTCTATCTTCATATACTCTTGAGACTAAAGAATCATTTGTGAGGAATTCAGTGTGATCATTATCAGAAATTTGTTCCTTTCTTCCTCCAAGACTTACCTTCCAGGAACACCCTCCTGCCTCTCCATACGCCTGTCTGGGGTACTCCTGTGTACCCAGGGCTTGAGATGCCCCTTTCCTGTACCTCACAGGTTCCCTTGGGCGAGACCCAGCCCTCCAACTCCCTTCTGTGGCACAGAGGCCATGAGATACGACAGAATAGGGATCCGAATTTCTTCCTCATGCCAACCTTTGGCAACCCAGCACTGAGAAACATTTGCTCACTTCAGTTAGCAACAATCTCTTTTGTTTTTTAAAATTTTTGTTTCTGTTGAGAGAGGCCTCACCAAGTCTACACTGGACTCTAGTACCTTACTACATCGTTGGAGGAGACCTTTGAACTCCCAATCCTCCTGCTCTACCTCCTGAGTGCTAGAGTTACAAGTGTGTGCTACAGCACCGAGGACTGAGCCCCGGGGGTCTGGTGCATGTTAGGCAAGCATTCTACCAGCTGAGCCACATGCCTTGCCTGTGGCATAGGACTTTAAAAGAGTAAACATTTCCAGAGTGGGGACGGTAACTGATCCTGGAAGTTTACTGCCTTCTTTATACCTCAGCTCTTTCTACCCAGTGAGAGGACGTAAGAGACTCAGGAGTGTGTTCTCCACTTGGCAGCCCACAGCCATCGCAGGCGTAATTATAACCCTCGACTCAAACCATTGAGCCGCCTTCTCTCTTTTTCAAGCAATATTTTAGCATGATTCTAAATTGCTTCAAAATTAATTATGACTTTCTGAGGCAGCAGAAAACGATCCCCACCTTGCCCTAGGCACAGCCTTGCTTGATTTCCAAAGGTAATTAGACCCTAAGCTGTGCACGCTTGCCAGGTATTGCATGACACATGGAGGGGTTGGTGTTTACCTTTCTTGCCAAGTGGATGGGCAGACAGCAGACGGCACTTTACACAGCCAGAGGATTCCCTGACCGCGAGAGACAGCCACGTTTCTCATTTAAAAACTAGATGTCAACTTTCATGCTAGATTCAGGTTAAGCGCTGCATTGGGACGCTAGTCAGCTGAGATCAAGGTGACTTTAAGGCTTGTTTATTTATTATTCATTTTTAAAAATGTTGAGACAGGGTCACATGTAGCCTCCGCTGACCTTGAACTTGTCGTATTAATGAAGGATCACCTTGAACTCCAGGTCCTCCTGCTTCACCTCCTGGGTTCTGGGATTACAGACATGCGTTTCCTCACCTGTTTTCTGTGGTGCTTGCTAGAGAAGCCAAGCTAAAGCCTCCCGCATGTTCTGCTAATTGAGGTACGGCCCTAGCTCATGCTGAGCTTTAGACATAATCCTCTACACTTGAACATATGGGTGAAACTGTGTGTGAGTGTGTGTGTGTGTATGTATGTGTATGTGTGTGTGTGTGTGTGTGTCCCTCTGTGCTTACACAAGCTCATTCCTACCATCTGCTTCCCTAATTCACACACACACACACACACACACACACACACACACGGGGTATCCTGTGCCACCCTCCTTCTACCGAGCAGGTAGGGAGAGGGTTGGTACCAGGTCTGTGGTGGCTCCTAGTGACAGTTTGAGAAGCTTATTGGCCTTAGCCATAGACCTCCTCTTTCTAAGCAGCAGGGCTAGCCTCACTTTAGGGACTGGACACATGACAGCATCTTGTGCTTTGATGGGCCCTCTCGGTTTGCTGCCCTGTGCTCACCACCATGAACACCATCCTCAAGATAATTACCTTGTGCAGATCGCTCGACACTGAGCCCAACTAACCAGCTAGCCATGTTTAGTGGTAACACAGCAGCGGCTCCCCTGTGTGTCACCCACAGAACCAATGTCATGGTGTTTAGAAGGCGTTGGTCAACTGGGGGAATCAGCTAGCAAAGGGCTTGGGAGGATAGGGAAGATTGTACAGCAAGGTAGAAACCATATTGGCTTGGTGGGACACCAGGGAGGTCAAGTGGACCACAGGGGCAGGTACACCTTCCCATCTATAGGTGCCTAGGTTGTGCAGCAGGCCCTGCCTGGTGGACTGTAGGGAGCTGGGGGCAGCATCAGGAATCAGACACATTTCCCATCACTCTGGTTGCTGTTCCAGAAGTGCTGAGGGACACCGACAGGAAAGAGTGCTTAAAGACTGTCGGATTTCGAAAAAAAAAATCTACATATTCCCAAGATCTGCGGGCTTCGACTTGATTTCTTGTTTCCCCACACTTTAATATAATAAATACTTCATTTACAAGATTCACAGGGATTTGCCCAAGAAGCTCAGGACCAGTATTAAACGACACATGAAATGGTAGTAGGGACATTCAACAGAGACTCTAAGAGTCCTGGCTGTAGGCAGCTCTTGGATGCAGTGCTCTATCAACCATGGTTGTTTAGAGCTGTGAGTTCCTCGCTTTGGCTGGGCAGGTTCATCACCAGTTACATTGACCCCAACGCATGGGGAGCAGTGTTTACAAAGAAATGAGACAGAATGAAATTTAAGTCACTCTCGGTCCCCAAAGAAGCGTCGCCCAGACGAGCTCACAGCGTAAGCAGTGTTTCAGAGACACGGCTTCAAGACACGCGAGGACGCACTGTCCTCCGGCAACACCGAGTAAGTTTAATTGTTGCTAAACAATCTCCATTCTGTTGCAAATATTTCCTCCCTCTTTATTAAAGCCATTTATCTAAAAGAACCCGGTTGGAAGAAATGACCAGCTTGCTGTCCTCTGACTTTAGCTCTCTTTACCCCGGGACTAATCTGATTTTTTTTAAAGACCTAAATAGCCAAGTTGAAAGCTCCTTATAGTACATCCGTTAACAAACCTACAAACCTAAGTGGACGGCTTAGGCGGAATGGTGCTGCCAGGGCCCTGCGTCCCCAGGCAAGGCCTACTTCTCAGGGGGTGGTTTCTGAGGCAGGATCTCTTGATGGTTGCAGCTCACCCATTTGACTGGGTGCCTGGCCACCCAGCCTTGGGATTCACTTGCTTCACCTCCCCAGCACGAGGATTCCTTGTGCTTGCCACCGCCCCTGCCATTTTTTTCCTGGGTTCTGTAGAGCAAACTCAGACCTTCATGCCTGCAGGGCAAAGAGTTTACTAACCGAGCTTTTCCCCCTGCCTCATTCTCCACACATTTTGTGTTTTTAACCTAAGCCCCAGCCCTGACTCTCATGGAGCTTCCCCTGATGACTCCTGAGTCAGTCTTATTTCTGGGATGGTTTGGATTCCAGAGGGTAGTGACAATCTTCGAGTGTCACATGTCCCAGGCTGGTGAGCTGTGAGGTGAGGTGACACTGTCAGCCTGTCATGTTGGAGGCTGCCTCGCCTCACCGAGCGAAGCTACTCAGACACTGTTTTCATCTGTTGCCTTTCTTTTCTTTTTTTTTTTTGGTTCTTTTTTTTGGAGCTGGGGATCGAACCCAGGGCCTTGCGCTTCCTAGGCAAGCGCTCTACCACTGAGCTAAATCCCCAACCCCTTGCCTTTCTTTTCATTCCTACAATAGTCTACCATCTGAAATCAAGTTTCACCCTCAGTACCCCTGTGCTTTGAATCAAGAGCTGGTCACAATGTTACTCCTCTTTGGCAATGTGAGTTGTTCTTTCCCAACATTGTGAGATGTGTGTGTGTGTGTGTGTGTGTGTGTGTGTGTGTGTGTGTGTGTGTGTAGAGACAGAGAGAGAGAGAGAGAGAGAGAGAGAGAGAGAGAGAGAGAGAGAAAGAAATAGTGGTGTTTGTTAGGTTCTCTGTTGATACCCGAGGACCTGAGTAGATTTGGGTAAAATTCTGAAAAGCTTTAGTACAGATTTATCAGAAGAAACGCTCCGCTCACACCCAACCATGCTGAGTCAGGTCCCTCTGGAGGAAGACACAGGTATTGGGGGATGATAGTCACCTGCTGGAGAAAGTCCAGGGGAGGAGAAAGGCACAGCCAGCTCCTCGAGGTGATATTGGGCATACATCTGGGGTTGCATCTGTAACAGGCAGGGCCATGAAAAGATCCTGCTGGAAGCAGAAACCGGATTATGTTCCCTTTATAACTTTCTTCAGACCAGGACCTTGGTGCCCACCTGCATAAATCAGTGACGGGCACACCAGGATGCTCCTGGGTAGCCAAAAAATAGACGGAAGCGTGGTTTATAACGAATACTAACAGGGCCTGGAAATTTCTACATCTTTTTCCTCAAACACGGTTTAATATTTCTATCTAGCTCTCTTTTGACTTGTCAAACTGAGGGCAGGCAGTCAAATGGAGTCTCTGTCTGGCAAAGGGTGATGTGGCTGCCCCTTATGTGCTAATTGCCTTTCAGAAATTCCTGGGGCGATTGAGGATGCTGATGCTGGCCGGCAGCACCCCTTGTCTGTCTTTTCCCTTGGGTTCTTCCTATCTAATCAGCTTCTTGAGTCTGTGGAAGCTCCTTGTCCCTAGACAACAGTTGATGCTTTTCTCAGTCCTCACTCTGCTGTCTTGTCATCAGGGTCTCATGAAGTCCAGGAGGTGCTCAAAGATTGAGGACCTTGTGATGCCTGTCATGTCGGGACACCTCTGGGGCACACTGACATGCTCAGCAGAGAGGCTCTCTGTCACTTAACACCATCTTGTTAGATAGTAACCACTTCCCACCTTCCCCGGGGCAGAGCAGGCAATTTGCTCATTCAGGGCCACAATGGGAACTTTATCTCTAGTAATTTTTCTAATGGAGAACTCTTTCTGAAGTAATGAGAGGAATAAAGCAGACACTCGGATACAGATAGAACCAGAGCTCCACCACTGCCTGTTGCTCTGGTCTGGCCATGGCGTGTTTGTTGCCCACGTTCTTCACTCTTGAGATGTATACTCTTTATTGCACAGACTGGCTTCCCAGAACTTGCCACCCCAGCATCCCCTGTGCATGGCATCTGGGAGGCCAGATAGCTTCTATGTTAGTAGAAGTAGACAGTTATTTTGTGTCTAGAGAAGGAGCAAGGAGCTGGGCTACAGCCCAACACCCCCTTTCCTTTCCCTGTTGACACTTCTACCTACACCTTTATGGCCCACACAGGGAGAAGTGGATGCTTAAGAGCCCGTAAAATCTGGTTTTTCCTCCCAACTATTTAATTCCAAGAAATAACAACTCTGAGACTAATTATTTATTAATAAATGTCTAGGCCATAAGCTCTGGCCTGTTCTCTAACTAGTTTGTAAGTTATTATCCTGTTTATTTGTTTATTCTAACCAGAGTTCAGTACCTGCTAGTTTACATTTGTCTCCTCAGTGCTCTGGGGTAAATCACCCCTACCTCTAATTATTACCCAGCATTCTTTCAGGATGTCCCACCTCCTATTTCCTGCCTCATCTCATTGGCTATAAGCTCTTTTATTGACTGGTGATACTTATAAGAGATCCTTTCTGTAAGAGCCAGTGCCTATAGCTGCAGATGGGACAATTTCTGGGAAGTAGTCATGTGTCCTTCAGCGAAGACAGTGTTTCCTCCACCCCTCAGGTCATGGCTATAGGAATATGGCAAAGTCTAAGCATGAGGTGGAGATTCCTGGATGCCTGATGGCTGGGAGTCCTCAGAAGCACAGTAGGAGCAGGTTCAAATTCTCACCACTCTGTTTTCACACAAGCTCTCATGCTTGCCTGACCCTTTAACTACTGAAGCAAGAGTCTGTGGGGGTGTGCAGTAGACAGAGGTCACACACATTCCTCACACACACACTAAAGGCCGGAAGCTTCAGAACTCAGACGTTGGTGGGCTGAGGAGCTTGCATTCTTCTGTAAGGGCTGGGGCTGAGAAGGTAATTACATTGTATCAAAAACAACCATTCAGACACATTGTGGAACATGATCGTGTAGATTTGGACAGAGGGGAGCTCTGCCACCTGCATAGTATCCTGGGTCAGCTCCTAGACAGCTGAGATATGACTGGGTGTCCAGAGAACGCCCAGGTCACATCATGCTTATGCTGTGCAGGGCACATGGGGACCAGACACAGGAGGGTTACCTGGAGGTTGTATAGTCCAACAGGACTACATGCACTGAAAGTTGGGTCCAGCCACATCTAGTTGCCTTTAGGTGTCTGGGCCTTTTACCTTGCCGCTGGCCTTTGGTAATTTTATTTTTCCATCTTTACTCTTTACATATTGAAAGTCAATAGTGTGTTCTTCAGCTTGGTAGCAAATCCCCAATTGACCTGCCATGAGGTTTTGTGCTGTCTTCAGAGTCCCAGTTTTCTTAGAAGCAGACAGTAACTGGGCCCAGAACCCATGTGAGCAGCATATACACGTTTCTAGAACCCATGCAGGCAGTGTGTGTGTGTGCGTATTTCCACCACCTGGATCCTATGCAGGCCACTCACACTTACCCCCTCCACCAGTCTGCATTCCTCATCTTACAGCTATACACCCTGTCTCTTGCTCACCCCTCCATTAAGAGGCCAATGACCCAGAGCTAACAAATAGGTTGTGGGTTGTCAGACTCTTGCTTAAAGGAGTGGATGTCCAGGCCATCATGCTGGTTGTGTGGCCCCACAGAACTACATGTATTGCATGCTGCTCAGGGGATGTGATCTGATGAGGGAAGCCTGGGCCCAGCTGCACTAGCTGTACTTTAAGACTGAGAGTAGACACAGTACTGGGAAAGTTCAGTCATGCTGTCCCTAAGCCCACCAGTCCCCATGTGCTGGTTTGTCCTGTTGTATGTGATGGTCTGTGGCCATCCAATGCCAAAATGAGGACCACAGGGCACTTATCCTGAAACTAAGTTATCACTACTAGAGTCCTGTCATTAGAGCAACCCTGCAGGCTGTGCCACCTTTATACTGAGGAAACAGGAACCCTGGTGGTGATGCAAGCATTATTGAAAGGAAAACATAGCTTCCAGTTTCCTCATCCAGTGGCTGCCTCCCAAGTAAAACTCTAGGGGTATAGAAAATCCTTCAGGTTATTAAAGTAACCTATAAATATGTATAAGTGCCGAGGTGACAACATTTCATTCAGAATGGAACTGGATTCCTGTTCCCTGAAGCCCTGGCTTTGTGACAGTCTAAGTGAAGGAGTCTGGAACATGGCCAGGGAGATAATTCTGTGGGAGATAATCCGTCTCAGTTCTGACAAACAAGCGTGGGGTAGAATGCTGAGAGAGTCTGTTTGCAAATGCAAAGCCAGCAGCATTTAGCCAGTGTAAATTATTCTTTCATTCATATCATAGCCCCCTTCCTCCCCTCCTAGCCCTAATCAGACTGGTTTGTTTAGCAAGGTTTCTGTAGGATTAAGAGAGATGAATAGAGGCCTCCCTAAAAACTCTTGGGGTACTCTGCTCTTTCTAGGACCCCTCAGATCTTCCCCAGATACCTTACCTGGCATCCCACCAGCACTGGAACCCATTAAGGTACTGGCCGCTGGAGCTGGCTTTCAGTGTGTCTCATGCCTGATGCCCAGGTCGGGGTATATCCCATCTCTGAGGGTAAAGGACAGAAAAAACCCAGGACAGAGGATCAGTTCTCACACTTGGCCAGAGGGTGAGGAGATGCTGACCATGTTTTTCGAAAAACTCTTCTTTTTCGGTGAGCATAATCTTGGCTGCTCTGCTTACTTTGAAAGGACCGCCCTGGGTAGCTAGCATGCGTGTTCTCACCTCGTTGCCCCCTGTGTATGGGCACATAGTGCTTGTCCGATCATTTTCCTGGCCACCAGCATGTGCTTGCTCCATCAAGATCCGTCTGTGGTCTTGACTTCATGTTCTCTGACACGTGCACCGTGTCTAACTGTGTCCACTGTCTGCTTTTGATTCTTCCTGAACTCAAATAACCAAGATGAGCGTGTCTCCTGGAGCAGCCCAAACCTCACTCTCTTGCGATTGCCTCGTGTAGGAGGCAGCATTGATGTTCCACACAGGGTCATCAGAGGGTTGGGGGCTGCCCCCACTACATGGACTGTATGAACTCACAGCTCCAAGATTAAATTAAATAGGCTAGTAGTCACCTGGGAAATTTCAGTTTGTCTGCGATTACCACATATAGACCATCTGGCGACATTCCCTAGGAAGGAATCCCTGAGTCAAACAGCACCTTTTACATTAACACTCCTCTCCTTGCTACAGCGCTGGGGAACCCAAGAGTCATCAGGAAATGAGTTAGATTGTTCTGACATTTATTGAGCAGATATACCACTAAGGGAGCAGCTGAACCGGAGAGCAGTTACCAGGCACTGGGCCACTGGGTTGTAAAGTGGGATTCTTATCCTCAGTCCATGGTCCACTTTCCCTGCTGCCATGGAAGTGATGTCACACGGAAGAAGCTGACCTGTCCCTCTGCGCCTCTCAGGTTCCCTTGCTAAGCCCTGTCATCCAGTTACCTGATTAGGCTGCCATATCCTGTGAGAACCCCTGCTCCTACTCTGCAAGGAAGCCCCGAGTCTCTGTCTTTGAGTTCCCTAGGGCAGTATCTGGATGAACCATGGGAAGATTGCAGCGTCTTGTTCATCCGCCGTGAGGATGCTGCATGCATATGGCTTCTCCACCAAGATTTCTAAGGTAGAAAGAATCCAAACACATATGGCTGGGTCTGGTTTCCTAAATGCAGCAAACACCATCCATCTCCTGTCAGACACCAATAAAGGTTGGAGCTGGCTCCCGTGAGGTTGAATTCATGGTGAGGAAACGCCGGCTAACGCTGTTGAATTGTACAGAATAGGAAGGAAGTCCTCACCAGAGGAGCTGAGAAGACAGTGTCTTTGAGCTGATTTATTAAGAATGAGGGAAATGAGAGTAGACAGAGAGGAACAACACTCAGAAACCAGACCTAGGGATCCGGAGTGAAGAAAGCCAAAGGCTGGAGAGCCTGTGTTTTATAAGAGCTTCCCTTGCTTTCCCTATTGTCCTAATCGTGGCATTAGGTATGTTCAATGAGTGGAAATTTCACAAGTCATTGGCTGGGTCCCGGGAGATGGGTCAGACGGGCATAGCCTTTCCTTAGAGAATTTGCCACTTTCCTGAACTCTTTTCCTGGAATGTCTTGGGCCCTTTCCCTTGAGTAACAGCCTGGAGGAGAAGAGAGCGGTTTAGTGATCTGGCAGTGTTATAGGTTTAGATAGCTTGTTCTGAAGTCGTGAGTTACAACATTCCCCTCCGTCCACTCTTCCAGGCTTGATACCCCAGTGAACTGGAAATGGTAAAGCAGACCGACCCCCTTCCGTCATCTTCTCCCAGGCTTTTCACATGACAAGAAGCTGCCTGGCAGCTCTTTCATCAGAGGTCGCTTGGGTGACTGGAAACTGTAACACCAGAGACACCCGGGAAACAGCAACTCTGCCAAAGCCCCATTCCAGTAGCCGCCATATAGAGTCCTTAATTAATTGTTTTTTTTTTTTGCCAGAAAATGCTCAGCCATGTGCGGTCATAGTTCTAATTTTCCAGAATACTAATGTCTAATGTGCCAGACACCAAATTATTTCTCTTCACATATTTTTTTACAAGATAACTATTTTAAAAGCATAAAAAACAGAAGGCAGTTATGAAAACCATCACGAAGGGAATGTTTTTGTTCCCAGTGGCTGATATGATGGTGCAGTTGTTTGTTACCCACTAAGTATTTTAGGTCAGCGAGTATTCATTTTCTGAACTACACTGACATTTCAGGCTTACATAGCCAGGTGCATGTCATGTTAGACTATTTCATTTCATGTTGGTGCTACCTCAATATTCCAGTAATCACAATGATTTAGATCATAATTTGTAAACCTTTGGCTACCCAACTTATTGGGAAAGAAATCATCTTTGTACTATTTCTGAGTTTGGTTGTCAGGTAATTAATATCTGTCTTCACTGATACCATTGTGGAATGTTCTGCAAAGGAGAAGACTGAAGACAGAGTTTTATATCTTTTCCTGGCATGGCTCTCAAAGACTGTCATTGGTCCAAGATGTTTTTTTCTCAATGCTCCTGACCCAGATGTAAGCTACTTAACTCTGTCACTGAGTGGGTGGCTCTGGTACACCTCAAGGTCGCACCTGATCCTCCTGGATCCCAAGGGCAGAAGTTTCCTCTGTCTCCCGCTGTCCTTGGGGAGCCTCCTGAAGCCACAGAGGCTTGTCCAGTTGAGACAAGAGCAATGCATCATTCTGTGCTTTCTGTGAGTGTTAGTGAGAAACCACATAAGCCCAAGCTCCCTTCCCCTTGAGGACAATTGTTTACCATGACTAACAGCAACTTTCGTCACTGGGTAGCTTGCCTTCTCCTGCCGCTGGGAACCAAATCAGATCAGTTCCCTCTAGAGAGCTCTAGAACAATGTGTTGCTTCTTCCATTTCATAATCTCGGGATGAATCCTGAGCTCTGGAGATTCTCAGGATTGAGAAGCAGGGGAGCCTCAGTTGAAGTTGTGGTAAGTTTTCTGTGTATAGCATTTTAGTAAGTGCCTCACCCATGCCATGGATCCCAGAGCTCCCAAGAGATAATCCCTTGGCCTTCATGCACATATAGTATGAATGAATCATAGCAGTGACAATAGAAAGACAAATGTGACCGGCTCAGTCATTCCAGAGTACCCAAGACAATGCTGACAATGCAGAAACTGTGGCATTTAAGTACTGGCCATGGAAACAGAACAGGAAGTGAGGTCCCATGAGAAGCACAGAGGTGGGAGCCAGCGTGTGGGAGGTTTAGTGGAACCTCCTTCTTGGACTCTACGTCATTCAGTGGGTTAGATCCAGGACTTCGTGCACATGTGTCATCATGTCAAACTAGTACATATGTGTTGATTGATGAACTTGTGGCAGCCAATGCAAATGCTGCGTTTTACCACTGCCATTAGCAGTGGCGTTGGGGACACATGGCAGGTAGAAGAAGGCAGGAATGCTGCCTGAGGGGTAGTATGGAGGGAGCACAGTCAAGAGGGAGCTGCAGTGGGTGGGGAGGACGGCTGAGGATGAGCAGGTCTGGGGTAGTCATGAGTAGTAGTCATAAGCCTTGCTGTGTCCTTTGGAACTAATGTGCCAGGCAAGAGGACGATGATAGGGGTTAGGAAACCAGCAGCCTGAGAGCCTGCCAGGCCTTCTCAGGGCCACTGAGGCTCAGCATTGACCTCTGACCTCACTGGTTTTTGTTTTTGGGTTTTTTTTTTATGATAACTCAAAGAAAGGACACAAAGTTTAGACAAAGAGAGCTGAGGGCCTGGGATGGAGGACAGAAGTTTACCTTTGAAGAGAGAGACGCCTGCAGAGATTTCTGTGCTCACTGACTTGTGAGGGCCTGGCCTACCTTCCCCTGCAGACCTGGATGGGAGCATGCACAGGTTCTGATGAACTGACCGGAGTATAACGCTCTGAGATGCTGCTCCGTAGAGGGTTTCCAGAGAAGGGATGTTCAGAACAGAGTGGTCTTCGTTGGGCTTGGGCCCTTGTTTCTCTTCTTGTTTCTCTGATTGTCATGTGGGCCCATGGCTTTGCCTGGAGGTCGGTCTAGATACTAAGACAGAGATGGATGCTGAAGGCTCACAGCACTTCCCAGGCAGGCAAGGCCACCGGCATCCCTCACACCCAGCCTTTCATTAGTCACTCAGACTCTTCCTGGTGTATGCCACAGACCTGCCACCATCTCAGCAGTGCCATAAGGGGGTGAGGGGATGGGGAATGCACTATTTCTTATAGTGTTTATTATCAAATGTACATCAATGCCCAAACTGGGAACTGTTCTCAGAATGTAGGTGTCCTGGTAAATTCACTGCCAACGTCTGACTGTACTCTCAGGAGCCATTTTCTCTTCTCTATTGGTCTTCCTGTCTGTTTCAAAGTTTAAATGAAGACACCATGATCTATAGAGATCACAGAATTTCCTGTCCTGTGTTGGGACTCCTGAAATTTCACAGGAGCCTGAAGAGGCCGAGTGGACTGACTGAGCATTCAACTCCAGGGACTCCCAAGGGGACATGGCTACTCAGAATGTATACAGACGCCACCCACCCAGGTGTTTGTGTCTTTAGACAACTTAGCCTGTGTATGTGGCCAGTGCTTGGTCTCGCTGGACACAAAGCTATACACTTTATTTCTCTCCTGGTTGCCTGGTCTCTGACTCTGTCTGTCCCCATCCGTGACATGATGACTCTGTCTCGCCTTCACCAAGTTGCTTCCTGGAGTGCTGTTAGCAACCAAGTGTTCTTAACACATTGACAGTTCAGTTCTAGAAGTAATGTTTTGGCAGTTTCTGTACAACAACCTTAGCTCAGGAGAACATCAAGCAGCAGCATATGTTTATTTCGCCACATGACAGAGCGAGAGCAGACCAGACTGGAATGGGGGCCAGGCACCAGAACTGGCTCTGACTCTTGGAAGAGACTTACAGTGCCACATTACAAGGTGGAATGCGTCTAAAGATGCTCACTCTGCCTCAGGGGGTCTGTGACCTTAGATGTTGTAAGGACACAGACAGGAACCCAGAGACATTCCATGAGTCCTATAAAGTGACTCTGAGCTTTGCTCGTGACCGCTCTCCCACTATCTCTTCAGCAGCACTTCCCTCTCTCTACGAGCACCTTGAGGGCTGGGGTCATGGCTGTCATCAAGGCCCTTGACAAATGTCACCGATGCTCTTGGGAAGCCAAGAGAGATTCCAGGCACCAGCAAGGCTGGCTTGAGGATAAATGCCTAGGCAACTCTGTCTTTCAGATGTGTTCCTCAGATTCCTAGTGTATATTCTTCTGATGCTCAACTTATGGAGACTTAAACCAAGGCAAAGGCTTTCTGGGATATTTGTTAAGAGAAGTCCCATGGCTTGATATCCATAGCTTCTTTGAAGGATTAGGACAATGGGGGCCATTGACAAGCCGTGTGCCTCACATGACTTGCTTTTCCTAATCAAGAGCTGATTTCCACCAATGTATGAGTATAAACTCCCTAATGTGCATCCCTGAGCCCAGGAGCTGCGCTTTAAAAGATAGGCAATACGATGAAATAAAGAGATCTGAATATAAATACTTCAAGTGTAGAAATAAAGAAAATAGCAAAATAGAGTTAACACAAGAGTGGGTTTTCGTTTTGTTTTGTTTTAATCTTGCAGTTGGAAAGTTTGGTGAGATTTTCTCTAGCACTAAACCCTCTGTGGGCTCAGCCCGGAGGAAGGATTACCGGATCGGCTTTTCACACCTGTAACAAGTTGCAGGCAGCTAAACACAAGCAGCTGAGCAAACTCCCCTAACTCTTGGTTGCTTGGGTCTAAATTTTGATTCTTCTCATAGTTCTAAATTTAAATGTTAAGGAGTTATGAGCTGTGCGTGAGGAAAGAGAGCGGGGGATTGATGGGGAAATGGGTCCTGTGTCTGCAAGCAGGCAAGGAGGAGATGGTAGCTACTTGGAACAGTCACCTTCTAGGAATATCTGTGACCTCATGTTTTAGAAGCCCCGTGACCGTGATCATTACCTGTTGCTTAAGTCCCAGACCTCTGAGCCAAGCCCATTTCCCAGCTCCCCGCACCTTGTGTGGTAGAGTCTTCCTTGTACACGGGATAGGCTTCCACTGGGCATGCTCACAGCAGCCTCTTTCTTACCTGTGCACAAGGCTTCCCACCTTCCCCTCCTTGCTAACTCCTCACCAAGGAGACTGAAGTCATCTGAAGATCGCTTTCCGCTCTGGTCACATACCCACTAGGATGGTTGTCCAGGTAGGGTGAATCTGGTCCTTTATCCCCAATTCTGTGGCCCTAAGAGCGGTAAGGAGAACTCAGATCCTTGCTCAGGGACAGGGTCAGTACATTGGCTCCCTCTAACCCAGCCTGGTGGTAGTTTCAAAGACCATCCACTTTCAGATCTCCACTAAGTGGATATAAGATTCATGCCTCTTTCTCTTTGTGTCTTTCTGTATTTCTGTGTCTCTTGGTATGAACGGATTCATCAATTTTTCAAGGCTGGGGGGGGGGTGCCTAAAGCTGGCATGG